>NC_044282.2:25759081-26076081 GCF_004027225.2 Strigops habroptila
TTCCATTTCTGAATGTTTTAAGCAAGGAAATCTTCTTATACAGTCCAGCTTGCTAGTATATCTGGTTGCTTATAGATTAAGGACTAGTGTGGCTTTACAGCTGCAGAGCTGGGGCTGAGAGGTCTGTTCTGCAATCATTAATATTGCACGGTCGAGTAGAGACCACTGAGATTGAGTCATTTGCCCAGAAACCGGTAAAAATCGAAGAACTGAATGAAGTTGTTCAGTGCCTGAACTAAGAAGGTTCAGGGCAATTCTATTGCTGAAGCTTTAACATGGGCTTTATTTGTTCTGCTGCTGGAGCAGCAGGAAAAACCACTAACAGAATATATCTTTTAAGGACTTGTCAAAGTGCAGAGCTCTTTTTAATTCCTTGCTAACAAGTCTCCACAAGCACGAAGAAAGATTGCAAGAAAGAGGTGCAATGTCAGACTCCATAACACAGCATTCTTGACTGAAAAATTAAATTGCAGCAGGAGTCTGGCTTCCACCATAGCCTCACAGATAGGCAATGTCAGCCCCTCACTAGATATGAAGTGCCAGCCATCTCATCCAGCCCATTAGCTCCAAGGATGGCTGTCTCAGATACTTCAGAGGCTGGTGTGAGGCACTTCCAACACCAATAGCCACAATTTAGCACAGTTATGCAAGGCTGCACTTGAAAAAAACTATTTTGAAAGCAGCATCACAGAGAAGGCCACCTATCTAAACCAGCAGTTTCATCCAAGCAGACTTCAGGATCCAGTGCCCTGGAGCACCCACCTTGGAGAATTTCAAAAAGCTGGGAGAAGACTTTGTTTTGCTCCTCTGTGATACTGAGAAAGAAAGAACTACTGAGCCAGTTTTCCTTAGCTGAGGTGGAGCTCTGAAATCTCCTTTATTTCCACATTTTTAACATCTAACTGCCTGAACTGGTCCCATACAGTACAGCACAGCACAGCTCTAACTACTTTCTTAATGTATTTAAATATATGCAATGAAAGTGTGGCTACGGTGCAATTAAAGTGCCATTTCTGTTCATTTTAAATGTCAGTGTAATTAAAGTTCACACATAATATTCATAAATCTGTAAAATTTCCTATGGATTTTTTCAGGCTCCCCATTTAATGTTTCTGGAGATTTCCATATGTGAAAACTTTGGCTTCTGTTATCACTAGTGCTTGGTTAGTTGAGGTGTTTCTCTAGTCACTCTCTTTGACCCAAGGCTTGCCTACACTGTTGCAGGCTGATATGTGGTCTACATGTCAGGCTTGTACTTGTTCATGATTTTTTTACCAAAAATCACCTGCCATTTTACAGTTCTTTAACCTGCAAACAACTTTATTGAGATAGAGGGGTAGTGCATCCCCATGCACACTGGAAACAGATGAATATCCTTGAGAAACAGCTGCTGTGCCTCCAGTGGTCTCCTGCTTTCACACAGGGCTATGCCAGTGGCAGGTATCATGCAGCTTGATTTCCAATGATGTGCTGTGCTGTTCTGGGATTTTTCCTGGCTGCCTTGTATGTCCTTCTGCCAAGGCTAGAGCAGAGCCAGCCCCTTGCCATGGCTCCTGCCTGATAAGCCCTGGGAACTCTTCTCTTCTAACTTTATTCCCTGGTGAAAACCAAGAGACTCCTCCCTGCTGGAAACAGTAAAATTTTTTACATGTAGGAATTTTCAACATTCCCCTGAATCCTAGCCAGAGTACAAGTGGGTCTCTTGGAAAGGGAAAGCCAAAGATCACCTTTGCAGGGCCAAGCCACTGAAGCAGTAAAATTTTCTGGTTGGATTGTAAGGAGATTTTCACAGCTTTCTCATGACCATCCTATGACTTACAAATGAACTTCCCTGGTATTGCTGCAGCTTTGGACATATTCTTCATAAAGAAAATCAAAAGCAAGGGTTCTTATAGACTGTGCCTCCCATTGGAGAATATCCCCCCCCAAAAAAATAAAAAGAAGAGGAAACCACATTAACTCAGCCAACAACGTACATCAGGCAAGTGTAGAACCACTCCAGTCCCCAGCATTGTGCAAGCACAAACTTCCCTACACTACCTTAAACAGCTTTTTTAGCCTCGCCCAGCTCTGGGTTTGCCTAATATGTTTACTTCTCACATATTTTAATATGGTTACTTCTCACATATTTTAACTTTGCATGGTCAGTTCTACATACCAAAAAATAACTGGCTTTGTCTTCATAGTTCTGCTCATCAAACAATTAAGGATGATTAATGAAACCTACCACAATCTCCCACAAAGTATGAAGTGAGCCATGCTATTGCAGTTATACACTAGTTTATGAGAAGTTACGATGATTCATGTCTGGCATGAAACCAGCCAAGCACCTAGCTGACATATGGCTTCTGAATAGGGACACAGTGCTCTTAGACCTGGAACTGTTTCCTAGAGATATTTTTTCCCACCAGTGAGGACCCTCACTCCTTGCTTTTAGATTGTAGAACACGCAGGAAGCTGCTGTGTTAGGCTGACAACCCTCATCAGCCTCCATCCACCTTTCCTTCTTCTGGTCATACAGCAGCTACTCAGAGTAGGGTGAAAAAGATCTGTATTCCCTCTCCAAATGGCCAATTGAAAGGCTTTAATTAATTAGAAGGATCCTCAAAATGAATAGTGCAATGGGAAAGCACATTCATGGACACAGCAATGTGTCCATGAATACAGAAGTCACATCGCCAATTTCAGAAAGTAGCTGCTATCCTACTGTCTGTGATTTTTCAGTAATAGTCACATTAGTTAGTTCACCCCAACAATCATGCAGATCACCTTGCAGCACCATTGTGAAATACTTTTTTTTTTTGAGAAAGTCCAAATCCTCCCAGGGGACACAAAGAAGGGGCACCCAGGTGTTCCCTCAGTAAGAGAGAACAACCCAACTGCACAAACCAAAGCTTTTCATGATGATGCCTTCTGCTGGGACATTGCCAACACATGTGGCAGCAAAGCAGCAGTATTGGGTCTCACATGTCAGAACCCAAAACTGATCCCCAGATGGGCTGCTGCAGAAACAAGTCTGGGAGAAGTGTCTGCTTGTTCTAGTCTCATCCTCCTCAGGAGTGTGGCTCTGAAGTTGCTGCATGAATATCAACGTGCTTGGAGCAGGCTGATGAGGTTCAGCATCAGTGTATTTCCTCACTGAAAGCAATTGGGAAACGGCTGTTACTGACTTGCAAGAAAAAACCCCAAAACCCCACAGAGGGAAATGGGTTAAAACAAAGAGAATTATACAGA
This sequence comes from Strigops habroptila, assembly GCF_004027225.2. NCBI lineage: Eukaryota > Metazoa > Chordata > Aves > Psittaciformes > Psittacidae > Strigops > Strigops habroptila. The sequence goes on from NC_044282.2 coordinate 25,762,316, forward strand.
TTATTTAACTGGAGCACAAACCGCTTAATCCTGTTGTTGCGTAGTGCATAAAAGTCTCAGAAATATGAAGGTTTTATTCCAAAATAGCAGCGTGGTTGACATGAAAGTAGTTGCAATGCCATGGTAGGACTCATTTCCCCTAAGTCTCAAATTCATATGTCTCACTGTTTCTGGTCCCTTTGCAAACAGCAGAGAGCTAGATACTTCAACACAGTTGTGACAGGGGTGAGGGGCTTGAGCCTGGTGGTTTGGATCCTCCTCTATAGACACCTGCCTCCCTCCACTGACAACCGGATAGCCCCCTTTTGGGTGGCGAAAGTGAGTTAAGTGGGGTAAACAGCAACCAGCTTGAATGCACTGCTGCAGGTTCTCCATCACATCACTTCTCAGGCAGGAACATGCCAGAGCCAAAAAACCTTGAGTGGGACCTTCTCCTGTCCATGCACCAACACTCTCACTGCAACATGGGCGGGTTATTGCCATGTGAGGGTTATGGTGGGCAGGCAGGTGGCTCCACTGTCCGCTCTGGGACAATGTCCTACTCCATCACCTGCTATTCCTCTGGGAGCCCAGTACCTGCTGCCGACCGATCACGTTTCAATAGCATCTCTCTGAGCTGCAGTGTCAGGCACACATGGCAGAGAACAGAAAACAAATTTATGAAGCTGGGCCAACACCACAAGGAAGGAAATGCTAGGTTTTATGGACTAAAGAGAAATCCTTCAGGGAGACAGCCCTTTGCATCATAAATAATGAATACACATCCTGCTACCAAAGCAGAAACCTATGGAACATCTTACACCACTAACAAAATATTTTTGTTAGCCTGCTTTGCCTTACAATAATGCCAAAGGGAAAGAAAACTTGTAGACAGTCAAAATGACTTGAACACATTTTCACTGAAGACTGCTGGATCCCAAGAGAATGTTTGTTTCTAATCTAATAAAGAGAGTCTGAATTCATAAACAGCTCCTTGAATTGAAATTTCTACTTTGTGGAACTTGCATTCAGCTTCACTACCTACGTATGTCTCTGTTCCTGGCTTAGCATGATGGCTCATTCAGATCTGCCCCAAAAGAGATAGCTTTGTAATTGCTTATGCAAAGAAAACCTTTTTTGTTTCAAGCATAAAGTCTGATGGAAGGGAAAACGTACAGTTACTGAGGTCAAAATATATTTTGTCCTTATTTGGACTGGTTTAAGCTTTGGGGATTGAAACGCAGGGGGGCTGTTTGCTTGTTTGTTTGTTTGTTTGTTTGTTTTACTCTGGGAATGCAGCTCTTAAAACAATTAGTCATCTCACAGAAATTAAACAGAAGAAGAAAATCTGACTGTGAAAAAGGTATTATTCATGCCCACATTAACCAAAACAAAAACAACAAAATGAAACGCAAACAACTCAGGGATTTTCAGTGCTTCTGTGCCCTTCATGGGCAGGGAAGGACAGTGCACATGCCCGGTCAGGAAAACTGCCCACTCCATGTGGAAGAAATGCGGCCAGAAAATGGAATATTTGCAGTAGAAAATGTCTCTGCCATAGCACTGAAATGGTTCTGCATTTCACTGTATTCCTCATGAATTTCAAGCAGCACACTTGCACAGCTGACAGTATTAATATTCTGACCTTAACACTCACATTAATATTCTAAAGCAACCCAGACAAAGTGAGTTTACAGCTGAGGTTAACCTCCCCTCTTAAGCCCCTCGCCCTCTTACAAAACAAAAATCAGAGAGCTGCCAACACAGGCCAAGGTGAGAATCCTAAGAAAGAACCAGGCAAGGTGGAAGAAGGAATTTCCCCTGGGAAGGGCTGTGCCCCTTTCAGGCATGCTTTTTGCCTTCTTTGGATGGAGCCATGGGGCACAGACTGGTTCTGCAGCAGGACCAGGAGAAGCATGAGCATGCCACATGTGCAACATGAAAAGCTTTGCTGGCTCAGAGCTCCAAGTGCATTCTGAAATGTACCTGCACCTCGCACACAGCATTTGAGCTTACATCTTGCCTGCTGCTCTCACACCTCCAGGGCACCACTCGTGTCCTGGCACTTTCTGGCTCCATTGCCCAGTGCAAGCTCAGAGCAGGGTCAAGCTCTGCTCTTCGATTTGCTCCATTTCCCCGGGGGATTCTGGCTTGTGCACCAACCCAAATCTAAACCCCATGATACAAAATAACATAAAATAACATAGAAAATAAGATCACGTAAGATGAAATATAAGAAACCAAACCAAAATAAAATGGAATAATAAAACAAAATTCTGTTTCGACTTGTAAGCTTGTGTCCATGAAAGTATTTTTGAAGCTGAAAACCCCTGGCATTGCAAGGGAATAACAGTGCCATTGTTGTTCAGCTCTGGGTGAGCGCAGGGCATGGAATGGAATGGAATGGAATGGAATAGAGTGGAGTGGAGTAGGATGGGATGGAATGGAATGGCATGGAGTGGATTGGCATGGAGTGGATTGGCATGGAATGGAATGGAATGGGGAGTCATGGAATGGAGAGTCATAGAGTGGGATGGAGTGGAATAGAACGTAATGGAATGGAATGGAAGGGTCTACACTAGACTAGAATAGAAATGGAATAGCCTATGCTGTATGATGCGTGCAGGTCTGCATGACAGGTGATGCCCTGGATCTGGTGGGTCAACTCAGAAGGGCGGCTCTCTGCAGTCCAGGTCCCATATCTGCCTAGGAGACAGGGACAGGCTCAGCTACAACAATGGCTCAGGCTGGGACTGAGGGCCCCAGGCTGGGCTGGGACATATCCCCTGGGCCCTAGGCAGGGGGTGATGGGTGGGTGTCCCAGTGGAGATGGGTCCCAGCCACCAAGGCCTTTGAGCACCCCCAGGACCCTGGCAGAAGTAGACCTGCTCTGCTCATAGGTTCTCCTTTAGACATTGATGGTTGGCCTCCTTGGAGACCAAGTATTGGGCATATGGACCTTCTCTCTGATGCAGTACTGTTCTTCTTAGGCTCTTGTGTCTCAGTATGTTTTCCCAAAGGAAACAGCTCAGGCATTTCTAAAAATTAGTACAAGGAAATAGAAACAAATCCACAGGAACTGAAGAGGCATTGCTCACCTCTAAAAGATTTGCAACCATCTGATTGAGGAGCATGTCCTGCTTCAGACTGAGGCTTCCAGCCTCACTAGTGCTAAACATGTGGAAACCCAGCTCATATGGATGAACACAGAAGACTTCCATAATAACACGTCTTCTTCTACACTGGGACCTCTGGGGAGATTTAGATTAGACATCAGGAAGTAATTCTTCCCTGTGAGGTTGGTGAGACACCGGCACAAGTTGCCCAGAGAAGCTGTGGCTGCCCCGTCCCTGGCAGTGTTCAAGGCCAGGCTGGACGGGGCTTTGAGCAACCTGGTCAAGTGGAAGATGTCTTTGCCCATGGCACAGGGTTGGAACTGGATGAGCTTTAAGGTCCCTTCCAATTCAAACCATTTTATGATTCTATGATTCTATGATGGCCCACCTCAGCAGCCCTTTTTTCTAATCCAGCCTGATTTGATGTCATTTCACCAGTTTGATGTCAATCTGTGCCTCTGCTACCTTGAGCAGGGCTGTCATTTGCATCAGTGAGCGATTAGAGTCAGGTCTTCAGTAGTCACTGGCAAATGTCAGGACTGGAGGGATAATTTTCATCCTTAATCAAGGCTACAGAATAGCTGGCAAGTGGTTATGAGACAGTCTCATCTGGGGTCTAAAGGCACTTGAATTGCAAATGGTGTTTGTTCTGCTCTCCTTCAGCAGCCCTTCCGTGTGCGCACACATCTGTGCCTGGGAGAAGAAGGAGGAACCACATGCTTTATCAAAGATGAATGAATTCAGTGTTCATTTTAAAACATTAAAACTTCAGATGACTTCCCAGGGTGGCCTTTATGTGACACAATTACACTGTTACTGAATCTTCCTTTTTTATTCTTGCATGACTTTCACTGGCGAAGATCATGCTGAAAGCAACAGCTATTTTACGAATATTACAGTCCTGGATCTGACTGTTCGCCAAGACTTTCTGTTAAGTGCAGGCTATGTTCAGTAAAAATACTGTGTCAAGGCCAATATACACTAGGTAGAGATTCATTAAACATCTTCGCTTCTATTGTCTTGTTTGGCCAAAACCAAGTAACATTACCTCTCCTAATCAGAAGATGTAACTTGCATGCAAGCCTGCCTTGATTTTTATTGCTGGTCCTTTTAGGAATCTCCAAGTAAACTTTCAAGCCATTTGCTGGCATAAACACCAGCTGCAAGACCAACAGCAAGACCAGCAGCAGGACCAGCAGCAGGACCAGTGAGGTGTGCGGGCTGCCTGCACCCTGCCAGCCTGATGGGAGAAGCAGCAGAGAGAAAGCAGCTCAGCTGTGGTTAAACCCAGGGCATCCACATGCATGGATGGAAGGGTGTTAAGGCTTTGAGATAGTTACAGCGGTAATTTTTTTTTCTGTTACCTTTCCTCTTAGTTCTCCTTCTTTTAGTTCTAACCGTTTTTTTGTGAAACCCTTCAACAATGATCCCCTCACCTTATGCACACCATGTCCTACAGGGACAGAAGCACCACCCCATATGCCTTATTGTTAATGCGTGGAGTCCAGGTCAGACAGTAAGGAAGGGTGTCTTGCCAGGGCTATTGGGGCATTTTTAATGGCTGCATTTGGATGAGAGAGCACTGGGGCCCTCTGCCAAAGCATTTTTCCCGTTTCCAAATGCCTGAAAAACAGGCACAAGGCACCAGTGAGGGTGAGGGAGGAGGAGAGGAGGAAGGCCTGGCCTGAGACATCCTCGTGCCTCATCTGCTATCACAGCAATGGCACCCCCGTGTCTCTTTCAGAAATGTCACCATCTCCTGACTGGTGCTCCACCTTACCTCATGCAGCTGGACCTAGGGGACTCGGACCGTGTTCTTAACTTATAGGAAAGTTACGTCAGATTCAATGGGCAGGTACCACTTCTGCAAATATCGGCCAGCAAGTGTTGCAGCCTCTTCTGGGCAGCCACAAGGGGGCAATAGGACCAAACCTACCTTCTTTTGGCTGACATGTCCCTGTCGGCAGAAAGTAGGTACTCGCAGATGTACTCCAAGATGCCGGGCTCTCTAGGAAGGTACATGTGTGCTGAGCTGCCTGGAGTCAGGGAGATGCATCCCTGGATCAGGAACATCAGTTTGGTCCTGCAGCCCCTAGCCAGGTCGGCCTCACTCAGGAGCCATGAGCAGGTCACAGGCAGAAAGCCCATGCTGATCCCCTCCCCTGGCCCTGTATGGGGCCAGCAAGGAGGAGACACCTCCAATTCTGGTGCAGGAAGCTTGGTGGGAACTGCTCACCCACCTTGCTCCAGGGGGAGGAATCAGAGTTTCACCACTGTTTTCAGAGGACAACATCTTTCAGCTCTGCAACCCACAGCCAGCAGGTGTGCAGAATGATAATTGCTGTTAGAATATTAAAATAATTGTGTCCTTTGCCCATATTAAAAGCTGAAGTGGCATATTCTCACCATAACAAACCCCAGTGGGAACCAGATAAATGTTCCCATTGTGAAAGTACACACTGTAGCGGGGTTCAGCTCTTAGCTGCATCAGAACAACGAAGAAACCTGCTATTTGCATAGAACATCACTGTATTTTACTTCTGTGCTTTCCATTTAGCAACCTTCAAACAATTTTTTTACAGAGACAAGTAGAGGCAAGGACAAGAGGCAAAGCTGTATGTTTACATACTAAACACAGAGTATCTTGAAAAGAGAAAAAAGTCATATGGAGAATAGAAAAAAAATAATATGACTGTTGAATCCAGGTCAGCTCCATGTGAACAATCCTGCTAATAGGCCTCATCAACCAAAGGGAAAATTAGTTCTTGCTGTTGGAATTGTTATAAACGAGGGTTGTTAAAAGATGATTTTATTACTGTGAAGCTGGACTGTATTTAAAAATGTTATTGAAGATTTTCTAGTCACCTAATAATTTTAGTAGGAACCACTTAAAAGATCAGCTGAAAACGTGGTAATTTCTGCATTATATGAACAAGTTTTTTTCTTCAGCATGCAAAGCTACTGTGGTTTTATATTTAAGGTTTACGTAAAGCCTTGGAGCTTAGAGGTGCTGGTGACCTCCATGTGAGAACTAACTTACTAACAGAACCCACCCCCACCAATATGCTAACAAGTTTTGAAAAGTCCCCCAAAAAAAGCCTGTGGGATGAACATTAACATCTACAGGCTAAAGAGGACCACCAGACACTGGGGTAGGGCAATTCAGCTCCAGAAAACTGGCTCAGATCCAGACCAGTAAATAAAAGTAGTTAGCTCCAAGTAGCCTGTCTGCCAGAGCGTGGTGGTCTGAGTTTCTCACAGACATGAGCCTTAGAAGAAGCTGGAGGTTAAGCATGCACCTCAGCTGACCTGGGTTGAGCTCCCCATGGAGCAGACACTGCTAATGGCCCCAGATGTGTCAGCAGAGGAAAGCGCCAGCTTCCCAGCTCAGAAGTCGGTGCCTGCTGGGCATATTTAATTCTGGTTTTAAAGTCAAACCTGAGGCCAAAAGGCATATCATCACTACAAGGTTAACTGGGCTTGCCCCATTGCCATTGCCCCAGCTGAAAGACACACCTCCTTGCAAAACTCTTCTCTCTGCAGTGGTCTATGAAGAAGCACAGACCAGAGCTCACATTAGCACAGTATTTTGACTGCGGTAACTTGGGCAAGGGAATGGAGACGATCACCACATCATGGCTGCTCATTCCCCCAGGAAGCCCTCCAGAGCCAGGAGGGGTACCAAACAAGTTTTCCCTTTCTTCATGATGGGGGAATTCAGAACAACCTTCTCATGGCAAAAATTGGGATGTATGGGATGCTCCTTGCACCATCAAGAGCCACGCTGGCATGTGAACAACAGCACCAGAGTCCCTGTGTAGGGTAGACACCAGTCTCATGGACATCAGTCCAGCAGACAGGGAGGTGCTCGGCACTGGCGGCCCGGGTTACTCCACAGCAGCAACGTACCCTGCTGTAAGGGATACAGCAGGGACAGCTGAGGAGGATTTTGTTCCTTCAGCTGGTTGAAGGGAGGTCAAGACAGGCCACTGACCTCACCGGCTGATCTCACAGGGGAGAGTCCCTGCAGTGCAGCCTGGCAGACACCAAACTTCCCCTTCCATCTGCCTCCACGATTTCCTGGAGCCTGGAGTTATGCAAAAGGTTTTGCTCCATTTCCCTCCATGGCTATCATGTCAGCTTATGGGTAAATTGCCATGACAATTAGGGAGAATAATGGGAAGATGTGACATATGTTTCTTTTACTTCAGTGCTGTCTGTTGAAAATTGGAACTAAAAGGTACCAGGCAGCTTCTTCCCTGCCTCTGGAATTTCACAGAGGGTGACTCCAAAGCATTAAACAGGCAGAAATAATTCCACTTGCACAGACTAAATTAAAAACAATGAAAGTGCATGATTTTCTTTGTAGCAACCCTTGCTTGCAGCAGTTCTGTACATTTCAGATAAATAGAGTAGACGCTACAAAACCTTTTGGAAGCTAATCAAAACCTCTAACACAACAATAAAATCTTCTCACAGCTGGAGCTATAGAACAGCATTAATATTTACTAGCCAATGGGTATATTTACATGAAAGAGGATTCTCAGAGTTTCTTCAATACACAATTAAGGCATACATAGGCTGGCAAGAAAATAAAATAAATCTTTTTATTGTGTCTATGCTAAGATGTCTGGTAATGGGCTAATAATTACAAATGTACATGCAAAGTTCTTGCAATAGGGAAGGTTTTGCAGAAAACTTTATTTTCATTTAAGCACATCTCAAAGTCAACTGTGGCTTCTAAATTGTAGGACACAGAGGAACAAAACCCAAAGGTTTAATTTGGAATCAAGTACTTCACCACACAGCTTGTCGACAAAGATTTAGTGTGAGAACTATGGATATCTTTCACAAATGCCCAGATAACAATAGCATTCAGTTGGTGTTCAAGGCTAGGGAAAAATGGTTTGGAAAGAATAATACTTCTTTTTTAACTAGAAAATATGAGGTGATATTCCTTTAGGTCTACCCTTGTGTTTAGTGTCAGAGTCCAGGCTGGGATTTGCAGTGATGACGGACAAGAGCTGTGCGTACAGTATCTTACAGGGAAATGCTCTGGACATTCATTCCCATTTGCACCAATAATTACCTAACTTTAGAGCTGTTCTGCTGAGAGTTGAGTAAGGCTTTGCTGCATTAGGACCTCAGTTCAATCCTGTAATTCCTGGCATGCTGTTTTTCATTATCATGTATTTGTTATTCATTTGAATTTCTGCTACAGAAATATCAGTACAATATACTGTATATTCTAGACAAAAACAGCTGGAAGATGGGAAAAAGAAATATTGTCAGTGTTCAAATGAATGATTTCCTACATCGTCTTGCCTTAAAATGTTTTAACTATAAAAAAAAATGAGCAACAGTCTTAACAAAAATTATTGGTTTGGGTCTATCAGTCATTAGTGGTTCCTTCTTCATCTTTCAAGGCTCTGTTATCAAAATGTTATCAAAAACATATTGCTAGTGAAGGTCTTGGGCTTTCTCCCTCAGAAAGAGGTTATTAAAAGGGAGAAGGGAAATAAATTTAAACATCCAATTTATTTACCTTTTTTTTTTTTTATTGTTTCTTTCATCTTGGATAATGGAAAGTCGCTAGCACCAGTTTCATGTTACTGGAATAAGTTTCACTTTCAGGTTGTCAGAGCTGCCGTATTATGGCTGCCAACGTCACAGGACGATATTTATTGCTAGAAAAACAACAGCTCCCACTGGATTTAGAATACAATATAATTGCAGTATTTTATAGGGCATAAGTTTCATAAATGCCAGAGGTGATTGGCCTCTCTCCCCCATCCTCAGTGTCTGTTTCCTTCTCCCCCGCTCCACTCCCCCCAGCTAGGTCTGGGACCACTCCAAGCCGGCAATGTTCTCTGCATGACAAGCATGCTGACACACTGAAAGGAGAACAGCATTAATTGCCAGCTTAAGCCTAAAACCACACAAGGGAATTGCTAAGCAAGGCTCAGGGTCGGGTACAACCAGCCTTACACCTCTGAAGCTGGGAATGACACCAAATTTCATGAGACTACCCACATGCAGAGCACCCTGCTGCAGCCTCCAGACTGACCTGAGCCCATCAGAAGAGAGTGTCATGTTGGTTTTTGTCTCCCCAAGTCAGAAATGCTAATTTTCATTCATGGATAAGAAATAAAGGTAAGGCCTTAGAAGAAATTCAAATGTTTGGCTGAAGGACAAATAACTGAGCATTCCTGTAATGTAAAGAAAGCAAGAGTGAGTCCAGTTTTTATTTTGTCCTATCTTCCTTTCCAGCATTAGTAAACATTCACTTCAAGCCACATTTTCCAGAAAGTAATCACATAGGGAAAAAAAATAAAGGTAAGAAATGGAAAAGCACAGGACCATAGAGGTGGTTAGAGATAAGGAAAGCAGCCGTCTAATTTTAGGCAGAGAGAAAAGTTAAGAAAATCAATAAATTTCTTGAGTGAAAAAAAGGAAAGTAAAAAGAGTTCTTTAGTGTGAACAGAAGCCAAGAATGAAATCCTGGTTCCTGGGCACAACCCAGCACTTGGCAGGATAATTTCCATAGGATCTAGGAAGACAATTCTTTAATTTTTCCCTATGAAATTTCCAAGCTGAAAAAGACAGAAGAAATACATAGATCTGCTTTAGCTCTGGGCCTTAAGTAGGGAAGCCATAGTTTAAAGTCACCCAGAGAGTCCATGGGAAGATGCACTCCTTGACACAGCTTAGCAGTGTGGTACTTCCCTCTCAGTGCCAGCCAAACATCTCCTTCCTCACCCTGCACACATGTTCTCATGCACGTAAGGCACAAAATGCAGGTGCCAGGGTGGCTCAGCACCAACATGTGCTGCAGATGAGGATCTCAGCAACTGCGGCATGGTAGTAGCAATGAAGTCTGTCCCAGAGGGAATACAGAAAATACAAGGAGATACTCAAAAGCAGAGAGCACGTTTGAAAACAATCACTTATAGGGGCATTTAGAAAAGTTGCCGGGGGGAAGTGTGCAAGCCATCCCATTCAGAACTCTTGGGGTCTAATTTCAGAGGCATGAATGTTTGCAGAGAATAGGTTTTCAGACACAAAATAAAAATCATCAAGACTATATTTTTTTCAAAAGCTAGAGAGATCCTTGTCCCTATATGGAAGCTGCATAAAGCACTCTTAAACGTACCCTAATGAACCTGCCAGCGTACTTACTAATGAAGTAGGTGCTGACTGCCTCAACAGTCCCTATCCAGAAGCCTCTTCTGGAGAAAGTTCAAGGTGCTGGGTTTACTCCTGCTTGTGGCCAATATTTACAGCCAAAGAGGAGAGACAGCCTTACTTAAGCTGATAATCAGCTTTTGTTTCTGACACAGTTTTAAAAGCTAGCTGCGCAGGTGAGAGTATATGGGAGATCTGAATGTGCTCAGGGCTGAATTTATGCTGACACTAGACAGGGCTGTCACGCACAGAGCAAAGACGTGAGCTACACGGATGCTGCCAATGAGCTCTGGGAGCTGTTTATTTTGTCCAGTGGCTGTTCTTTATCTAAGCACACACCAGGTAGGAGCTTCTTTGGTGAAATGAGCTTGCCCAGAGCCACGCTTCACCCAAGGTTATCAGTAATTTTCAGGGGAGACCAAAGCAGGCATTAGTAGAGGGTCAGAAGAGATGTCACATCCACTCTGACCACTGCTCATCTAGATCAATACCCAACCCTTTGTGATGGTCCAGATGCTTGGTGGCGCGGGACACTCTAATTCTGTTTATGTCCTCACTTCTCAGGGTTTGTACCACTGTGATTTTTGTGACCTTACAGTGAAGTCATTCATATCCAAGCCCTAAAGGCACAGCAATTTGAGGTCATATCTGTAGCTAAGTTGCATCAAAAAGGGGGATGGTAGGACCCCATTCTCTAAACTGACTCATCAACTCCACAACACCTTCATGTTCCCAAGATAGAAGAGAAAGGGTTTTATTACCTGCTGCCTGCATTTCTTCAGCACTTGCCCAAGCTGTATCTGGTCTCAAAATCAGTGGCCTCACAGCAAAATATAAAAACTTACATTGCAACAGATTGACTTGGTGATATTTGCCAACAGAGACTTTCACAGTTACTCTGACTGAGTCCAAAATCCTAAGGTCTCTCTTTGCCAGCAAAACATCTGGTTTGCAGAGTCTGTTACAGCATGTTGTAGGGGTACAACTAATTCATTTCATAGCCACTTCATTGTGCCTAATGCAGCACAAAGATAACAAAGCAGTTTCACTCTAAAACACTAGCTCCCAGGTCGGTATAATGGATTAAGCTGATTAAATCTGGGCCACATCACCGCATGAGGCAATTCGTAATGTCAGTGGGACATTAAACAGCAGGACTTGTCCTCTTAGCAGTCAAACCACATACCACTCACAACCCACTGGAGTGCCCTCTGTAAAGGTCCATGTCAGGCCATGGGCCCTAATACCATGCCTATGAGTCACCATAAAGAACCACCTAATTGAACATTAGGCAACACACATATCTACAGCTGGTCCCTTGGCCACTTCACAAAGAAAGGCAGGGAGATAACCCACTGTGTACACAATGCTGACAACACTAAGTATTTCACAAAACTCTCTTTCATTTTCCTGGGAAGGGCTGCTTTTGATCAGGTGCTGGTGGGGTTTTCCAGATCTTGACTGAAGCAGCATTTGCCTCAGTTGTGCTTGGGACCATTCGGAGGTGGTTTCCAGGAAGGTCAGTTCCCTGCTGCTGCTGCTAGCTGGCCTGGCAAATCCAAGACATGCAGCACAGTCCCAGCCCATCCCTGGGACTTGTCTCCTGTTAAACCACACATCTCCCTGCCTATCGTCACCATCTTTGAGCTGTCTCTGCCACCAATATTGTGTTAGAAAGCCTCTCTATGCACCTCAGCACCTCTGCAGGGTTTGTTGTTAATAGCATTTGCTTACAGGAAGCTTGCAGGCAGCCTTGACAGAAGCCATTACTTTGTCAAGGACATACCATTGTAACACAGCAATTACAGGATTCTGCAGAAGCTGGGCCCACACAGTCCAGATGCTCCGAGAGCTGGAGCACCTCTCCTATGAAGACAGGCTGAGAGAGTTGGGCTTGTTCAGCCTGGGGAACAGAAGGCCCAGGGGAGACCTTAGAGCAGCTTCCAGGTGCCTAAAGGGCGCCTACAAGAAAGCTGGAGAGGGACTTTTTACGAGGCCACGTAGGGATAGGGCAAGGGGTAATGGCTTTAAACTGAAAGAAGGTAGATTTAGAATGGACGTTAGAAAGAAATTCTTCACTGTGAGGGTGGTGAGACACTGGCACAGGTTGCCCAGAGAAGCTGTGGCTGCCCCATCCCTGGCAGTGTTCAAGGCCAGGCTGGACAGGGCTTTGAGCAACCTGGTCTAGTGGAAGGTGTCTCTGCCCATGGCAGGGGGTTGGAACTAGATAAGCTTTAAGGTCCCTTCAAACCCAAACCATTCTGTGATTCTATGATTCTATGATTAATGGGTATAATCCTGCTGGTTTGCAGATCTCTCTAACTCTTACACAATCGCAGGCACAATGCTGTACTGCTTGTTGCTATCCCAAGGCCTCCTTTTGAGGTGCTCCTCATGTAGCCCGCCAAATGTCAGGATAGACAATTACCTCTGGTGATTGACATTAAGGAACAGAGCTTCAGCAGTCATTAGCAGAGGCCTCCTCTACAACAAAACACATTCATCTATTCTTGTCCCCACCTAAAACACAGCTTGTGAAAAGAGAAAGAAAGAAAGAGAGACGAAGAGACATAAAGAGGGAACAAGGGAAAGAGAGAGAGAATGGAGGGGCAAGAAGAGGGAGAGAAAGAGAGAAAGAGAGAAGGAAAGGAAAGGAAAGGAAAGGAAAGGAAAGGAAAGGAAAGGAAAGGAAAGGAAAGGAAAGGAAAGGAAAGGAAAGGAAAGGAAAGGAAAGGAAAGGAAAGGAAAGGAAAGGAAAGGAAAGGAAAGGAAAGGAAAGGAAAGGAAAGGAAAGGAAGGAAGGAAGGAAGGTTGATTCTTTTCCCTTCTGTAAACTAAAAGCTCTGTTATCAATTTTTATTCTTCAGGTTTTTAGCCTGAAGAACTATACAATTCTTTTCTAAAGAAATATATAAACTGCCATTTGATAAAAAGAAGAAGTTTGCTCTCTAGTGGCTGAATTTAAATAGCTCAAAAAAAAAAAAAAAAATTAAACATGGGCTGCTGAAGGAAAGGAGAGTTTCATCCACAATGTGTCCTAATCTTTGTGCCCCTAAATATTTGTTCTCTACCAATATTTACTATGGAGCAACTATCTATGACCAGTGTGATTGTACTAAGGAAAACTAAAGCACAGGGTACTGGTACCTAATCCCATGAGGTTTAGAGTTGGAAAAGGAAATTAGTTCTGTCTCTACATGCTTCCTGACATGGGAAGAGGCTAGAATGGAGTCTGAAGGGTCAACTAGCATGGGAGAGCATGCTGAAAAACCCAGATGTCACTGGTCCGCTCCCCCCACCCAGTCCCTGCCCCCGTTTCCCATTGTGGAGATGCACATCGTAACCCCTCAGGCGACATGTAAACCCCAGTGTCTTGGATGGTGAATGTGCTTCAGAGAAGTGCTTTTCCCAGGGTAGTGCCACTTCCTATCAACAACTAAGAGTGAAAGGGAAAAAACAAAGAAACAAACCAAAGCTACAGCCTCAGTGAAGGCAAACCCCATCCACTTCGTGATATTTTTTAGTGTTATTATTTCATGGAAAAGGCTGAAAGACCTTACACTTCGGCAGCCAGATGGAGAAGGGGATGAGGCAGATGAAAGCTACAGCCAGGTCTCAAAGGCCCGCCCACTTGTGAGACCCATTCCCAGGCAGAGTAATTGCCAATCAGAAACAAACTACTTTATAATTAAAGCATTGTATGAGCAAGGGGATGTCTGGGGCTTTCGCCTAATTGCTAGACGCGGCAGGGAAGCACAGCAGCATGGAGAGAGGGGCTCATGCAACACTTGCTGAAATCAAGAAGAGTTTTGCCATGGAGCTAATCCAGCGCAGCAGCAGAGGTAGGGCAGGCAGAGAGGCACTAGCGATCCTCCAGCCAAACCCTGCTCTATCTTAGCCCACGAGAGCATATACACCACCTCCTCCTTCTACACAACCAGGGCAAGCAGGGGTACAGACAGGCCCTTAGGGATCTCATTCCCAAAAGAAGAGCCCCATGCCTTTTGTCACCATGGATCATGCAAGTTTGGGCCATGCCCCATTGTTTCTGCTGCTCTTGCTCCTGGGCCACTGCCTGTCTCACAGGTTGCATTGAGGAGCCCTTTGTGGAGCATGGGCCCTGCAAAGTCTTCTGCTGGGGAGTCCTTTTTACTTCCCATTGTTTCTTCCCAGAAGACAGGTATAGGTGTTTGACCATGATGCCGGACTACCTCTCTTAGCTGCTATGGTTGTCCAATCTGGCCTCCATAACCTGGTTCATTGGGTCCCCCAGGACCAAGCCCTTCTTGAACAAAGGTATATCTTTGAGAAATGGCTTTTGTGTGAGAAGAAGAGTGGGGTGATAAGGAAAGCAAATCCCTGAGACTGAGCACTGTATATGGGAGAATCTCATCTCACTGAGCAGAAATTCTATTATTGGAAATCATTGTTGAATTTTGATCTTCAAACAAATAATAGATACTTATTTACAGAACAAAACCATCCACACCTCAGACATATTTCATCATTATGGCATTGCAGCATTTTGGAATTTTTTTTTTTTTAAGTTTGAGCTTATTAATACTGTAGATGGAAAACGCAGAACAAGCTTTAGAAACCATTTCTGAGCTTAATCAGACTCTTGGAGATGAGGAAGTGACTAGGTTAGTTTCTAGGGGGGTCTTTGGCTACAGCATCATTTCCTACTGTGAGCTAGTCTAGAGTGACACAACATGAGTGGGAATCAGACCCAGGTTCTGGGGCTCTTTGCAAATCCCTAACCTCCCCAGTAACCACCATACTCTTCCAAGTTCCTCCTACACCAGCTGCCTCTGTGAACTATCAGCTGGACCACACAGATCTACTTCAGAGAAAGATGCTATTAATCCATCCCAGTAGGGACCATCAACCCATTCCTCTGATATAAGGCAGCAATAATATGGAGTTAGCATGGAGTTAGGTTGATATCAAGACCAAACAAACCAGAGCTATGCCAGTAGGATTGGTAAAAGCAAGACATTCTCCTTCTTGGCAGTCTTCACTTTGAACGGGCCTGAGGAAAAAGATGTGTATCAGCACTTTCCTGTGACTATCAGAGCCCTTCCAGGATGTGGAAGCACCATATATTCTCCTTTCTTCCCATCAGTCCTTCCAAGAGGCTAAACCTACTACATGATATTGGACTACCTTCTCCAACTGTTTTGCTCCTCATGTGATAGAGTCTAACACCAGAAAGATGCCACTGTGACTCTCTTTTCTGATCTCCTACATAACTTGGCTCAGTGGACCTCCTGGAAGTGATCAAAGGTACACCTTTAAGAAAAACACCATGAATGTTAAATTGCCTGTGAGGGAGAAACCACCACAACCTTGGTTGAAGTCATCAAAGTCCAATGATTATTACACTCACAGTAAGAAAACGCATCTTTATTTTTGTCTGTTTGCTTACTTTTAGCTTCCACCCACCATTTTTTCTGTTCATTTGCTAGAACGAAGAGCGCTCTGCCATCAAATACCTGTCCTCATCCAGGCGATGGTAAGTAAGTGACCAGCCTCTTCTCAGCCTTCCTTCCAGTATGCCAGACAGAGGGAGGCCCTGGAGACTTTCTCATGTGCTGTCACTTCTCTTCGCAGATCTGTAACTTTGCATTAGACACATGTTGAACCAAACGTTGCTCATTTACACTGAGATGAACAATCAATCCTCCTATGAACTGACCTTCAACATTCTCTGTTATCATCTACAGATATCATTGGCAATGGGTCCTCCTTCTGCAGCATCAATAACATGTTCAGTAGAAATACAGCTTTTGGATAATGATTTGTATCTGTGAATATGAATTGATCCCCAGCAGTCAATGAAGACAAATCTAACACTAATCTAGGCAGATCAGAATCAAGAAAGTAGGTCTTACCTATAGGCCAGAGGAATTTGTCTGGGAAGCAGTGATCCCAGAAAGGACATAAGACAAGGAAGCAGGTTGAACACCAGGTTCTTGAGACGCCACGGCCTTTCCTGGCCAATCTGATCCCTCTTTAATGAGGGGAAAGGGCAGATCTTGCCTGCCCTGAAGGTAGAAATCTGGCAGAGCTAAGCCTGAAATCCTACTTTCCAAATGGCTTCCCCTCCGGAACAACCCCTCCTGCCTACAGACCAACCTGGGTGAGAAGGACATGCCCATTGAGGTCTCCCCTGGCTTCTGAGGCTGGACACACTGTTCGAGATGAAAGATTAAGTCATCCAAGTTGCTGAAATGTCTCTCCTGCACCTTACAGTGTGTAAGGAGGCTGGCAGGAATGGCAAGCGGATCAGGAAAGGGGGGCAGAGGGGGAAATGTGTTAGTATAACGTGACAGGAGTAGAAATTACATTGCACCAAGCTTTGATGTCTCTCCTAACAACCTCTCAGTTTTTCTGATTTCCTTTCCGGCACTGTCACACAACTAGATTAGATTTTGCTTATGGACAATCTGGCTCGGGCTTCACCAAAACCTAAGGATCTCTGAACAGGACATGCTAGAAGTTCATTAGTATAAGTTACACTTCAGCAAAGCTGAATGTTGCATAAAGCCTCTTTTTTTGACCAGTGCTGAATCTGAATGAACTCCTCTTTTGACTCAGCTTTCAGTCCCTGGAATTGAAGACCTTAATTTCCTGTTTTTTAAAGGGACTTAGTTCCCGTCTCACTGAAAGTGAAATCCAGGCTGATTAATTCTGTTGACTTGGGTGCTGTGCTGTGCATTGTCTTTTAATGTAGCTCAAACTTCTTTTAAAAGTGTATATAAGGAATAAAGGTGAATTATGAGGTTGTTCTTATGTATTCTTAGTGTTGCCAGGGAAACCATTTCCTGCCTGTGTTTATCCCAATTCATCTGTTTTTTCAAGGAGGGGAGGTAGACCTTCCAAAATAAACAGACAATACTCTGAAACAAAGATACTTATTAATCAGACAGGGTACCCCCAAGATACATAGCACGGGATCTGGTACTTTTCCAGTCAAGGTCACTAGTTGAAATACATCCCAAATTCATAGCTTCTGGAAAAAAACTGATATAACGAATGGACTGTCTGCATTGCTGATGGTCTGTGCCTAGTGCATCTTGGACCAGGCTGTTTCTAGGGACTTAATCAGTATTGTTGTGTGCAGCTGGCCCTTGAAGTCTATACTCACCTAGAACTGGTTCTTCCAGATCAGACTTGACACACATCTGGAAAGCATTGCAGGGACTTGGCAATCCTGTGAGTAAGGATAAGCACTTGTGGTGGGCCCACAGAAACACCTATGGTGTTCACAGAGCACCTTGCAGAGGATCTGAACCCCATACAGGACCCACAAAACGACTACCCGCCACCGGCTGACATAATGTGGCCAGAATCCTTGTTCCTCAGAAGTGATCTGAATATACCCTTAGAAAAACAACAGAAATGGAAAGAAACGTGTGCAGTTACCATTGGCTTGGTGGGATTGACTGCACTTGAGATAAGTCCAAGAAGGAGAGAGGGTTTATGCGTTTATGCTATTAACCTAGAGCTCAGTTTCTCACTGTTCACATGCTCTGTGACCTTGCCCCATGAGAAGTGGGTAATAGCACTTCTCTATCTCACAGAGGCATAAATACACAAAAGACTGAGAGATGGAAATATCATCTTCTTGAGGATTAAAAACATACTTTCAGTGGCATATTGCCCTGTGCTGTCAAAAAGGACAGCACTGTAATTATCCTCCCGCCTTCTGTTCCCAACAGACAACACATCACTCCCCTTGCACTTTATAAGTTCCTGCCTGCAAGGAGCTCTCTTGAATGAGATCCCCCTTTCCAGAGTTCTGGAGGTCCACCTTGTCCTGGAGAACAAAATAGCCCTGGGGCCCTCAGCCAGCAATTTGCATGCAAGCTTCATGCACACCTGATGGGCTGGTGTCCAACATGCTACACATCACAATGTACAACAAGAAAGCACCAGCATGAGGACCAGGATGCTGCCAGACACTTGCCACAAGTGCTCCCTTTAGAGCCACCATGAAGTAACTCTAGAAGTCAAAACCCATGCTGATGGGGCCAGCAGGAGGGAAAGTAGGGTGGAGAAAAAGGTAGCTATGCTGGCCCTCCTCATCTCTCTCCAGGTGTTCGTACCTCCCTGCCATGTTTTCCGTTTTGCTGTCTTTAAACATTCCTCATCATGTCAGAGCAAGAGTTTAGTGGGAAAACCCTCATTGAGAAGATTATATGCAAATACATTAAAATCAGAGCATATTGCTAGAGTTGTATGTTGCAGATCCTGTGGGTGTGTTTGGCCTGTAGCTTTTCAACTAGAGAGTGCATGTTAAGCTGTAATCCCAACCCTGTGAAAGCCAGTGACTCCAGTGACTCCAGTGGGTCAGGGATGCAGCTCCTTGCATTCAGTACCTGGGCATTTCCACTGATGTGTGAACTGACCTGGCAGGCACTGAGCCTGGCCATTGGGCTTTGCAGGAACCTGGGGATGGGAAACAACAAAGGGGATGATGAAAGTCTGGGGAGGAACTGAGCCCTCACACAAGCACGCAGAACATCCTGCCATTTCTTCTCCTTTCCTAGAAGCATGACACACTGCATCACTGGGAAGACAACTGAACCAGTGTTTTGAAAGACAGGCTCTCAAAACGGCGCAAACTTCTGCAGGACCCTTTTCTGTTTCTGAGAAGTTTTACTCTGTTTGTCTCAATTGCCAGCAAACTTAAGACTATATCTCACTAAGCCAAAAGAAGAGGGGCAATAAAGGACTTAAATGATCAGCTTTTAAACCAACTGAAATGAAAAAGATGAAACAGCTTTACGGAGACAGGCCATCTGTCTGCAGATGTCACAGGCTGGGTTAAATTAGGCAGCCTCACCACACCCCTGCATTTGAGATAACTCTGAGAGATAGCTAAGCACATATTTAAACCCAAAACAAAAGCAAACACACAAAGCTGCTCTAAATTCCAGGCAGAGAAGATGGGCCAAGGGTGGAGTTGCCTGTGCATTTTCTGGAAGGTTGAAACTCCCTTCCCATGCCCTAGGCTGGTGCCTCTCGGGCATCAGCCTGGGGCTTGGCACAGGGAACGAGCCACCAGGGGCAAGGGTAGCAGAGGAATATCTGGTTCTGGCTTCCTAGGAAAAGGATCATGCAGGGCACTGCAGCCTGCACATCACCTTGAGCATGGTGTGCGCATAAGGGGAAGGAGCAGGGAGGCAACATATGGAAGCAAACCTGTTGGATTCAGATCAGAAAATGCAACTGCCTTTATAGCTGGGCTAACTTAGGGTGAGGAAAAAAATCATGCTTCCCAGCCCATGGAGCAGACTCGGGCAATCAGGGTGAGTACACAGGAACTCCACCAGCAGAGACCTTTTGTCAGCTTATTTTTGAGGAAGTCATAGTTGATAGCTGTACCATAGACTTTTGGAGCCCTTGGCTGCACTGCCACCATGCCAGCCTTGCTAAATGCTGGTACTCAAGGGCAGACCAGGAGTACTCACTCAGCTCCTGGGATGGGGGTTACGTTTTGGTCTGACATCCTGAGATGTAAGGGGGGAGTGAGGCATGGAGCTCTGCCAGACCTGTGCTGCCCTTGGATGAAGCCAGCCTGGGCTGCCCCAGCACCACCTTGCTGGAACCCAGAGGAAGGCCTTCATGGATGCCCAAGGGCTTAGGGACTGGCTGGGATCCTGAGCCTTGCTCAGCATCAAGCCAGCATTAGGAGATACACAGGGAGAGCGCAGCAGGGCTCCTGGGGTTGAGAGAAGAGCAGCAAAAGGAGGCAGGAGGAAGGCTGAGGATGTAGCAAGGAGCTAGAACCAGGCACATACTGAGCATTGCCAGGCAGACAAAAAGCAGAGAATCCTCATGTGGACAATCCCTGGAGAGGAAGTCTGACACATCCTGAACCCTCGCTGTGTCTTAGGAAAAACCAAGTATGTTCTTGTAAGTAAACACAATTGGCACAACTTTATCATACTTGCATCTCCTACCTACAACAACCCACACAAAGCTTAAGGCTCATAGCTATATGGGTCCAAAAAATTGTTCAGAAAGCTACATTTGACCCCGCTATAGGACTGATTTTGGTCCCCACTGTTTATACTAAGGAACTCTTTCATATGCAGCATAAGTATTTTGAGTATATAATAGTAAACTATTAAAAGGGCTTTTGGTTTGCGGTATTTAAAATACTTCTTCAATCAAGACTTTGCCTCTTGACAGTATTATCCCTGCAACTTTCTGCTGATCAGTCAATGGAAGGAAAAAATATCATTACAGCTTCTTGCCAACATGCAGTATGATGCAGTTAATTAAAGAAACATAAATTTCATGTGTGATGCTAAAGCTCACCTCTGCACCTCCGAATGCACACTGGCATTAAATCAGCTGGGTAATGATGGGATAATTTTGTTCACCATTTTAAGCTGAGGTCTACATGGTCCATTACAGGAAGGAAATGTCATCTTGTGATTTACTGAAGGCGATGTCCGACTATACGGCCTATAATTTAGGCCAGATTTCCAGTAATATTTTGATTTGATGACTGAAGTATGAACTTGAATGGTCAGACTTCTGAGCACTCTTAAGCATAGGAAGCTTAAATAGTTGGAGATTTCAGAGGAGAGGCTCACAGCCTTGCTGCCCCTTTGCTGCCCTGTGCACCTCCTCAAGCTGGCAAAACAGATCTCTGGGGTGGCATTTGCTGTATTTGCATGGGTAACAGCTGGGTGCACATGACAGCGTCACCCCAGCAAGAACTGAGCAACAGATGATAGAAAGCCAGAGAATTGGTATGTCTCCTGCTCGCACCCATGTCACTGAGGGAAAACCATCAGGAAAACTGTGTCTTTTAAATGAGCAAAGACACTATGTTAGAGTCACCCCTGGTAAACACATGCCTTCAGAGAGACAGGCAACTATATCAAGAGCATCGGTGGTTCAATATAAAATGTTTTAAGAAACAAACAAACAAAAATATTTGCATTGCTTCAGTACCACAAATTTAAAGTTTTCTTTGGATAAAAAAAGACAACAAAACTCTGTAGATTTCACATTTGCCAGATTGTGCATAATACAAGCACAAAGCAGAAGCAATTATTCTTTTTTAAAGAATAAACTATGTGCCAGCCACAAAATCTCAGGGGTCATGTCACTTGCCCTTGGTCTCCACAGCCTTTGCTTGGAAGAACATTTTACCAGGGTCTAGAATACAACTGGCTCATGCTGCAAGGCAGGAAGAGCATTTCTATGTCCATACAACAGCACTGTTGCCCTCAGGGAAACACATGCCACATGCCTTGGGACTATGGAGGGTTGAAAGTGCAGCTCCCAGGGTTAACCATTTCAGGCTTCAGTACTCATTTACCCACCCCACCAGCCTTGTACATCCCAACTCTCCAGTCTCTCGAGCTGTGAAATCCGGAATGTGAGCAAAACTCTGCAGCAACAAGATGCTCACACAAGGTCAGAGCAATAGGAAAGACAAAAAACCTGGGCAAGCCAGGCTGCCAGACGCTGCGCTGGTGCCGCAATCACTGAAAATGGGAACGTTTCCAGAAAGGGCACCGGCTGCATCATTCATTCCTGACAGAGTTATGCAGCTGTTACTTAAGCCAGTCCTTGTCATGCCACAGTTCCCTGATAGTATCAGGAACTACATAGACATTTGTCAAAACAGGATGACATCTAAAGATAGCATTGAACCTAAGGGAAAGGAATTTAAAAGAAAACAAATAACCATGGTTACAGCATAGGGTGAAAAAAGTGTTCCCTGTGTATGGACACATGACTTGGGCGACCTTTGCTGAGAAGGACTCCTGAGACAGCACTAAGCTGCACAGAGCCAGCGAAAGGAAAACGAGTCTGAGCAACAAGCGAAGATATTTCAATGCTCAAGGCTGCACAGCGCAGCTGCTGCGAGTCAGACACCCTGCAGAGTCCAAGGGCTCAGCCTGGGGGCCTCAGTGATTTGTAGCTGCAGCAGCTGGAGCCCACACGCTGCTGCGGTGCTGACAGCCAAGGTGAACATGCCGAAACCTCCACCACACAGCCAAGCTCCTCTACCAACCCACCCAAACACCCGGCCAAGCCACAGATCAGAGCTGCAACTCAGTATCACCCTGAAGCCAGTGTTAGAGTGCCTAGCACTAAGCCGAATGCCACGCTGTGCAAAGCTTTGCAAGTAAGTTCGCTATGGCTGCTCACGCTTGTTTAAAATCATTGGTGGGTTAACCTTGTACGAGCATGTTGGGTGCTGGATGAGGCACTCACTCGTGCCGCTCTGCCTCTCTGCTGCACCACATCCTCCCAGGAGTGGTGTAAAGGCAGCATATAGTCAGCGGCTAATCTGATAGCAGTAGTGTGCCTGCTCTTGCCCAGCGCCTGCAAATCACAGCATGGGTTTATAAAAGCACTCAGGGTTTCCCACGGCCTGGTGTGAGAAGCTGGCAGAGGCCAGAGCCTGCTTACCTGTGCACCTGGCTGGTGTATGAGGAAACACTCAGAGGTAAATTGCCACCCTTCTGTGCCCCTTGAAGGAGCAGCCGGGGTACTACCTCAACTCTTGAAAACCCCATGTGTTGGCTGGTCTCTACGCGACAGCGCCAAGCCTTTTCCTACAGCTCCGCAGCAGCTTCTCACTCAGACCCTATCCTGGCCAGGACAGTGAGGAACAGCAGAACTGAATCACGCCTTTTGCACTTGCTCCACTTCCTCCTGCTGCCTCCAGCACCACAGCGCTGCTCTGGTTCGTGGCTTCCCTGGCCTTTCAGTGATCTGAGGGCTGACCTGTGGGAGGATTCCCGCTGCATTGCTCACCCCGAGAACAGACGTTACTTGATCTTGCTACCCTTTGACCACCACAGCTACCACTAGGCGAACGGCCCACACGTAAGGCTTCTGTCACAGATGCAAACTGACTGAGCTATCAGAGTAGTAAAAAAGTAACAGAAACATTTGCCTACCCAGGCAAATCCAAAGGATTGGTCTTCTCTTCTTTGCCCCCTACATGTCTCTATTTCAAACCTCAAAAGCACTTGGGTACCTAAGTATCCATCTTTCACCACCATGTGAAACAATAAGACCCAAACCAGCAGGATGTTGATGTGGGAACTACTGGTACTGTATGTTCCCGAAACTCTTCTGAGCAACCTGGCCAAGAAAATCCTGCTTTGGTGACTTCCAAGGAAAGTCCACACAAATCCTCTAGCTCCTGAATTTTCCAACTGATATTTTTGGGTGGTGTGGCCTTCCTCCACCAGTGCACCTCCTGGATGGAGTTTCTGACAGTGTTTGCAATACTCAGGAAGGCGACAAGTTTGCATAAAAGCACCACTTCCATGCTGAAAAAATAGTGTCACATAACCAAACTGTGATGAACTGATGAAAGTTTGTTCTGAGGATGTAATCCCAACTGTGTTAGGTAACACTGAAGGGTGGCATTGCTATGGACACAAACAGATTTTGCAATCCTCCCTTTTCTAGCTTACTCACGCACTCTAAGTTAAATGCAGCTGAATTGACCTTTTATTTTCAATAAAGGCCATCTCTGAGTTTCTGACTGGTCTCTATTCTCTTTCTACTAAGCAACAGTATGTCCTTAAAGTTTTATTTTTACTGTATGCAGGCACGAGCAATGGAATCAACACAAGCAATGGGATCCACATACAGCAGCAGTGATAGAATCACCGTACAGCATGGCAAGTTTACAATTGCACTTTGCACTCCAGCCAGTGGTGGGTTTCTCTGTGATGCAAAGGAAGATAGTAAAGAGGCTTCAGCCCTCTAAACAGTACCTCTGTTAACACCAGCCAGTGCTGTGACTGCTGTGGTGTCCCACATCCTTTCTCCCAAATGCTCAATCAGCATTAACCACTAGGCATTTTTTTTTAAAATCAACAATTCAAAGCATCTGACTAATATTTTCTTCAGCTTTCACTTCCCACTCTCCTGATAGCATCCCACTCTTTTCAGTATCTCTCCAGCCACCACGGAGTCCAGCCAGAGAGGCTGAACAAATGCAGAAGCAGACAATGAACTTTCCCAGAATTGCTTTATTTGCTGCAAATAAGTCAGCCAGTAAAATGCAGTGGGAAAGGACAAACTTTGCCATGTTTTTAACTTGCTACACATCTTCAAGATGCGAGTTAAAACTACAAATGGTTATACTGTATAGCAGAATCAAATGCATGACTGAAGTTACAAACAGGTTTTATCGTTCAGTGTGTAACCTAAAGCACCCGACCATTTAATTCCCCAAACCAGTTATATCAATACATCAGAAGACATTGGGTATTTTTCAGTTGTCTTTTTCTTTTTCTTTTTCTCTTCTTTCTTTTTTTTTCCAGAACTATGTTGCAATATAGTTTTTAGCACAGAAATTTATCAAAAGTATTTACAATTAGTTGAAAGTTCAAAGGGGCAAGATAGGAATTCAGATTAAGTGAAAATCTAAACAAATGTAAAGAAAAATGAGGATCAGATTCCAAAAAACCTTCTAGTCTACATCGCAAGCCTTACAAATGTTCCTGATTTGTGTTGTTGTTAAAGAAGTGTAAATTCCATGATAAATTGATGTAGCTCCTGGGATGAATAAAATCAATAATGTAATAACATTGAGTTAATACAAAGCTGACGTTGATTGAGAATGAGTACATAGAATTTGAGGTCTCCTTCCATGCTCAAGGAGACACTAGTAAATCAGAGCCAGACTGCCAATTAAACTTTGTTATTTTAGGGCAGATGAATAAAATAATGTGTGATGAAGAGAGCAGGCTGTGAGTAAAGCTATTCAGGTGGAAACCGAGTGTTCAGGGAGCCTATGATTCCTGAATGGGAGCATGTCAAGAAGTCAATAATGCCCTCAGAAGGCTTGCAGAACCTGATTGTGATGCTTTTTCCCCTACTTATTTCTATACAGGCAAAGCCACTGGGGATAGTTTCAAAGCAAAAGACCTTTACTACAAGGAATGGAGCCCCAGTTCACAAATTAGTCTTTGCAATTTGTCTCCAATTTAGACATATATTATTGCATTCCCTTCTCATATGGTGAAACTGGTTGATGAATGGGCCTGCTTCACCTCCTAGCAGACCTGTTCCCTGGGCATGTTCAGTGTTCTTGCTGCTTATTTATATTCTACCCTTGTCAGGGGTGGAGAGTCAACATTGGGTGAGCTCTAGTCCTCTCTGGATACCCTGCTGAGAGCAACTGGGGGCTAAAGAAAGGAATTTTTGGTTGCTAGTATACTAACTTACACTTCAAATCCCAAGTAAGGTTTAGATAAGTAGGAGTTACAAGAAAACAAGCAGATAACCCAGAATAAAATGAGTGTGTGCAACAGAATGAGCAAATGAAGCCTCATTTTTTATTCCTTCCTCTCTGTCCCTCTTTTCCCTTTCCCAGTGGGATCCTCTGATATCTGGTAAGACTTCTCCCTCAGCAGAGCCAATATCTGAATTATTTGCTCTCCCAATTTTATGGAAATTTAATGTAACTTTGATACCACTGAGGACTACACACTTGAAGCAGGGAAGGGGAAATGACTTCAGAAGCTCAGGGTGCTGCCAGGTCTCAGCAATTGTCTTTCATGGGGACATGGGGAGACTGCAAGAGCAGTGTGACAGCATGAGTGACTTGCCTGCAGGTATGCAAAAGGCCATCACAGAGCCAGACCTCAGGTTTCTCACTTCCAGCCCTCCGCCTTGGGAAAATGCAAAGAAAGATCTCTCTTTTTCTATGGCTGTGAGACCTACATATCAGCTGGATAACTCCTCTGATAAAATATTTAGACATCCGTTCGGACAGATCACAACCTCCTCATCCGAAGAAAATACCTCCCAGGCAAAGACCCTATCACTGCTGTAACGAGCGATTCCTTTGTGCCTGAGGTGTGCGGCAGCCTCGGACTCTCAGTGATGACTGTGCTGGGATCTGTGCTGCACACACCACTAGTGACAAATAACTACTTGACCAGTTACCAAACTCTTCAGACTGACTCTTATGCATGTACACCCTCCCCAGATGTATTGGACCAGAGGATTTCACAGGATGACCAGCTGACCTTGCTTCCACTTGATCCCCTGCAAGTTTGGTCACCAGTTTCAGCAGAAAGGGGAGATGAACCCAGGATTTCCTGTCAGATACCAATGTTTTCCAATTGCAATTCACTGTTGTGTGTAACTATAGAGGCTGATAAGTAATGAGGGAGGAAAGATGTCAGACACGAATGCCCTTGAAATAAGCTATTATAACAATACCATGTCGGGATCAAGAGAAGCACATTATCCTCAAGCTTGTGTGAATGAACTGGGGCTATTTGGCAGCTCTGTAACTCATTCAGCTTTTTTTCCTCTGAGTAAAACACCAAACTCATTCATTATAGTTGGCTTCAGGGCTCTTGGGAGCCACCCTGAAAGCTCTCCATCTTCAGCACGGACAGCTAATCTGGACAAATTTCAAACAGTTTAAGAAAGAGTGTGACCCCCTAGGTAAAATAACCAAAGGTTAAAGGGACATCTTGGTGTGTATCTGTAGAGAATATAAATTGAGATGTTTATTCCTTCTCTCTGGAGCCTGCACAAGGTTCAAATTCAGTTTATAAGCTTATCACCAAAATTAATTCTACAGAGTACCTTAAACATAAACTCCCATTCAGTCCAATCAAAGCTTTTCCAGCGCGAAGCAGCTGAGCTACAATTTCTTCCCTTGTTCAGCCAGCCAAGTCAATGCTCTTAATCAGTATAAAAACATTAGAAGTCAAATGGTGGTTTTCAATAAAAGAGGTTTGATCAGCTTCCAAGGAGGTGGCAGAGGTCTATGGAAAGAAACATTCCTGCCTGCTCCTAGAAAATGTATGTGAGCCCTGTAAAGTGCTGGGCTCCAAGAGGACCCTGTGGCTTGCTGATGACTAACCTCCTTATTCTGGGAGGAGTGTGAACCCCTTCACCCTTCACTCTAATCCACCTCCAGCCTGAACTCTGTGAGTTCCTTTCTCCTGAAAACTCATTTATCTCAGCTCCTTCGACTGGATAATAATCAAGCCCCTGGGCTTTGCCAGAGATCAAAGTATGATTGCTCCAGTTGTCTCAGAATCTATTGCTTCTTTAGATGCTGTTGTTGCTTATTCAGACAAACCGACCTTATGCTGAAAGTCCACAGCAGCTGTGGATTAGAGACTGGGCAATGTTTTGAAAGTGATGTACACTGCGCAGCGTCTGTCTGTCTTTCTAGGTGCTTCCTCAATTGCTTAGGGGAGAGTGCACATATGCCCAAGAGCACTGTGTGGACATGGCTGTCCCCAACAGCTGCTTGTTGGTAGCACTCCTACAACTTTTTTCCAAACACAAGCCCATAGATGACAGCCTCTGCTATGTGCTCATTCAATATACACCCAGATGTGCCCCAGGGATCAGCAAATTTGGCTGGAAGCTAAGGTCCTCTTTTGAACTTACTGTGTAGAAAGTCAATTCTTTCAGCAGTAAAGGAGATACCTGAAGCCCACAGCCCCACAAAACACAGACAGGGAGAAAAAACACGGACACTAATCACCTGTGCACACCAGAAAATCAGTTACACTGCCCAAAGCTTCACTTGTCAAACAGCTAGATCTCCTCACATTACAAAAGGGAAGAATCAGGACAACACTGTCTTGCAATCAGGTCCCTGATGTGCTCCCAACCTTCCTGACATTTCTGTGCTATAAACAATCTCATTCCAAAAGTATTCAAGCACTGACTGCCAGAAACCATTTTACCACCCAAGAATAGCTCAGGTATGTGCCTCTATATGACTGAAATAAAGATGATCAAGAAACATACATGGCAGTAAGAGTAAGGCTGTTATGAAATAAAATCATTCTCTGAAGCTCTAGACTTCAAACATTTTGGGCCAGAAAATTAATGTGAATTAGATTTTGATGCATGCAATTAAGTTACAGCAACAGGACAGCAGGGCCTTTTCAGGTTCATGTGCTGTGAAAAAGAAAAAGACCTAACTAATGAAGATGCACTTTTGCACTCATGAAGTCCTCTCCTCCCCCCAAAAGACTGTCAACAGAAGTGGGCAATAAGACCAATGTAACCCAGATTGTTTGAGGAAGATAGCTTGCTTATAACAAGACCTACTCACACGTGCAAATCATCAACAAACATTTCAATTGGGAAAACTAACCAAATTTGGTGGGAGGAGCCTTTTTTGCCTTTGGAACTATACTTGAAACTAAGCATCACTTGCAGTCATCAGCCTTGTTGGACACATCACTACCTCAAAGAGTTTAATCAGTGAAGCTATAATCTCTCTTTAAGATAATTTGGGCCAATTCTTCTCTCCCCAAGGAGACATTGGGAGGTAGGAGGGATATGTCCACACATTGGTTGGTGCAGAGAGCTGACTGGTAGGAAGCAAACCTCCAACCAGGTCCTAAAGACAGACTTGTGATGAAATTTTTACACCGACTTGTTAAATCTTTATCTGATGTCCTAAGCAATAGCCTGTGCGCAATCCCTAGGTTCAGGAGCTACCTGGAACATGTATCTTTGTCCTGATGTCACCATCGCTTTCATAAATAGAGAACAGTCCTGGGTTTTTTTCCATATCTCCAGCAGGCCAGGTGGAGATGAGGAGATGCACATGGAAGCAGATAAATCTCAAGAACCTTCTCCCAAGCTGCTCGCTACCTGCTGATGATCCATCCTCTCCAGCCATGTTACACAATATCTGTAAATCTACAGAATCTACACACTAACCGAAGTGCTGCAGTCAGTGATTTCTTATAGAAACTATTCCATCTAAAGGAAAAGAAAGGTAAGCGAATTACTAGTCAAAGAAATAGAAATGAAGCACTGTTATCTCTCATTTTTACCTTCTTAAGTGCCCATCAAGCTTATCAGCTTTGCCTTGTTAAGTGCCCATCAAGGTTATCATCCTCTTTGTGCATCTTCCTTTCTTATCACCACACTGTGACAGGCAACTCAGATTTCCTTTGAAAGTCTGACCACCTTACCTGTATCACACATCTCACAGCCCTGACCAGGTGTGACCTCCCAATTTGGCATTCACACAGCCTATTTCCACTTTGGTGCTTTTGACCAGCTTCCCTCTGTTTGCTGACAGAAGTGTGTTTGTGCTTAATTACAATTACCATGCTATTCAATCACTGACAGATACAGGACAGGAGTTGAGTGAGATTTCTAGGAATAGTACATCTTTCTTGTGCTGCTGAACTGTCTCTCTCTGAAATGCTTGTGAATTAGGGATTTGAAGAATCTATTTGTTCCTGCATTTGGCAAGCAAGACATTTCCTGGGTAATGTGATCTTCTCATTCAAATTCCTAAAAGTGGAAAATAAATGCCTTGTTCTTGCAGTTGTTTGTAATATAATTAGTTACATACCTGTGTATGTAAAATACTGTTTACCTCCATTTTTCACCTGTAGTATACAGTGACAGATGATTATACAGAGTAGTTGCTGCATTGTCGCTGAAGAAGGCACCTGATAGCCTGGTTCAGTTCACCTGTCAAGACTTAGAGGTGATTATTTTTGATGCACTGTTAACTCTTAATCACGATATTAATTGTGCCTTGCATGAGACAATGACAGGTTTCATCCTGCACCTTTGATGACAATATGGGGTTTGTCATACAGTTCAAAAGGAACAGGATGAGGAGGGTATCATTCTTTCTCCATTTTTGTTTCAGCTGAGTGAGAGAAATCATGTAGGACAGCAACTGGAATAGTTCAGCAAAAAGCATTCATCCTTCCCACCTCATGCTGGTCACTAGTTGTTGACATGTTTGACTCCTGACCTAGATATCCGTAAGATGATGAGAAATGTGCACATTGAGTGATTTCATCGTTTTACTACAGCATTTCTTGCATCTCCACTTCAGCCAATGCCCATTGCTCTCTGAAGCAGGATACTAGACTTTATCAGTTTGGTCCAGCACAGCAACTCCCATCTTCCTACAAATAAGGAAGGTGCATTTCTTCTTCTGTTTACCAGACTGGATGCACTGTCTGTGTGAATACTTACCAGACTGCTCCCTCCTTGCAGCCTCCACAAACCTAAGTCCATGCTTCCCACACTTGCAGCAAACTGCCATAGTCTGACTCCTGCTGCATGACCACAGGCTTTCAGCAGAGCTGACTGGGCAGTCTTCAGCTGGCAAAGCGAGTGGGTCTGGGAAGGTAGAGTGGTGGAAAGGCAAAAAGGAGTCAAGGCAGTGTAGGGCTTGTCTCACCCACCACAGGCTCAGCTGCAGGACTGCTGCCTATCCATGTTTGCATCATCTGCGGGGCTGAGTGTGGTGTCCCTCCCATCCTGCACGAAGAGTGAGTTCTCTAATTCATCGCAGTCAAAGAAACTTTGGGTGCCTGCATTCAACATGAACAAAGAGTGACAATGTCACTTCTGATTGCAAGCAGTGAGGGTCACAAGACCTCTGATTAAAAAAGTAAAAGGAGGCATAGTCTGAAAACACAAGGATAAGATCCTAAGAAAAGGATCAGGTTTTTTTACACAGCTAGCTAGGTAGTGTGAGATGTGATTCAGATGGGGTTTTGATCCAGATCCATGTAACTACAAACAGGACAAATCTGCCGGGTTTCTGTGCAGCTCCGTTGTGCTTTAGGGAATTGTCACACCCCTGATACTGTGCTGGAGAGGAAGAAGGTGACTTCGCTGCAGGGGAAAGCCTAGCCTGTCATGCAACAGCACCCATATTTTCCCAACCAAAGGCTCCACCGCCACTTTGCCAGGAATGGGAAAGCCCCACCCCTTCTGCAGAAAATAGAGCGGATTGCAACAAACATCCCTTCAAAAATGCGCAGCTCATAATGGCTGCAGGCCGCAGCAGGCCATTTCCTATCCTTCAATTAGTGATCTTCCAAATGACTCACAGTGAGCATTGCATCAAGGGACCTGCAATCTGCGAGGACTATATCCAAGTATTCATTGACAGGACTGGTAGCGCCACTTTTTTGAAGATTGCCCAACTTCTCTTTATAAGGTCCCATTTTCAGGTTGCTTACAGCTCTGCCAACCCTTTATCAGCTCCAGTTCACATGTTTCAAGCTTAGTGCCTGCTTACAGCTCATTGCCTGTTCGTTGGGTTTGGGGGTTTGGTTGAGTTTGGGGCAGATATCTTACTTTCTGTTTAACCAGTTCAGCTGTTTCCAAGAGAGATTTGTCAAAAACCAAAAAACAAACCAAAAAAACCAAAAATCAAAAACCAAACAAATTAAAAAAAAAAAAAAACCAACCAAACAAACAAAAAAAACCACCACAAAACAAAATAACAAAACGAAACCCACCAAAAAACCAAAACAAACCACCCCCTCCAAAAAAATCAAATACAAAAAACCACAACCCAGAAACAACAACAAAAATTGTGGCTTTCTTCCATTAATTTCTCCCTGTGGCAGAGAACTAAAATTTATCAGGCTTATGGTACTCAGGTCATCAATCTGCCATGGAAAGTCCACAGCAAATGGACTCCTGGTGGTAATCAGATTGCAAACAAGCAACATAGCTCACACAGTAGGTGAACCTGGTCCTTCCTTACAGCAGTTATTCCCAGCCGCACTGACAGCATGGAAGCACTGTCATCTGCCTACGATACAGAAAGTCCAGCAACTAGGCTGGCCAAAAAGAGCCTCATCAGAGAAAGGTGAGGATCTGAGCCAAGCACTGGAGCAGAAGAGAAGGGCTCGGTCCTTGGGCTTTCACACAGAGCAGGCTAGGGACCAACAGTGACTGGTCAGCCTCACCCTCTGTAACCTCATAGCACCTAATGTCTATTTGTGCAGCACTAAGACAACATCACCATGAACAGCATTAGACCATCTTGGGAATGAAGCACTAAACTGATCAGGACACAGGCATCAGGTGTGGGAAGCAAGCTTGCAGGCAAGAACCTACTACCAGTGTGCAGCTTGTGGTCTCTGAGTGATCCACTCATTCCTTGTGAGGGTGAAATCTACTTGGACCAAGACCAAGAGAATGACTTGTGAACCTGTCACTTCTATCTGCCTCTGTCATCAGTTTCCTTTTAGTCTAGAGAAATGAGCCCTGCCAATTCATACAAACTAATTTAGAAGAGGCTCTAACTAATTTCTGGAGGTTAATACGTTCCATATGCTCTGGGTAAATACATGAGAATAACTGGCATGTGCCTGCTTCTTGGACTTGGGAGATTGTTATGCCAAAAAGACACCATCAATCAATCAATTGGCATTGATTAATTAGAGGGGAGATGAAGGACAGTGAAGATACTGTAATCCTGTTTTCTGAACAATGGATCTGAGCATGCATAAACTCCAAGCATTCCAGAGCCATGCACCCTGCAATATATGGTGTCTGAAGCAAGATCAGAGACAGTGTGGGAATAGTATCCAAGGGGAAGAGGTGTTGCATGTTGGAGGAGGAAGAAAGGTTTTCAGCAGTGAAACCAGGCAACTATGTGAAAGTAATAGTAATGAAAGAATATGGATGCTAGAAGTTAGAGGGCTAAAGCTGGATAAGGAGAGGGAGTAAAGCAAGGGAGATATACTTGGAGGCGGGAATCAGTGAAAGCCTGTCTGCTTCCCACTCTCCCCCTTTAAGGGCTCAAACTAGACTGGAGAAGCTAGGACTAGCTCTTCCTACCTCCCAGGCCAGTCCTACCAGCTCCATGGCAAAACAGAGGGCCCTTACCACAGCCAGGCTGCAATGGGGAAAAAACAGATACGAGTTCATGAGTTCATAGGGTACAGGCTGGTTCTCACAACTGCATAAAGGTGTGGTGTGACGTAGCCCGGACAGGTATTCACAGCACCAGAGGGCACCAGTCAGCAAGGAGCAGCAGTTAACTGGGTCCTTGGGGCTACAAAGCTAAGAGGGTAGAAACAGGGGGATGAGCTGGAAAAGTAGACAGGAAGGGCTACGTACCATGAGGGTCAGGGTGGCAATGTCAAGAAGCTCACCTATTTTTTTCATTTGCTCTTCGTAACCAACTTGGAGTAAATCTCAGGATACATGGCTTCTGGGATTTCTCTCTTTGCCCTGACAAATCAAGAAAATGAGCCTACAATGTAAATTTAACCTACCTCCTCTACTACTTCTATCTGCTCTGAACTGGGCATGGCCATACCAAGCATACCCCAAATGTGGCTTTGAAGAAAGTTTAAAACACTTTGAAGAAAGGGGAACCACCAGAGCTACTTTACTTCTAGTGTGGTAGAATTTGTGCTGTTGGTCTCTATGGTGGGCGCTCATTTACAGCCCTAGAAGCAATAAGACACTAAGTAAAACTTTCAGCTCTTGCACTGTCACTTACAGACCCCTCAGCCTAATTGCAAAGATGATACCATCTGTATTCCCCTGAATACAGTCACTGTCTCAGTTGTTTTCCTGCCCTCTGTTCACAATCCCAGTGGCAAGAAGGCCCAGAGGCACTCCCCATGACACAAATCTCTGCACTGATACAACCATTTGAACACTGGAAAAATCAGGCTTCCTTTTCCCCTCGGTGTCCTTGTGCTCTGAAATTAGATTTCCTTAGATGTAGGGTAATTAATGTGAGTCCTCTCCTCAAAAAAGGCACATCAGTCGGGCTACAGACGTAACTCTTCAGCTGCATAACAGAGAGAAGTGTACATCCTTCCCATACAGCCTGCTCAAAACCCAGTCTCGGGGCTCTAATGGACTATTGAAGAGAAACAGCTGTGGCCAAAGCAGACTCCCAGCCCGGGAAATCCTTGGTGGAAGAGAAAATACCCTTACCTGGCATGATGATATATAGATGTGTTCAGAGCCAGACTCTCAATTGTTACCCAGCCACACAGCCATCTTCCTGTTTTTACCCTACAAATTAGATCCTCTAAATCCCCCATTTAGCTTCTTTCCCACTAAACTTTTTAGTCAGCTCACTTCATTTTTAGGTTTGAATTTTGTCACAGTAACCGCTCAGAGCAATAGAGGCCTCCTTTGCAGAGGTCACCGCAGGGCCTTTCAGCTAAATTAGCTGCTTTAGCTCTGACAGCCCTTCATTTAAACTCACTTTCTTACTGCTCTGCTTGAATTTCATGGCAAGCTGGACCACCAAGAGCGAAAGGATGTTGTCTACCAATCACACCAGAGATTAGGAACACCATGTTTTGGAATGAAAACTAAGAAAAATATGAGGATACAGCTGAATAAGGGTATTCAGAAAACCTTGATGTGTCATCTTAATCATCTTCCTATTCATGAATGCACTCGAAACCTCTTACAAGGTTATGATAAGGAGTCACTCAGCAGTGTTACAAGAAGACAAAGCGTTCTGGTTTTTTTCCAGGCAGCAAGTTACAACACGCAAGCGAACAGTGTGTGCAGAACACTTTTCACCTCCATGTTACCATCCAGAGCTGTATTTACCCTTGATAAATGATGAACTACGTCCTAACAGCTGTGCTACGTATTTGAGACTAGCAAGGGCAGGTGTAAGGTCATACCGATTCTAGAGCACTGACTA
This sequence comes from Strigops habroptila, assembly GCF_004027225.2. Classification (NCBI taxonomy): domain Eukaryota; kingdom Metazoa; phylum Chordata; class Aves; order Psittaciformes; family Psittacidae; genus Strigops; species Strigops habroptila. Next base: position 25,797,065 of record NC_044282.2, read on the forward strand.
TCAAGACAAAGGGACTCCTGCTGTGTCATGTGCTCTGTATTTCATGAAGCCTAGCCTTAGACTATTTCCTGAATCCCTTGTTTTCCTGGGGACATGGCAACAGCTTATGTACACTGCTCTGAAGTTAAAGACCTGGCCAGCTTATGCTTTTTTCCCTTCCTCTACCAAACATTAGCTTGTTCCTTTAAACCCTGCTTAACCTTACTTTGGTTCCTGTTTCTCTGCAGGGTCCATACACCAACAAGAGAAGTGAAAGCAGCTACTTCTTTTCTTTCCACTGCTCTGAGCAGTACTTGAATACTTGAAAGTGAGCAAGAGCCAGAGACGTGTCCAAGAAGCTGAGTGAACCTCCAGTTACAGCTCAAAACAAGGGATCTTTAAGCTAACCCTCTCGTGCAGAATTTCCAGACCTCATCTAGTAGTGGGAGTTTGCTTTGCTGCCAGTAATGCATGATCAGACTGCACAGGAGCTGAACACTAAGGCTGGGATTCATCTCACTGAACGTTAGCTCTCTAAAAAATTCAGATGATCATCCAGGCCTCCTCAGCACACAGTGCAGACAAACAGAAGAAGGGTTCATCACGCCCATTTCATACCTATTTTGGGCTGGAACAAATTGTTCCTGGAAGGTGTCTGTTTGTCTCCAAAAGGAGTAAAGACTCATGTGGGCCAGATACTGAGCTATCAGATCACTGGGGTTAGGTGAGAGGCATTGAAACCATCTTGGACAATTGTGTTTATCTGGGTCTTTTGCCAGTCTGTACATTTGTATCAAGGATCTCCTGATGCACTTCCAAGGCATCCAGAGGGCTGTTGGTGGTGCTTCCAGTGACCACATGTCTCTGTTGCTTTCTGGTTGATTTTGTTCTCAGGAAGTTATTTCCCTTCAACCAGAAACATCATTATAAAAGTCCAAAGATGATGGGCTATATGGAGGAGAAAAAGAGGAGGTTACATCTCCCCCGCTCTTAATGGTGTCTGAAAAATGCCCCAAAGCTGCCCTTAAATGAGTAGCTTTGTGAGCAGTGTGACTAGTGACTCCTGATTTCCTATGGATTTCTGTTTATGGTTAAATTCTCTGATGCTTAATGACATACAAATGCCAATTACAGCTTCCCCTGCACTTGGGGAGGTCATAATGATCCACTCCCACACAGTGTCTGTGTCAGCCATGAGTTCTGCCTGGGCCTTTACTCCAGTGAAGGCATATACAGGATATGTCTTCCAGAGAGCCAGCTAGTTTCCTGATTGGAATTGGCCTGTAAGTTCAAAGATCTGGGTGGGATGGCAGAAGCACAGTCAGTCTTACAGCAAATACAGCAAGCCTCTTCAAAACACAAAAAGAATCAATTTATACTGTAAAGACGTAAACTAAGACCGGAAATACTTTTTCCAATGAAAAGTTTTCTTCACCTCTGCCTTTTTTCCTGTTACTTCGCACCGTTGAAGGCACAGGCCTGGCAGATGGGAAGAAGAAAGAAGTTGGTTTTGTTGTTATTTAGATACAGAGCACCTTAATGTATGCTAGTAACTGCTGAGTCGGGTGGAGAAGGAAAGATAAAGGGCAATTCAGCCCTTTGAATGCTCATATCATAAAACTGAATACGAAATAATTACCATAAATGAGGCAACTAGTTCCAACACCCTCTGCAACCTGGATGACATCCTTCTGTGTCATCAAAATAGAAGTTACTTGCAGAAAACACATCACTTACTACCTTATCTCAGTCACCTGAACTCACACATACAAAAGGAGACGACCAAAGTCTACCAGACCATCTCTCTCTGCAAAGAAATGAACTACAGAGATTTTAACTTTACTTCTTTATCCGAAACTACTGGCACCAGGGCAGGCATGTAATTTTATCCCTAAATAGGGTGTTCCTTGGGCTCTTTGCCAATTTAATTGGCTTATTCATATCCTTCCCTTCCAGATTACCTCAGGGTGATTTACATGTTGGAGGCCTATAAACACTGATGATTCAGTGCATGAAAACCAAAAACACTGTTCAGTGTCTGACAGGGTCCTCACTGACTTTTGCCCCCAAATTAATTGTCCTTATTGGAACAACCTAACACATAATCAAGCTCTGACATCATCCTAATGTTATACAGACAACAGAGCTTCTAAAATACAATGGAACTAATGTAATTTGTTTTTTCCTGGTGTTTTCAGGTACCCTGTAGGAGGAACAGCCAAATGGGAAGATATATAGATGCTCCTAGCCCAGCTTCTTCAGATTACTGACCATTTTGAAGACTGTCTCCTGATTTTCCATGAATAAACCACTTGGACTGACCTCTAAAGAAATGCAAACACAAAGACAATTTCATTTCTTTTCTGCAAAACACAACTTTTCTTATAGCAGTTCAACAGCTACTTAATATGGCGGTGTTTAGAACAAGCAGGTAGACCTTCCAGTGTATTCAGAACAAATTTCCTTCACATGTTCAACCTGAACTCTCTATCTAGGAAATATTTTGCAGGCCAATTAAGGACAACTTTACCTCCACTAAATATGGAAACAAGCAAAGATTTGTATTCATGAATAAAGAAAAAGCTCAAAGAGGTTAATTTTGCCTTTTTGTTGATTAAAGCCTTGAACTTGCATGTACCTCTGTCTTTTTGTGACATGAACAGCTTTGATAAAATGCACTAGAAAACTTTACAGAACATACTTCTTTACATCTTTGGTTACAATTTAATATAGTCTTGTCTCAGTACTCTGACAAAAAGCAGTCACTTGGTCTCCCCTCAGGGAAAGATTGCCACACCCCATATTCGATCAGATTCCACTTTCTCCTTATGCTATATGCCCCTGCAGTGCCTTTCCTAAGCAAGTGCTCTGCTTCTAGGCCAAATCTATTACTGGCTACACAGCCACACATGCAAATCCAGCACCCTCCCGGCAAGTTCTTATTTTGCTTTCCAAAAAAATTCTCCATGCTTAATACCCATCTCCCTAAGACCATCAACCAGCACTTTCCAATGCATTTCACAGTAAGATTTCCATAATGTTTTTAAAAGCCACAGGTTGCTTTGTAAGGCAGTCCTCACTATTCTGGTACTTGTTTTCAAAAGGACTTTGGCATATCAGCTCCTAATAAAGTTCTTTTAATAACAGAGTTTATGCACTTAAATACCTGCCGGAGGATGAACACATCTCCACCATTACAGCTGAAGAATTTCAAAGTCCAGCACTTATAAATCAGCGCAAATGCCTTAAAACTAGTTTGCCTGTTTGCACTGACAGTTGTGGTTACAGGTGTTATGCACTTATAAGCTCTGCCTAGATAGTAAAACTTGCACCCAAATTCACTCGTATTTCCATTCACTGACTGTGTTTATCTACAAAAGATCTGCAATACATTTGTCATGCCCACATTGACTCCATATAACATGTTCATACAGAAGTTCCAAGCAACATCACAGAATTATTACAGTCCTCATATGTAAATGCAAGTGAGCCACTGCATATAGTTTTTAATATATAATGCAGGAGAGCAAACATAATGAAATGGTGGGAAGAATGAGGAGTGAACTCCCTAGAATTAAAGCATATATGTACATAATTTTTGTAAATGGCAAGAATGTTTCACTCCTACTGAATACTTTAGAAACATTTATACCACACACAAACCAGTAAATAAGATGCAGATCTCACAAGAAGTCCCTTATAAGACCTGATCATTTAGAATATTAGAGAGGCATTGCCTAACCAAGAGCAATAAACTCAGCCCGCACTCCATACTCACTGCAGGAAAGTGGAGAGCTGGGCAGCCCCAAGAATTCCTCTTCTTTGACCCACAATGAAAAAAGGATAATAAGGGTGTATGTACTCACCCTTGTCTAGTTTTCAGTTTCTTCAAGGAAAAGCATTATGCTGATTCAGGGCTCCAGTCATGGCCCAGGAGAATTTTGTTCTAATACTCTGCACACATCAAATCTCTACTTTTTTAAAAGTTCTCAAGATTCCCTCTCTTCCCTTAATTCAATCAAGTCTAGTAACAGACGCTTCTTTGTTGCTTGTCACCAAAGTATTTTAAGCACTTTGAGTCCTGTCTCTTTTTAGACTTGTTTCTAAAGGAGTCAGTTCTGGCCTTCAGCTCTTTGTTTTCTTTCAAAACCTTATTGAACGAGTTGTGCTCCTCTGCATTCACTTCAAGGACACCACGTTTTCTTTTGTCATGATAACTCTCACCCTGAAATGTCTCAAACTTACAATCAAATGCAAAAAACAAAACTATTTTTTCCATTTAGTCTTCTTAATAGCATCCTGATGGCTGTGCATTTCAGATAACCCCTCAAAAGGACATTCTGGGGGTAACAATGCAGAAAATTATGCCAAATCCTTGCTTGTCCTAGTTCAGGCAAGAAAAGCCATTAGTGTATTTTATTTGGGAACATCCAGATTATGGCTCTATATCTACAGTTTATGTTGCAAGAGGGATTGGCAGCTGCAGTAGATCTGGCCCTCTTATCCACACCAGGTCCACGTTAGCAGTGCCTTTTCTAAAACATTAAAGGAAAGTATGTGTTGTGTGAGCACGGGTATTGTATAGAAAACCTGTTCCTGCTTCCACCCAAGCCAACAGGAAAACAAAACAGTCTAGGAGTCAGAGCTTTCTTTTCTTTACCCTTATTTAAATGTCAACCTCTGTTTTATGTGGTTGTTTATTAAATAATAATAATACAATAATGCCCAGAGGCTCCAATTAGGACTGGGAAGTCACTGCAGTGGGATTGTGCAAAGGCAGAGGAAAGGACAGCAGGCTGGGAATTGGATGGCTCCCCAGCAGTGAGGAGCATGGGCTGGAAGCTGGCTCGCCTCGGCAGGCGGGAAGGGCTGCTCCCAGTGCTCCTTGCCACCGGCAGCAGCTAAGCCTTTTGTTTGCATGGGAGCTTAATGTTACTTCGGTTTTTGATTTTTATTCATCTAGGGTTTTTTAATGTCAAGATATAGAATAACCAGGAAGACACACAAAGGGGTTTTCTTCAAAGTAGCTGAGCCCACAAAGGGAAAAAAAAGAGCGTATGTAGACGTATATGCTAATTCTTATTAATTAAAACCAGAGTGCTGTGCTGGAGCTGTGCACAGGCTTTATTAGCTAATATTAAAACAAAGGGCTGATTTGCCTTTCACAGAAATTTCACCTTGGCAAAGCCCTGTTTTGCTGCAGCAGAGTTACTCCTTGTTTCACACCAACATGAGCACAGGATTAGGCCAGGAGCCCTCAGGAAGGACTCGAAAGCCAGTAACAAAACAAAAGGACAAACAGGAGGCACATGGGGAGGACAGTCCTAAGGAGCGGGATAAGAACAAGCATGTTGCTCTTGGCAGAAAGCAACTGGCAAAAATTAATTGCACAGTCAGTCTCTTGCTCAGTTCTTTTTGTTTTGTTATGAAACAGGATTTGTTTTTATTATAAAGGAATGGGATATATTTCAGCAGAGGAATCTGAGCTGGATAGGCTTTATGGCAGAAGAACGTTTTATGGGGAGATTTGAATGAAGACAGCATGGATTTGGTTCACAAGATGGGTGCAGTTGTTCCAAGCTTAAACAAAAGGGCAGCATGAACGAAAGCCCTTGGAGGAAAGCAAGGAGGGGAGAAAGTGATCAGAAGAAAGCTGGGCTGGCCCAGAATGCATGGGAGCAATGACACAAATCCTGAATTAATGCACCAGCAGAACGATGGTGAGCCCTGAAGATGAAGCCTGAAACCAAAGGGATGAGCAACCCAAGAAGGACCAAGAAGGGGCACAGCAGCAGTGACATGCTACCGCTCGGTGAGGAAAAAGGAGGAAGAGGGTAGTAAAAGCTTTATCTCCTAGAATGGGTAAGAGAGAGACGCTGAACTGACTGGAAAGGAGAAGCTAAACGTTCCCCTTCAAGAAACTTCTAGAAAGCTGGCAATTTATGAGCATCTTCAGGCTAGAGGTGACCTAAGTCTGGGGAACAATTTTGGAAACAAGATCTGAGGTGGGGAAACAGGTCATTGAAAATATTTCATAGAAGAACAATCGCGGCCTAAAACCAGTGTTCGCATGGGAGAGAAAAGAGAGCAAATGACCTCGGAGGATGACAGAACTACCTGTGGTGGTGAAGAAAGGATGAGGAAGGGATTTGCCAGAAGACAATGGTCATCCTCTTTCATTTTGTGAATGGAAAAAGTACACTAAGTAAGAGGTACTGCATGGGCTTGGCAGAGGGGGCCAGAGATGGGGAAACAGAGGGGTGGATTGATCAGAGATGGAGAAACACGTTAAGCAGTAGGTGTATATAGGTGGCACAGCACACATACATACCACCCATGAAACCAGGAAGCATACCGGAGATCAGCTGCAGAGGGAAGGAGGAGGGTTTTGAGAACAAAATGTAGCCAGATACTATCTGAAAAAAAAAGAGAAGGATGGAAAAGACAGGTAAGATAGTGACAGAGAAGCTGAACCCTTAGTAAACAATCTGGGAAAATAAGAGTTTTAATTCAAATCCTCAGTTCTTTATTGTTCTCTGTAGAGTTTAACAAAAGCGAAATTTTCAGCTGGCTTCCATTGAGTTTCCATGCAAAATTTCCAGAAGAGCAACAGGTCTGCAATGAAAAGTGCATGCCCATTTCTTTGATGTGCACAACAAACTACAGAGGTACGTGATGCAAGTGAACAGAATGGACAGTGTCTCAAACCTTCTCCTAGACCTAAGGAAACTAGTAGGAAATTGTTAATATGCCTCAGTTGTCACTGTGTCCTATATTGGTTTGTTCACTAACATCTTTACACAGAGGAAAAGCCTGACCTTCACTACATCTCAGCCTGACAGAATTGTGTAAACTCACAGAGGATCTGGGCTCCAGTCCACTGCAACAATGGAGAGGTGTTCACAACTGTAAGCATACTTTACTTCAATGGCTCTTAATTCACATGTAGCGTATTACTCACCTGATTAATATTTGGCCTGTAAGTTTTTTTTCACCATTCCAGTTCAATGTATTTTTAGTTGACTTAATTCTACTCTCCAGTTAATATGCAATACCAGGCTGCTCCTTTAATGTTATAATCGTTTACGAAAAATTAATTGCCCTACAAAGATATAAGAGAACATTTTGGAAAAAAATCTTTGCATAAGAAGTTTAATAGTGCATAAATAAATAGTGCATAAAGCACTGTGGCAGTTTTTTAAAATCAAGAGCAAAGCACAGTTTAGTTCAGTGTTTCTCCAAAATTCGGGCAGGGAATGTTATATGCGAAATTTAAAAATGGAAATTCCTTACAATAGGAAAAGGAAGGAAGATAACAGGCATAACATAAATGTTTGTGTATTAAAATGTTTGACAGCGGAGAGTAAGGGTGTGCAGGACATGGGGGTGTAAGGCATTCTTTCTTTAGGTTGCAGTAACATTTCCAGTACCTCATGACACTGCTCTCCCTATACCCCATCCTACACCCCATTATTTTTTTTGACAATCACAACCCTATGCAAGGTTGTGATTGTCCATGGATAGAAGTGCGCACTGATCCACACTTTGCTAGTGTTGCTTTCCTGAAGTTGTGGAGGCAATTGCAGTAGCCAAAGCTGCAAAATTTTACTCACTGCTTCCTAATTATTCTGTATCCAGGTCCATTAGCACAATTCATGTATATACACCAGTGAGTTTAGTAATTTTCCTTTTATAGCCTATATTCTGAATATAGGTGAACTGACTCAAATTAGTTATTACTGCTTCACCTTCTTGCAGGTTGTCGTGGTTTAACCTCAGCCAGCAACTAAGCACCATACAGCCACTCTCACTCCTCCCCAGTGGGGTAGGGGGGAGAATTGGAAGAGTAAAAGTGAGAAAACTCATGAGTTGAGATAAAGACAGTTTAACAGGTAAAGCAAAAGCTGCTTGCACAAGCAAAGCAGAACAAGGAATTCACTCACTACATCCCATGGACAGGCAGGTGTTCAGCCATCTCAGGAGAGCAGGGCTCCATCATGCATAATGCTTACTTGGGAAGACAAACGCCATCACTCCCAATGCATCCCCCCTTCCTTCTTCTTCACCCAGTTTTTATTGCTGAGCACAGCACCATATGGTGCAGAATATCCTTCAGTCAGTTGGGGTCAGCCGTCCCGGCTGTGTCCCCTCCCAACTCCTTGTGCACTCCCAGGCTACTCACTGGTGGGGTGCGGTGAGAGGCAGAAAAGGCCTCCACTGTGTAAGCAGGGCTCAGCAGTAACTAAAACATGCCTGAATTATCAACACTGTTTCCAGCACTAATTCAAAACAGAGCCCCTTACCAGCTGCTGTGAAGAAAATTAACTCTATCCCAGCCAAAACCAGCATAACATGGAAAAATTTTAGTTCCACCATGACTTCGTTGTCGCCGTTTTATATTACAAAACAACTGCAAGGACTTCCTGGGTCGTTCACAACAGTCTTGTGCCACTGAGAGCAACCATATCATACAATGCTTTTTCTTAAAATATTAAGCCCCATCTAACGACGACGTAAACCTCATCTAAAGATTTGAGGTTGATTTTGTTTATTTTAACCTATACTACTGCTATGAGGAGAGTGCTCTTGAAATGCATTCTTTTGGTAGTTATAAATTTTCCTTTGGTAGTTACAAAATTTCCAGTTTAGTTCAGGTAACTAACAGTTCCTGTATCAACACAGTCTGCATTGCTAAAATAGATCTTAAAAATCTCCTGAACTTGACTCCTTGCACTTTTAGAGAAAAATCATAGACTTCAACAGTTATTTGATTGGGCCAATAACCTTTATCTAAGAATCCTTCAACTTCTTGTAATAAGTAAAGTTTCCATTTCTATTTTCCTAATCAGTTCAGCTACCTTTTTCTAGACATGTTCTGGTTTTAATTAATCTTTCCTGAATATATATAAGCGGAAATATACACAGTATTTTAGAGGAAATGGGTGGTTTGAATGTCTTTTATATTGGCAAATATACTTCTGTACTTCTGCTGGAAATAGCTTAGGTAGGCCTAAGAAACATATTTATCCTATTGAAGGTCATTGTATTTTGCAGGTTCAGATCACAAGTTTTGATATCATTTACAAGCATAAGTCAGCACCTAAAGAAGCAGAGCTGACCTTCGCTGACCTCTGCCTTTCATTCCTGTTCTTGTATACCCTTCCCTTTTGCCAGCAGTACTATACAGTTTGCTTTGTATAGCAAAGCAGATTGAAAAACTTAAACCATTTTTCTTTTGGCTGTTTTTCCCACCTTACAATTCCAGCACTAACCCCCATTTTTTCAACATAACTAATCCTTTTTCACTTGGCACCACACAAACACTTCACTGACATCCTCACAGATAACCTCCACTGCATTTTGTCCTCCAAATGTGCAACCGCAGTATGCATCTGATACATTGGTAAGAAACCTTCAGCACACATGGCCAAATTCAAGTGGAAAGACACTGCTTAAAGTGACTTTTGCTCACTTGGGATGAGGTGAAACAAGCCCTAGAAAACAGTTAAGCAAACCAGTGGTCCCATGTTGGTGAGCATAACCTGTTAATGACAAATGAGTCACTGTGTGAAGTGGGAGGAATATGGTTAGATGGCATAAAAGGACTGTGAGGTGGACCCTGCATCAAATGAATAGGATGTCTCAAGGAAGAGGAAACAGAGTCAAGATGGTAGAGAGCGAGAATGAGAGGAAGACATTAAAAAAAACAAAACAAAAGGCAATGGGGAAATAGAGCAATAGCAGAAGGAAAGGGAAGAAAAGAGGATGCATACAGACTAACCTTAGTCAACCGGTTAACATTTCCATCACAGTCCCAAAGCAACACACTGAAAGGGTTACTTTCCCACCCCATTCAGAGCTGTACAAAGGTCAAAATGGTGTCCTGTGTCTGGACTTGTCTTTTTAACAAGTGTCACACTTCAAGTGCAGATCCAATGAAAACTAGCACAATACCAGTTATAAGTTCTCCCATTAACAGTATTAATAAAATTTGTGGGTACTATTTATTTTAAAAATATGCTTATAATATATAATTTTTAAGGCACCTCACGTAGTGCATAATGGGACACTGCAAATTGGTTATATAATAACTAAGTGGAAGAAAGAACAATATAAACAGTGGTTTGCAGACTTGACCCTATGGTGCTTCCTGCCACAATGAAAGTAAAAACACATGTTCCCCAAGAACCATCAAGCAGTTTGTCACTCCTGTTGGACATTTTGCTGCCTTAGGGCTTGTCTACATGCAAAGCTACATTGGTTTAGCTGGGTTTAATCTGCTGCAAAGGGCTGTGTGAAATCTTCTTTTGACTTAAATCACACTTACTTCAGTTTAACTCAACAAATTAAAGGTCCGATAAAGCCTGAGTAACTGTTGATTAGGACAATTGTGGTTCTAATCAATTGCTTACAATTATAGTGCTGCCTGCGCTGGCAAAATCTTCTTTACTAGCAGCTTATCTTGATGAAGTTTTGCCCGATTCCTCAGACTGTTTTAATTAACTTAAATTGTGCCTGAACGCTCCTTAGGACCTGGTGTCACACAAGTTAATGTAACCAAATCTTTTCTGCTGCTGAAAGCAGAATATATATATATCTCAATACTAAGTTCAGTGGGACAGATACTAAGTTCAGTGGGAAAGCACTGGTTATTCTAAAATATAATTATTATTTTTTTATTGCACCCAAACACAGGCACTTCTCAGCTTATGGATGACGGCAGAAGTGGCTGTCTCCATCCTGTGTGGGCACATGGCATTCCAAACTAAACAAGTGCATCATACGCATGCTGAGAGAAACACCCAGGGTTTCCTTACTTCAAAGCCTGCAAGAACAATTTTGCCTCAGTCTTCCTGGGTGAAGTGCTTGGTAAGAATACTTAAGACTGTTGCATGAACACTTATCTGCTTAGGGAAATGTTATGGAAATGAAGAATTAAATGAATGGAAACCCAGCCATCATTATTCCACAGAAAAGTTTCCACAGAAGGAGTTATACCGGTATAGTAATAGTAAGACAATTATAACACTGTAATAATATCAGTACATTTCCTGAGCCTTGTTATGGAGAACCAGAACTTGGTTTAGTTTTAGAAAGGCTTGTCAGCATTCTCCTTACCAAGGAAACACTTCAAGTACTTCCTCTACAGAGGAAAAGGTAACAGCAGAGGGATCATTTTGCTATTTTCTGTAATTGGTTTTAGGCTAAGGCACATCAGGCAAACCTAGGTGAATTTCACCTAATTGTTCCGACATTGTCACAAGCTATCTGGAAGAGAAAGCAAATTATTAATTACTACTTCTATTTTTGTTGGGTAGAAAGGCTCAGCTAGGTCACCCCACCACCCAAAACCTCAGTTATGCTAAGAGTATCATAACCATATTGCCAGCACACACATCAGGTTAGTGTTTAGCCTGACTGGGTGCTGTTATGGCTTAATTAACAATATACACCACACACGGAACACATGAAGCAAAAACTTGCTTCCAAATGATAGAAAGGTTTGTTTTATTTTTGGTTTAGATATCATTTGAGAAAGGCTAGCTTCTATTTCACAAGATAATAAAAAAAACCACTGAAGTGTTAACATTTTATGAGTATATTCCTTTTTATCTTCCAAAGACAACTTGTCTTTGTGCCCATAGTTAACACGCTTTGATACAGAAAAAGCTGAAAGATACATATATTTTGGGGCCTATCAACCTCTCTTAACTTTTCCACTGGCGTGAACTGCGACACAGTTTACTTCAATTCAGAAGCCGAACAGGAAAGAGCTCCGCTCTTCCCACAAGCAGCTATGGCTCTTTGAACCTCTTCCCCCGCCGCACTCCTTGATCAAGAAAGCGCTTTACACAACCGCGAGGAAACCGGCTGGTCACGGAGACACAACTCTCGACACCCCGAGCCCCTCTCTGGCCCGTCCTTAGCTGTCACCTCCACCCGCTTCCTATCTCCGACTCCTGCCTGCTCCCCGCACTGCCCTCCCTCAGTGTGGAGGCCACTAAACGCACTTTACCCTTATACTTCACAGCCAGCTAGCCTCCCGGCGGACACACAGCCGCCGGCAGACCCGCTCGGCACTGCGGTCACAGGAGGCCCCACGCCGCAGGGCCTAGCGCAGGCGGCGGAGCTTCGCTAGCCCCCTTTGTGCCTCCGGAACCGGACAGGAACCCTCCCGCACATTCCCCAAGGCCGCGCCAGACTGCCAGGATGCCGAGGGCAGCCGCGCCGGGGACCAGCCCTGCGCCCCGCCACCCGCGGGCACCACCGCACCGACCCATCCCCGAACCCGCACCCCACACAGCAGCCTCCGAGGGGGGATTTAAATCAGATCCCGGAAGCCGGGGCGGCCGGCGCAGGGCACGCCGGGATTTGTAGTCCCCACGCCCTCGAGTGCGCTCGGCCGTTGAGCGCGAGGCCGGGGCGGAGAAACCACAAATCCCCTGAGCCTCCGCGGCCGCCACCGCCCCGGGAGCGCAGGCGCAGTGTGGAGGGCTGGTTTTTGAATCCGCGGCGTTGTTATTGACGCCATATTGCTGGTGTGGGAGTCACAGGGGGAAGCGCCGCTGCCGCCCGGGCCCCACCGCCATCGCTCGTCATCGGCGGCCCCGGACCGGGTAACCGGGCCCGGCCCCGCGCCCCTCGGCACAGCTTCCACCCCGCTACCAGCTGCGGGCGGAATTGGCCCGGCTAGGGCAGGGCGGGCGGCGAGAGCGGGGATCCAGCCGGCCGAGCCGGAGCCGCTGGCGGGGCCGGGGCCGCTCCCCAGAGAGAGGCCGACAGGGAGGCGGCGGAGGCCCTGACGCAGCTGCCCCCTCCTTTCCCTGCCGCCCTCCCTTCCCTCCCCCCCTGCCCGCCCCAGACAGCGGGGAAGGCGCGTCTGGGCAGGGCCGGCTGCTGCCACCACCGCCGCCGTTGCCGCCGTCTCCCCTGCCCCTCGCTCTGAGCCCCCTTCCGCCGCCCCGCCGCCGCCCTGCGCCATGGCTTGCGGCGCCACTTTGAAAAGGACTCTGGATTTCGACCCGCTGCTGAGCCCGGCGTCCCCGAAGCGGAGGCGATGTGCGCCATTGTCAGCCCCGGCCTCGGCCGCTGCCTCCTCCTCTTTCGCCGCCGCCTCCCCGCAGAAATACCTGCGCATGGAGCCCTCACCCTTCGGAGAGGTGTCGTCCCGGCTCACCACAGGTGAGGGACGCGGCCCCGCCGTGCCCGGCAGCCCCCCGGAGCGGCGGGCGGTGGAGGGCTGGGGGTAAGGGAGCGGGGCGGGCGGCGGCGGCGAGGGAGGCGGCGGGTGCGCAGGGCAGGGGGCCGGGAAGGCGGCCGGGACCAGGGGGAGGTGGAAGAAGAAGAAAAGGGGAAGGTTGGGTGGGTCTCGCGTTCCACTCCAGCCGTTTTCTGTCGGGCTACGCGGCTGGCAGCGGCGGGGGCCGGGGCGATCCCCGCTCGACTTGGCACCGCCGCGACGGAGACACAATAGAAATGGCCGTTTGCAGCAGGAGAGGGGGAGGAGGGACGGGGAGGAAGGGGGGGGGGCGGGTTGAGCCGATGCGGGCGGGTGGCCATAGGAAAGGGGTCGGGGGGGGGGGAGGGAAGACTGGAGAGGGGGACCCGAGCAGGGGAACGGGGGGAACGTCGGTGGGGGTGGCTTGATCCAGTGCTGGGGAAGGTGGGGGGCCAGCTTTCCTCGCGTCGGGGACGGGCACGGAGGATTTTTTTTTTTTCCCCTTTATCACGGGTGCCTGGATGTGGCAAGGAGAGCCGCAGGGGCGAGTCAAGCTGCGGAAACGCTGGGGGTGGCGGAGGGGGACGTGACCGTGGTGTCAGCGGGGCTGGGGCTCGCTCCCAGCCGGCGCCCGGAGCCCCTCTCGGTGGGGCCCCCATCGATCCCTTGCAGCCATTATCGGTGGGTCGAACGTTGCCCGAGCCGAGGCGGCGGCACCTCCTCCCGTTGCTCAGACATCGGGGGGGTGAGGGAGGGGGGAGCAGGGGGAGGGCGGGGAGCGCGGCCTGTCATCAATCACCCGCAAAACGCCAGTGGGAAAAGGCAAAAGCAGATAAAACAAAGGGGTAATTCCGCTTCCAGTCCCTTAATGCGTGCCGCCGTCCCGGGTGACCCATTCTGTGGCATCCTTAAAGTTTGGTAGGAAAACCGAGCAATGAAAGCGATTGTGTGCTAGGGTGAGAGTTGCCTTCGGGGCAGATAAAACGGAATCGGGCAGTCTCCTCGTCCTGGAGACGTCGGGTGAGAACAAAATCTTTTTACATTCTTAACGTGTGAGAGATGAGTCAACCGGTGGCCCTAAAAGCTCCGGGTCTGCTTGTGTAATTGTCAAGCAAAGAATCATCCGAGTTCGCTTTACCAGAGAGCAGGGAGAGAAGAAAGGAATGAATCTTGGCCGGGCACGCAGGATTGATTGGCCCTTCCTTACGGGTTAGTCTAGTGGGTAGCTTCCAGTAATGCACTTAAGAACGGCTAAGCTCGCAGCCGTGAGTGGCTGTGGCGCTGAGGTATGGATCTGTGTCCTTTGTGTGCAGGAAAAAGAAGTCCCTTGCAATTGTTGCAGCTGAATTCCTCCTGCTGCTGCTGCATTCGGTACTCCCTTTACACAAAAGTTAGCTCCGGATTACTGCTGTTGTTACTGAGCATAAAGTTCGAATATGTTTTGAAATTGCTATCTCCTCCATGTAGGAGGGTGCCTTGTTTTTATATTCTCGATTCTGAAAACTGTACAGTAGAACACCTTTTTTACAGGTTTTAATCAAATAATAAATTGCTACGGAGGAAATACGTAGAGGGCATACAGAATACTTAAACTTGGCATCAGTGCCTCGATATTTTTTTGAACCTCTAGGAAAAGATCTTGAATGAGTCAGCGGTCTGGGATGGGAGCTGTGATGGATGGCACTCCCTGGTACAGTGAGGCATTACATATACTTTGAGATAGATGTTTAAAATGACAATTGATTTGATTCTTTTTAGAAGGTAAGTGTGGCTTCATTGCAAGGTTTGCTTTTGGCTTGTTTCCTTGGGATTTGGAGAGCTTAGGTTTTGAATGTTTAATATAAATATTGTCTGGTCAGTAAATGTGTATTGCTGAAAGGAGATAATAACATTTTCAGTAGAGATAACCCACAGCAGTATTTGAGGCAATATTTAGACTTCTATGTTAATGATTTCAAGGGCCTTGTAACTGAAAATGTTACTGAAGTTGAGCAAATACAGGCCTCATCTTATCTTGAGAAAATCAGAGGTGCAGGTGGTAATCCATGTGAGAAGGTGATTCTCTCCTGTCAAGGGTGTGTTTTATGTAAGCCATTTGTATAATACAGTGAAAAGTGAAGGACAGTAAATCATAATGTCTTTTACAGCACTTGACTGCTCCTGAGCAAAACTTGAAACATTTATAAATTGTGTGCATTTACACGTTTTGTTTAAAAGCTCCCTCTGTGGGGTCTGTTACAAGGAGAAATACCTTTGCATGGTGTGAGTGCAAATGTGACTGTTAAGCAGCTTGCGCTTAGGTTTTACTTGCAGTTGAATTCATGGGTATTACCACATTGTGTGTATTTCATTTCGACCAGCAAACAAAAAAAACCAGAGCTTGTAATTTTAAAGGGGCCACTTGAAAGATTGTGTGGAATTCATCTCATCCAATTTTGTAAATGTGCATGTGTCCTAATAATTTGTAGCTTTCTTGATAGTAGGAAGTAACAGACCATTTATTCTAGAACTCCAACTTAGGATGAGGGCAAGTTTGCTATGGAAAAATGTGTTGCTTTCCACTGACTGTAAAATGAATTTATATGACCATTTCTGGTGTAGATTTCTACATTTGGGTCAGAGAAATCTCGCTGTGTGTGTGAAAGGAATTCCAGTCTGACTTTAAAACGTGCTGCCAACTGAGTCACTGTTTTGTTCAGTTTTTATATTGGGAAATTTAGTAACAATAGCCAGAATTCAGTTGACTTCAGTTATGGTTTTCTCAGTGTGTTACTGCAGTGGTTAGGGTTCTAGCACTTAAAAGGTGTCTGTCTGAATTTTGTTTAATGAAAATTAATGGTTATACAAAATCAGAGTTCTGGATATAAAACCTGAGGCTGCTACTTCATTTTAAGTTCACGCTTAAGCATTTTTCTATCTGTCTGATACTCTGTCCTGCTAGTGTTTAACTATACCCAGCAGAGACTATATGAGCACCAGAACTTACCACATGGTGAATCGTTTAAAAAAATGAATTATTTGGAAGCATAATACGGGTTGATTGAGGGTGGTGCTGAGAACTAAGAGTACAGTGTGGTAGTCAGATAAGAAAACAGCTGTCTTCAGAGTGGTCATAGACAAATAAACGGTATGTCTGTTCGAGAGAGGGTAGGCTTATTCAAGATGAAATTTATCTCTAACAAGAGTGGTTTAATATTTTGTGGTTATTTGAACAGCTGTTAGGTCACTTCCAGTTTCTCTGTGAATTTGGCAGCCAGATTGCAGTTGTGGCTATACCTTCTGTGGAACTGTGCTTACTGGCTTGAGCATGCTCATGTGTGTTCCTGCTAATTTTTGGATACCATTGTTTACATCTAGAATGAACATTTTTAGAACAGCGTTCACTATAAGTGGTGCAGAACATACCTGCCTGGCATAAGATGGGTTTGATTTTGAAAAAGCAGCTCCTCTAAGAAGTTTTCTAGTGCTTGAATACTACAGCTGAGTTTTACTTTCATGTAAGTTCTAGCTATATATGAGGCTGTTGCGTATGATCAGAGTAACTGCACTTCAGTCTGGGTGCCTGCGCGTAATGCACTGTACATGTTCGGTTTCCTCTGAAGTGCTAAATGCTGTGCTGTTTGAAAGCTGTTAAATGAGTTCTAGAGGGTGGAAGGAGGAAGCAGTGGCAGTATTATTTTTCTGTTCTGCGGGATGTTTTAGGACCATTATTTGCAGCTTTACCCTGATGAAAGATTTTGTTGGGGTGGGGGGGGGAAAGGGGAAAGAAGGAAAAAGAAGAATAAATTATCCTGAAGTTGTTTTTTAAATTCAAAGGCAGGTCAGCATAGAAAGCCTGAACGTCTGACTTGCTTTTTTTTTTTTTTTTCAGCCGAGACTGAAGCTACAGTGGGAAATACAGTCCAAAGAAGTGGAGGGGGGAGAAGGGAAATGGAATGTTGACCTTAGGGATTTAAATCTAATTCATGCTACATAGTAACTGAGAAGACAAACTGAGATCAGCAGCTTGCTTCCATATTCCTCATCTGAAATCTGAGGTTAACTTGCAGCTAGAACTTTGTAGAATCAGAAAGAATGTTGCATTTAAAAACAGTTTGTGTAATCACTTAAAAATCCACAAACTCTTGCATCTGCACATGCAATTTTTCCTCCATCTGAAACATTCATCTGCCTTCCCCAGCAACTAATTAATGTTGCAAACCAAAAATTGTACTGGGTTGAGTTATTGAGAACAGTCCTTCAACTCAGAACACTGGTTGAAATCCGAGCAGAGATAATGTCAAATGTTTGACGGAATATGGAATCTAGTGAATTTATGCAGTATGTAGTAATGCGTGTGCTTAAGTGGTATTTGCTGCTCAAACGCAGCCATAAGGCAAATGTCTAAAGACAGCAAATGGAGTTGGTTGTCAGAGTCCCTCACGAGGGACTCTTTACAAACAGAAGGTAGCTAAATTTCTCTTTAATGTATACCTTGTTCATTCACAGCATAATGGGGGGGGGGGGGGGCGGGAAAGGATCTAATTTACACAAATTTGCAAAGTTACTGCAAGAAAATGACTTTGACCTTTTTGAATAGGAAGAACTGTTAGTCTTCCCATCAGGCTGTCCTCCCGTGACCTTTTAGTTGCCCTGTTGAGCAAACTTTAACTGTTTCTGCCTGAAACTTGGTCAGACAGTGGCCAAGTACAGGTTTGGCTTTAAAATGAACAGATCTAGCAGCTTTGGAACCTGACATATTAGTAGTGCTGCATCTCCTTCTGCTTAATTTCTGTTTTGTTAACATTTATCTGCATGTGTATTTATTGCTAAATTACTTTGGCAAGATGCCAAGTTTCTTATTGTGCTCCAGTATTGCAGAAATCATCAGGATTTTAAAAAACAAAACATTCCCACCCCTTACCAAAAAACCAAAACAAACAAAAAAAAAGGCACACAATGTCTGCATCTGGAGTTGATAATTTATATGAGAAATTTCTATAGATGCCTGTGGTGCCTATAAATGTTAAATACCCTTTGTTGTAGATGTCATAAAATGTTGAAGCAGTTTTTTGTTTCAGTGGCAAGTCTGATAAATGCAATGTGACATTTTTTTAATGTGAAGAGAAAGATCTAATTGCTGTGTCTAATACATTTTGCATTGCTTGATTTATTTTTCATTCCTCAACCCCTTGATCAGGAGAACTGAGATTTCCTGAAATAACACTTTGGCAGAATGAGCTAATGCATATGTGAGCATGCAGCTTGTTGTGGGAGAACCAGAACCTTCGTCAGCCTGAGACCTTGAGTAATTGGATCTGGTGAAGTGGCCAGCTCTGTGCCACAGAGTCCCATTACGAGCTGCTGCTGGCCGTTCTGTAGCTATAGACACTGGCTGTGAAGTGTCAGCATGTACCCATTATCAGTGTTCTCTCTGGCTTAGAGCATGCTCCTCTGACGTGAGCATGATTTCCAGAAGTATACATTCTATTACTGAAGTCTAACAGACCATGCCTAGTTAAGAAACATAACTGGAACAGCTGTTGTCTGTGACCAAAGCAGGAAAGTAAGAGGAATATCTGGATTATTTTAATTTCTGTCTGTGCCTGTGGATACCCTGGTTAAGTAGATAGAAAAAGTGAAGAATAGTTATCCATTGCTATGTTGCAGTGCTGCCCTTGGGGAAAGCTAGCTGCTTAAAATTATCATTATCAGTAGTCTGGTGGGAAGACCAAAACTAGGAATGTGGTAGCATCAATTAGATGTTGAATAAGTGTGATGGCCTAATGGAAATGTTATAAATTTGAACTAGGACAGTGAAGCAGTTTGGCTTTGACAGGAACTGAAGTCCCAGAAGATGTATGCTGTTGACATCAGGATAGCATTTGATTGATTCACTTAGAAGAAATCTCAGGCATGGTTCAAGTTTGAATGCATATGTTGAATGGTGACATCGCAAACTGAAACCTGAGCTTTAGGTTCCATTTCAGGCCAGGAAAACTGCTACTCTGATTTCAGCCTATTGAGTCACCTTCCTATGTGTTTTGCCAAAGTTGCCTTCAGCTAAAGGAGAGAAGCCAGGAACTAAGATGAGAGATTGCTGGTTTAAAAATCAAGGCAAAAGAAAAAAATCCTTCAGGGGAAACAATCAGCACCTTCATAGTTGATAAGCGGTTATTAAACTGGAGAAGAAAATTGTTTGCCTTGTTACCTTTTCAAATTGAACTGCTGTTTCTCTTGTACGTAATTTCTAGGTAATTACAGGTCAGGATGAAGTAATTAGATGACAGAACTTTGAAAAAGAATAACTTGCCTTTTATCATGAATTAAAGGAAGTAAGAGGACGACATCACTCCTTGGAAATGAATATTTGGCTTTGTAATCCATTAGTGTGACAGATCATATTCTGATTTGCCCCTTCACGTTTTATTCTCTCCTCATTGGGTGTGAAAGCAGCTGAAATGTGAAACATTGATTCCCCGAGTGACATCTCTTACTCTTCAAGACGACTGGCGTGAATGTTGTCCTTCATCTTAATGTGATCTTTTATGAACCTGTGTACTCAACTTTATGCTCTCAGTACATTGTGCTCTAGATGAAAAAAGAGTATCTCATTATTTTCAGATGTATTTGACTGAATCCTCTGTATTTTTAGTGGTCATGGTCAGATAGTAGCAGTTTTATTTGCCATTCTTTATCTTAGCCTTGAACTTGAAGGAGGAGAAGGGGCAATGTAATACAGTCTTGCATAACAGGCTGGGATTCATAATCATCCTGAAATTGAAACATCATTTATGAAGTACTAATTCATTTCAGTGTGTTAGCAGTGTGGCTTTTTCTTGCTGCTACCTTAGGGTAACCAGTAAGGAACACTGAGCACAAGGGGTAAGGTGATATTAAAAAGAAACTGAGGATAGGCCACAGTGATATATGTTTGATCATATTAAATATATTCCTTTTGTAATCTCATAAATTATTGCATGACGCACAATGTCTCATTTGAACTTCAGCACCTATGAGATGGATGTCATTGTTGAAAAAGGCAGTTTGGGCCTCCACATTGAGGAACACACAAGAAAAAAAAAAACCTGACCTGTGTTTGACATCAGTTAAATGCACATTTTAATTCATTTGTCACCTGCAGAGAGAATAGTCAGAGCTAATTGGAAGTAAGAAAGGTTAAGAAAATGAACTTGAAAAGGCAGGAAGGTTTTCTGGAAGAAAAACTAGGTTGGGGAATGAGATCTGCTAATGCTAAGCTTTGTTTAACTGGGCCACAAGTTTAAAGGGCTTTGCGGTTAGCTGTCTGTCATATAGGTATCGTTCAAAAGTTGTCTTGTTTGCACTGCCTTAATATTTCATGGGTTCTTTAAAGTGCTGAGATGCTATAGAAATGTTTTGAACAGAATCTGTTCATCAAACAGTTTTGTGGATTTATTAAGCAAAACCATAAATGTCAGAAGAACTTTGGTGCATTTAAACAACTTTTCTTATTCTGCTAGATTGTTTTAAAAAAGAAAAGATAATTCAATTTGACATTCAGATTTTCGTTTAAAATGAGTCATAAATACTTGCAAGCTTACATTTCACTTCACAATAAAGTAGTTTTGTTTAAAGTCAAAGATTTTATGCCACTGTATGTTAATTAAAATGTTCAGATTTTGCTGCTGCAAAAATGTGCCTGCTTAATTTGAAGCATTACTAGACTGATCATTCATGTGTGAAGTCATTGAACAGTTCAGTGCTACATTAAACTTGTGTTTCTTGACTATTAATCTCCATTTTACCAGTGGTGGAAATCAGGAAGTATGAGATGTGTCATTTTCATAGTGATCTTGCCTACTAACAGCACAGAACTGAGCAGAGCTTGTACTCCAGTTCTCTGTGCTGAGCAGTAGTACCTTAAGTCTCCTAAGTTAGATTAAATAGAGGAATACCATTTACCAGAGCAAGTTATGTACATGCTCTGCAAGTGTGTTCAGTCAGGACTTAATGCTTTTCTTTTTCTGCCAGTGGTTGTTTGCAATGTGGACAGTGTATTGTCATGTTTAAATAGTCCCCCCTCTCCATTCCACTTTGCTTAGTTTTATTTCTTTATTTGAAGTTATAGTAATGCAAACTATCAATTTGGTTTTCTCAGGACTGGGATCTCCCAATGGCGTTTCTTGAGATTTTTTTATTTTCAGAGCGAGATTTGAAGATGGCCAGTTTAAAAGTGTTGTCAAATTACAAGTAGATTAGAAATTACTGTAATATCATTGAGACTTCTGTGTTCACAATTCAGTATAATTTGGCTTAGAACTATGCATCATCAGTGTAAAGATCTTAATTTTCTATCCATATTCTTCCCCCGCCCCCCCAGTTGCTCTCACTCCTTCCATCTGGCTGCTGTTTTGACATTTTCTCTGAACTACTCTGTATTTAATTTGCAGGGGTGATAGGGCTGGAGGAAACCTGGCTGATGATTGTTATTTTACATCTTGCAGTTTTATCCATTGGACCAGAGTCTGTTTGGTTTTTGTTGGTTTTTTTTTTTTCTTAATGATTTTGGTGGTTAATGTGGTTTGAGAATATGTCTGCAAGAAGATAATAGGGGAGCTGTAGAGAAGATTATTATCGAAGTTGTTATGCCCAAAATTTGGCTGATGCTTTTGCAGTTCATAGGGAATCTGGAAGGTATGCCCAAGACCCGGTAGTCGTAGTGAAGGTTGAACATGGTCTGTTACATTCTTCAGTTGACGTAAATACAGTGTGAATGCTTGTAGTCATGTTTCTCATAGTGGAGACACTTTAGGACAGATGTTATCGTATGAGCTAATTTGGTTCCTACTCAAAATTATGCAGTATGACTTTAGCTGGAACAGCATTGGATTCTGAGGAAAAGTATTGTTTTACGACCATAGTGCCGTTGAGTAGAACCATTGCAGGGCTGTTCTCCCACTGCTGCAGTGTGTATGCATATGACTAATTCTGCATGGGATTCTGTTAAATTTTGGAAGCCTGACTGCATCTTGGATTAACCTGATTTATATATTTCTGTACCACGCTGGAGCATAGTATGTATCTTGTCCTACAAAAAGTATGAATCCTCCAGGCATCCTTGAGTGCTTTTTTCTGCAGTTTAGTTACCTTCTCTTCATTTCTGTACTGAGCTTCTTTATTACGTGTTCTGCATTTGCCTCTGCTTTGAACCAAGTTATTGATCTCCCTTTATGGAGTTGAAAATTGTACAAGTGCTGTAGGCATGGGACTGAAAAGATATAAACTGTAAGGCCTTAATCAGTGAACAAAATCCAAGGAAGAAGCTGCTTCACTGACAAAAGCTGGTATTCCTGTTGACTGTAGAAACAATTTCCTCTTTTATATATTGGGAGCTCCTGGTCTGACCTACAGAATTGAACCGCCACAATAGTTAAATCTCTGAAATAGGAATTGGTGAATGTTTGCTTCTGCTTGGCCTAGCATAAGCTTCCTTCACTGACTGAACAAGCTGGTAGCTGAAGTTACTTGTTCACATGGTTGCTTACTAGAAAATGTTCAAATATGAAAGTTCAATAGCATACTGTTAACAAACCTGCAAACTAGTTGAGAATTTTTCATGGTATTGTGTTGGCAAAATGCTGACAGAAGGAGGAAGGTACTGAGTACTTTGCAACTCTGACATGGTCACACGGATTTGTATGTACTGAGTTTCGGAAAGCTGTCTCTGACAAAAGTCTGGAAGTCTCAGTAGAAGCTGATTCTGTAGGAAGTTTTTCAAAAAAGGCACACAGGATTGATAGTTTTACTGCAAGGATTGCTCTTTCTCTTGTAATTCTGCAATGAAAATGAGATTATTAAAAACGCTGTATTTCATTCACTGTGATCAAATGCTGAGCTACATATTGCCGTACTCCTTTAAAAGATGCTATCGATCCATCCGTTGTCTTTATTTGGGTAGATCTGAGGCTGACAGAAATGTTGTGGAATGCTTTTGTATTTTGCCTATGGGTTTGCCATTCTTTGAGATTTTAAGCAGTAGTTGCTTTGTGCATGGTACTTCAGGTACATGTTTTATTCTGGAGTCTTTTGTTACCCATAACAGTATGAATGATAAATGCTGTCTGGGGGAGAAAGATGTCTGCAAGTTAAATGCGTGAAGGGAAGATTATAAATACCAGTAGAAGTTCTACAGACTATTTTTTATCCATATATATTGTATTGTTGATAGTTTCTAAATTTTAACCTTATGCTGTTTATTTTTGTTAGCAGCACTCTGGCACTGATACCTGACCTTAACTAACAACTTTTTTGTTAGTATTCTTCTGGTTCAAACAGTCTGGAGTTACTTTCCTTCAGTTAGATTCAATCTTCGTGTCTTGAGTGGAACATGGTGGGTTTTGCAGGCCATGTTTAAAGAGTCTATCATCTGTTAATTACCTGCAGTGTTAGGTGTTTAAGTGGAAACCAAGTTAAGTGAAATGCTGAATTGTAATTATTTTAGGCTTATTTTTTATATTGTTTTTCTTTCTAGAACAAATTCTGTACAACATAAAACAGGAGTACAAACGCATGCAGAAGAGGAGACACTTAGAAAATAGCTTCCAGCAGACAGATCCTTGTTGTTCTACTGATGCACAGCCACATGCATTTCTCCTTACTGGACCAGCTTTGCCAGGTACTTGGAAAATTCTGTGTAATTCTGCTATGTCTTTTTAGCCTCTGTTACATAAATAATTTTCCCTAGTTATCTTTATATATATATCTTTATATATATCACCAGTTACTGTTGCTTCTTTTGACAATGAATTCTGTGTAATTCTGCTGTATGTTTTTAGACTCCTGCTTGAGTGAGTAATTTTCCTCAGTTATCTGGTGTTTTGTGGTACATTCTCACCAGTTACTGTTGCCTTTTTTCATGATATTAGCATTGATCTGGAAGATTGTAGCTGCTTGTTTTCAGAATCAGTAGGATGCAAAGCTTGCATTGTTTTCAAGAGATCATCCTGCGTACCCTGCCACTGATACTGTAATAGGCTTTTGCAAAGCATCTGTCTTTGCACAAATACACTGTACTGTCATTTTTACATAAAATAGAAGCTTAAATTTGTAAATGGCATTCACAGTGCTTGTGTAAGATGCCTGTGCATATTGTCCATTGTAGATGTCTTCCTTGGGAGGGTCCAATTTTAGTAGTAATCAGAAGTGTTCAGATGGCAGAGAAAGACTTCTCCAAATGCTTTGTAAAGCTCCTAATGTAAAAGTTGTGAAGAAAATTGATTTTAAAGTGGTTCTGAACTACTTTTAAGTGTAAATTGGTGTGCCTGAATGTTTGATCTTAGGTACTTCATCTGCAGCATCATCACCATTGAAAAAAGAACAGCCCCTGTTTACTCTCAGACAAGTTGGAATGATCTGTGAACGTTTGCTGAAAGAACGTGAAGAGAAAATCCGTGAAGAGTATGAAGAAATTTTGACCACAAAACTTGCAGGTATATTATAGTTCAAAAGAATGTGTTAGGATTGTCCACTGTAGATGTCTTCCTTTGGAGGGTCCAATTTTAATAGTAATTAGAAGTGTTCAAATGGCAGTTTAAGTGTTCAAATGAAAGCTTAAAGCTTTTCCTGATGTTTGTTACACTGTACTTTTTTTTCTGATCTAACATGATCAAGATTGCATACAGGACAGAAAAAATGGTGTGTAGTCTCTTTGATAGGTTTTTTCTCCTATGCTGGCTTGAGTAGAAACTATGACTGCTGGGTATTACTAATCAGTTGAAACAGTGGATTTATTTCAGATGGAACTTTCTCTTGCTATCATGTCTGAATTGATGATTTCCTCCTCATTTTTTTTTTTTTTTTTTTTTTTGCCAGAAAGCCTTTCTATTCTCCTGGCTTAAGAGCTCTTTGTGAAGGGCTTTTTTTTCTCCTCCTGCTTGAGAACTGATTTCCTTTTTCTGGAATTTGGCAAGATGACAGTACCTAAGATTTCTCTTTCTCTTCCCAGTACTTGCCTTTACATTGCTGCCAGCAGTGTTTGGTATCTGCCTGAGTGTCAGTCGTTCAGCTGATGCTCTCTTTTGAATTGTTGTATTTCACACCATTTAGCTAATATTTTTGGTGCCTGATGCCAGCTTACCTTTCCATAAGGATCATGTTAATGTCAGCATTATAAATAGGACTTTAGTTGAAGTCCTCTACTTCTAAGCATCTTACTAGCATTCAAGCATCTAAATTCTGGTTCATTCAGAGGTAGGTGCCTTCACAGTATGATTCAGTGTCTACTTTAATATTTGTGGTGATTATAACAGACATCTGAGTGCACTTTAGGGCAGCAAACCTGCTTTTGAATCCCCACAGCTGTTCTGCCTCCCACCTGAAAACACATCAGAATTAAAGTTTGCAGATCTCTTCTGGTGTGGTAGTAGTGATGTGGCCATGCAGAGTGTCAGCAGACTTGAGTCAGCCTTGTGGCTTGCCTGTGACAGTGGGGTCTCTGCACCTGAGCCTCTGTTCCCATTCTGTATAGCTGACCTGCTGTTCCTGTGTAAGAAATTGCTACAGTTTTGAGTCTCTCTTAAATCTGCATCTATTTACAACTGGAACTAGACCTCTAAATATTTTTGTTGCTTTGGACCTAATGCTCCATTTCTGTGCTTATAACCTGCTTCAGACTGATGAATTATGACCCTTTAGAGTGTTACTCTTCTAATTTGTGTATGTTAGGAATTGGGTCACTGCTTGCATTCTCTTAAATACATTTCAGTTACCAGTTAGCAGTGATCATAATAACTATTTGAAGATCAGATATATTTACATTTGTTCCAGACACTTTCTGAGTACAAACTTTTGGTTCTTTACAAGCAGGAAACCCTCTGGCAGGTTCCTTATGTGTGCTCCATGTGTCAGTCCCAAAGGGAACATTTTCTTTTGCTATTTTTTGGAAGGGACAGGGGTGGTTTACAGTGAGATGGGTTAAGTTCTTGTTCTTAGGATGGTGGTCATCAAAAGAGCTAGAAAGATCATCTTACTGCATCCCATATATCAAGCCAGTATTGCATTTTCAGCATTATATGGAGATTTAGAAAGAGAGACTACCAAAAGAATTTACAGATTCCTTACATAGAAGGCCAGTTACGTTTTTCTGCCGACAGATGATTATATTCTTTTCTAAACTTCGTACTGTAAGGTGATACTGATTCTTGCAGACTAGTGAAGTCAATGGAAGTGTACCTGGGAATTCTGTAATAAATCTCAATTGAATAGCTTCATTCAAGTGACTTAGCTGAATGTTTGGATCTGGGATATTTTCCTGATTCCTTTCTGAATCATGATTTTCTTGTAGGTAGTTAGCCAGACACTGCCTTATTTTTTTTTTTTCTTCTCCCATGTTCTTTGTGAGCAGAGTTGTCTTTCACACAGAGTGAGTGTTTGATAAATGGAAAACTCAGATCATGGTAATGCCCTGATTTCCCTTCCTGCCTGTTACCTGAAACTGCTGTGTTAGCATAAACTTGGGTTGGCAAGATCCTTTGCAGGTTTTAAAACCAGGGGAGTTCAAGGGGCTAAGTGAAGCTTTCGCTTGAAAGGTTTTCTAGAATCCAGTTGTGAAAAACAGCTTTTTATGCTAAAGGTCAGGTCCATAGTAATCATGTTTCTATTCATGTCATTCAGCCACCTTTTGATTGAAAACAGGTAGTTAGAACATGTATGATACAGGGTGCCAGTGGTGTAAGGGTGTTTGCAAGTGTTCACTTAAATTTTCATACAGCTCACTGTAGGTTGCTCAGACCTTTGGATTGCTTAACTTTCTGAATCTGAATGCCACAAGAAAAGGGATTTTTAGTAACACAGGATTCTTTAGATTTCCAAAGTCATAGTTTTAACAAAGATGATGCTAAAAAGCAGCTGTGTATGTTGACTTAAACCATTAAAGAAGAAAGCTTGCAAGTTGGTTTCTGGCCTTTAATACATACTTTGAGGAAAAGTTCTAGTTGCTGGTATTTTTGGAAGTGGTTTCTGGGCAACAGATCCTTCAATCTGCTCTTTGTGCTATTTTGTTGTTTGGCTAAGATCCTCGCATGGCTGCTGAAAAGCCATCGGTCAGAACTGCAGCGAACAGAGGTCCTGCTTGTGGGCAGAGGGGAACTGGCTGCCATGACCCTGGGCCCTTTTGGCCAGGGATGAGTGTCCTTAGGTCTTGGGGTCAGATCCGAACTTTGGGCTGCTGCTGAACTACTTGCTGATTACTGATACCCTGTTTACTTCAAAGGTGAAGCTCATCCCTGCAAGAGGATGGGGACTTTAGTGGGGCAAACCTGTGGGACTAGGAACCACTACAAATCTAACTGCATTTTTGGTTGAAGATTGCCTTCTTTGACCTTGCCCCTTTCTCAGAACACCCCACATTGCTGCACATGTATTTTTCCACAAGGGAGGAAGGGGAATGGAGAGGAGCGGCATCTGGTAGATATTACTCTCCTTGTTCAATTTCCTAATTCTGAAAGGTGATACCCTGCTGATGAGTGCAATATTAAACTGAATAAAATATTGCGAATGTATTTGTGTGTATGTGCATAGAAAGAATAATCTCTCAGGAAAATAGCAATACTTAGTTCAAAGCCAAATTAATACATTTGAATCTAAATTTCATTTCAGATTACACAGTAACTGTTTTCATGAAGTCCACAGTCAACTACATGTCTCCTATTGTGGCTACTTCTGTGACTGGAATTAGTTCAGTGCTAGTCACTTGGTGTTTCATCCTTTTAGTTCGTTACTTGCTTTTGATTTTGTGGTGGTCACCAAAAAGAATTCAATTCCGTAGCAAGTGCCTTTCCTCTACTTCTGTGTTACCATTTCATTAAATTGACTTTCTTACATCTTGTGCTGATAGAAGCAGAGAGAAGTTTTTTTTCCAACCCTAGCACTGACTTTAATGCTATGTTTGCTTAACTACTCTGCCCCCATTATGGATCTGTGAAATGAGTACACTTGATTACTTCAAAATACAGTGTCTGATGTTCAGCAGGCATTAGGTGTGTTGAGGTCTGTGTATGTGTGCAGCACAGTTCTCTTAGAGCATACTACCATCATTCCCGTTACAGACATTTATGTGGGGAAGTTTCTTAGGGTGACGTTGTTTTGGGGATGAGCAGGAATGGGGATTTTGGACATTGCTGCATTGTTGTTCTGGGGGATGAGAAGGAAATGGCAGGTATGAACTGTGTGAAGTCACTTAAAACTGCTGTTAGTGGATGTGTGTTTAACTTAAAATGATTTGTATGTATAAAAAAAGTAGCCTTCAGTATGTTCCAGCTTGAGTTGATGTACTTACACTTCTTCTGCTTCATGCTTGCAGAACAATACGACGCATTTGTGAAGTTCACGCATGATCAAATCATGCGACGATATGGAGAACAGCCCGCCAGTTGTGAGTATTGATTCCTTCGGGTTCCTCTCGCACCATTACATTACCGAATATTCAGGAGCTGAAATGGCCAGGCTTTGTTGATAAGCTGCAGCTAGGCCCCAAGTTAAAGTATCTTAAATTGGTAATAGGAAGGCTGACCAAGGTTGAAAGGAAGACATGGGATAAAATGCAGCTTTTGTTTAAAAAAATCTAGGACTGTCTCCCATAACACGCTGGTGGTGTATTTCTGAAGCAGGGTTTGATGTTGCCTTGGCAGGTTTGTGGCAGAGCTGGCATTTATTAACTCCATTATTAACTCTTGCTTTTTTTTCTTTTTCCAGATGTTTCATGAATCACACTTTCTGCATATGTGGGCTGCCCTATACACCCTGTTTTATTGTTGCAAGCTGTTCCAGTAAAGACTTGCAGCAATGCCATATTTTTTCCCCCTGTGAACACAGGTTATTTCAAGCTTTTGTCAGTGGCAACCACTCTTATGCAGCAGCTGGTTTTGGAGTGCTCCCTGATGTCAGTACCACCTGGATGTGGACCTTTGCTACCTGTAATAATACCAGTGGCCTCATTTGCTGTATCATTACAATTTGGCTTCTTATGTTAATAAGTTTGAAAAAGTTAAAGGATTAAAGCTGGTGTTCTAGAAGTTGCCCTTCACTGGTTGTGTAAATAAAATTGTAGAATGACACTTCTGACTGAAGTTAGTGTGATTTTCATAACTGTGCACTACAACAAAGCTGTAATCACAGTTAAGTTAGAATGTAATCCCAGGACAATTTTAAGCAAATAGCCCACAGTACTGCCTGTGAAATAGTGAAGGAGGGCATTTCTGTATTCCATGACTTTTTTGGGGGTTAAGAATGGGTTTATATGATTTCTCATTTTTGTAGTTTTTATTTATTCTATCAGTCTTTAACAAATGTTTATTGCTGCAATTTTTCAGTGTATCATTGTTTTACTGCCCTTGTAGTACTGGAATTTAGTTGGAAGAATAAAACATTTACTTCTAATCTGTTTGTTTTTAATATGCAGGTGGAACTTTTGCTGTGTATGAATAAACTTAAATCTGAGTGTTTAAATGAAAACTTTATTTACTGGCAGTAGTGGGTGGGTCAGGATTTTGGATCAGGAGAAGGAGGTGGGTGAAAATCTCTCATAATTCTTCAGAGGCAAAGAAGTCTTCCTTAGATTGGCTGTGGTGTTTTCCTGTTGTGGAAGCATGTTTGGTACAGAACTGATAAGAAACTGTTGATTTAACTTGCTGCAGCTGACTCAAACAGCTGTGTTTGTCCTCCTTCAGATTGAAATGACGCATTAAAGGAAATCTGTTTGTAAGATAGAGCAGGCACTTGCACCACAAGCTGCAACTGTGTAGGTATTGGAAGAGCTAAAGGTGTGTAATCTCTGTGTTCAGGGTCGAGGAGTTTGTTGTTGGGTGCATTCAGCTTTTTCCAGACTGCTGCTGTCTGTGCAGTTCTGAGTCCCAGAGTGAATTACTGCAGAGTTACTGTATGGCAAGTCCAGGTCTGTGTGCTGTGAGGTAGAGGTATTGCTTACCAAAGGACTCGGGGTATCTGCTTTGGGGACTTGAAAGCAGTTCCAAAGTAATCCTTCAATTATAAACTGATGTCTTCTCTAACTTAACTGCCAGCTTCTGGTTAAGGGCAAGTCTGTTGTGTAGTAAGTCTGTGTACCACTTGAAATTGACAGAAGAGTTTTAGTTGAAATGCAGTTGAAACTTCAGTTGGTAGATGCAGGCATTGATTGGCTCATGCTGATGGTTATGGTATCAGAGAAGCCATGTGATGAACTCTAGTTTTTAGTGAAGGTTTATTCACTTAGTAGTGAGGTTACAAGTTCGGAATTGGGCACATTGCCACAGTATCACAGTATTTTCTGCTCGCTTTCCTGAAACTCAGCTTACCTAAATATGTGGATTCTTCTTAGTCTATTTTCCAAGTCTCAGAAATGGGGAACATATGCTAGAGTCCCTTCTCAGGTTTTATCTGAAGATAAAACCAAAATTTTCAAGGGCTTTAATTCCTGGGTGTTTGTGTTGGGTTTCTCAGTCCATCTCCTTCCTGCTCCTCATTTTTTGCCCTCCTTTTATTGTTAACTTGCCCAGGGTAGAAAAGCCACTACTTCTTGGTGGACCACTGCCCAAACTCCAACATCCTGATACACCTCCTCTGTCTCCTGTGTTCTTATCTTTTCCTTTGGGATAATATTAAGAGTTATAAATAAGAAGTGATGTCATGTCAGCACCCAGCCACTCCTGTGCTGCTCCAAATTAATGCATAATGAGCAGTCTTCTGGCAGATGAAATCCAATGCCACCATGGATGCTCGTGCATCACAGCTGTGGTATGCTTAATTCGTGCCTAGTTTGGAAATGAGATTGCATTCTTTGAAATACTCCATTTTTTTTTAACCTGCTGCTTGTTCTGTCATGGACCTTAAACTGGCTCCTTTTCCTGATCTCGGTGCTGATGTCTGATGTGATGAATTTCACGTGAGTCTTGTTCTAACAGGTGACTTTTTTGTAAGGAAATGATTTGCTGCTTGATTACTTTCGAACGCGTTGGGAAAATTGGGGTGCTGTGGGGAGCAGGCTGGTGCTTAGAAACAAACCTGCTTTCAAGTCAAGTAGAAATGGGTAAGATTCTGTAACTGCTCGGTTCTTGGCACTACATTTTGTGGTGGCCACATGGAGAATATTTGTGTGTAGCTGCAGTCTGCCCAAAAGCCAGGCAAGCTGAGGACAGTTAACGGCAACTTCACAGAGTGAAACCAAAGATCTGGGTTAACCTGGTTTTAAGACAATGATGTGTAAATTCTTTTCAAGCAGCTCTGTTACTGTCTACTTAAAAACCGGTGTGTACATCCTGACTGTCGGGTTTTGTGCCTAGGTGTGAAAGCATGTAACCATAAGATGATTCAGCATTTTTCAAGGTTGAAAAGGAAGGAGATTGCTTCAGTCGTGTGTGCTGATGCTTGCAATCTGCATTTGTACCCTTGAACAGCAAGGCCATTAGCACAATCTGGTTAGAAGCCGTGTTTTGTGAAAGCTCTCTCCCTTCCCCAGTTGGGAATTGGGAAGGATTTAGCTCTGTGATTGCACAGTGGGGAGGAAAAAAGGGAGTATTAAAAAGTTCATGCTCTTGTTGTGAACCAGTGCTCATGACCTTTGTACTGGAAGCCATTCTCTGAGATGAAAAATGTGGGGATGAATGTTTGGCTTGTACAAGCACCTAGCTGGTTCTTGTATTTTACTGCTGTTGTGGGCTCCAAGAGAAAAGTTACCAAGTTTGTGTTTGAAACCACAGTGTGGTAGTGGTGTCGGGGAACAGCATCTGCAGTGGTAGAGAAGCGTGGCAAACTATTCAAAGGAGTTAACTTACTTTGAGGTCTCAGTTTTGGCAGTAGCATTGTTGAAAAGTGTGGCTACTGCAGAATGGGGTATGGTTATCCACGCAGAGGTGGGGCTTTACACTGTGTCATGGTTTGAGAGCCAGTACCACAGTACAAACATTGGGGTGTTTTGGGTGTGTGTATGTCCTGTTTGCAGAGAAGTATCAGCAGAACATGGTGTTACTATGCAGGCAGTTGTAGAAACTAACATTTTAAAATTACATAGTATTTGCAGTTCAAATCTCGCGTGTGTGTATTTCAGCTGGAGTATGTGAGGGTGAGTTTGCAATATTTACAGCAAAAAGTAAATAAATTATATGAGAGGAGCCAAATGTAAAATTGATACTGTATTGCCCGATAAAAGCCTGGTGTTACTAGACCCCCTAGTAGCAAGCACAAGGTGCTTTTTCATGGCTGGAGTGTCTCCTCTGTTCGCGATGGATGTTGGTTCAGAATGCAGCGAAGTTAAGCTCTTTCCAGGCAGGTGGGACTGCAAAGAAAGGCAAACTAAAGGAAATTTATGACCATTCTTTTTCCACTTGTAACTGTCCAACCTTCCTGCCCTCCTTGCTGAAGACCGAAATCACACAGTACTTCTTACATAATTTTAGTCATTTCCCCTTTATACATCTTAAGGTCAGAAGTGCCAAGTACTGAATTAAAACTTTGATCCTGAGAAACCGTATCTAGCATAGCAAATGTGACTGTGTCAAGATTTATTAGTAGTTAAAGGGAAGAAACAGACATTAACTATTAATTTTTCTGTTTTAATGTCATGTTGCCTGTGCGTTTGGGGATTAAAAGCACACGCTGTTGAGGCTTGCTTCTCTTTATTTCCAAATACTTCACCCTCCAGAGGTGTGCATTAGATGGTGTAGGCTGGTCTTGCATTGGGTGATGTGAGGGGAGGGAGCTGCAATAGTTGGCTCCCTGTCCTCATGCAGATAGGTGAGAAGTTTGGCTGTTCTACTGCTCCCTTTCATTTGTCAGGTGCATTTGCAAGATAAATAGGTGCAGTTCAGGATGGAGCTGATCAGCGTTCCCCTCCTCCTCCTGAAATTCCTCCCTTTCCACTGCTTGAAAGCCTTACGTACAAAGGCCGCTAAGATACAGGTCCTCTAGCTTGCCCTCTGAAGTGAGGAACAGTGGAATTTGTTCACCCCCTGAGACTTGGTAGAAGAGAAGATCTTTTGCAGCTGCTCCACTGAGATTGTGAAAGTTCTTGCTGAGTTTTCATCAAGATGTCTCCAAAGTTGTATATTTAGGCAGCATAAAGGCCAATAAACTACTTGTCCTCATTGCCTGGCAACGTTTAGAACCAGGCCCTCCCTTAAGTACAGCAGGAGGTGTGACTGTGGCTCTGCAATTAGAGCAGTTGGAAAATACATGACTCCTACCGTCTCTGAGGGTATTTAAAGCAAGCCTAACCCATCCTGTGCACATTCCTGGGTAACAGCCTGGTTGGTAAGTTACAGGTTCCTGTAATAGCACTTCTCCCCTCCTAGGAGGGATCTGGTTTATGCAAGTGATTCAATCTTCAGTGCCCCAGGCTGTCCTTTTCAGTTGTTTGTGTAGGCTGAAGTGCCAGTGCAACCAAGTGGGAGCATCCGGATTCTACTGACAGGTCAAAGAGGAGGAAAGTGAAGCCTGTAATCCTCTCTAAGGAAACTGAGGAAGGCTGGAAGTTTTCTGGAGGTAAATAGAGTCTCTTTTACCATAAGCTTAAGTAATCACCATTCAACTTTTAAGTGGGCTGGGAGGGACAAAATTTAAACACTTTTCTCTAACTGCAGCCTGTTCCTGTTCCTAGGTGGTAAGACTGACCTGAGGTCTCCACTGAAACTGCTGAAATGCATGTGTCACGGCCCTCAGGAGAGTTCATCAAGGCATGGCACACATGCACGCTTTCCTGCAGGGAAACACAGCTTTCTCCTTTTGGTTTATAAGGCTTTTTCCACAGGTGGAAAACATGGGATGCTGACATTAGCATGAACACATTTGCTCCCCAGAGTCTGAGGGAAATCGATGCTTAATGTGGTAAGAACTGCAGTGTGGCTTTTGAGTTCCAAAGACTGGTCTGGTTAGCCACCCCCATGCTGCTCTGATACCTGGCATCGGGTGTAGGTTTAGGTTTTTCTTAACCTCTGCTTCCTGGGGACCAGAACTCCAGCGCTGACCATGGTTTTCCAGTGCTTCACCACAGCACTTCATGGCTTTTGTTACAGTATCAGGCACTGATCTGCAGCTTACTCTAGGCAGAGAGCAGCAGCTCTCTGGTCTGCCCTGATGACCAAACGAATCAGCAGCAGCTTTGAGCCACTCCAGTCCTGTTCCACAAAGGGGGCAGCATTAGTAACCTACACCCAGATGTAGGCTCTGCTCTATGCAGGCAGAAGCTCAGAGAGCGCACCCTGGGCTTGCTACTGCCCCGGGCTGAGTGGCAGGGAAGGTTCTTTCACTGAGAATCTGTTGGATGAGCAGTGCTTTCACACTCTTAACCAATAGCTGTTATTTTTCACATAGCTGTTTCCTTTGCTTTCCTATAGTACACATCCTCAGCAAAGAGAAAAGTTGCAGCATTTACTTCAGGTGTGGATTTTACTACCTTCCTCCAGCATGCATGATTGCCATGGTCTCATTTAGTCTGTGCTGACACACGTTTCCCTGACAGCAAGTCACCCACTGCTAATCAACTTCAGTAGAAGAAGGGAATGGTTTAAACAGTTTGCTTTTGATATTCTCAAAGAGCAAAAACTTGTACCTTCAAAATAATTCCACCCCTTTCTCCTCATGAAGGAGTTTTCAGGGTGTTATAAGCAGTTGTGGTTCAAAGAACACGCAGCAGAACACGGAAGCTTTACTGTCTTTCTTAGCATACCAGCTTTATTTATTTTTAAATGTGTAGTTCAAGGATCTGGAAGGCATTTTATCATGACAACTCAATTCCCATCAGCTTATGAGCAAGTTACTTAATACTGCTTCATCAGTTCTGGAGCTTACGCAGCCAGTGTTGTCCTTTTTGGCTTGCTAGCCTGAATTACATCAGTATAGTGTTAAATATCAGACATCAAAGATGAAAACTGGCACAGCAACACAGTGTTTGGAACATGAGCATTATGAGAGCAGTACATCACACAGGGATGGTGAGCGTTAAAAACCAACAGTGCTATTCAAGCCTACCCAGGCACTCAGAATGTATCTATCTCACAACATTCGCTCATCACTGACTTCGACTCGGTATGCGAAGTTACAAGGACTGGGGTAGTGGGAACACAGCTGTTGCGCGGTGGGAGAAAGAACAGGTTTACTGAGATCCTGGTGGCACATTAACAGCCTCCCCATGTCAGCCGTGCCACGTGGTCTGTTTTCTGCTTGCTGGGCTTTATGAAGCCCAAGAGTTCCAGTTCAGAGACAGCACGAATAAAACGAGCACTGGATGTTTCAGATAAGGAAATTGCTCTTTTTATGACATGTATTGATGGAGACAGCACTTGCTCTAGGAGGGCAAGATCTCTTAAATCATGGTAAGCACTGTTTACACTAAAATTGTTGGGGAAGAGGGCAGAGCATGATTTGCCTACAGAAGCACAAGTCTTCAATCTAACCACCTTTTGCTAGGTGCAAACTATGTGGCAACAAAGGGAGCTCCTTTCCCCACTGCTAGAACACACTTAAGCCTACGAAGATATTAATTTTGTAGTCTGTCAGAAGAAGAAAGAATTCTTACTTCCATGTCTCCTGACAAAACAATGGGAAGTTAGATAATTACAGAGATATTTTTGGGGGGGTTTCATAAAACAGCACCACCTTTTCTATACTCCTCACTATATGTTTCTTGCTGCCTTCCTGACACACAACTATATATCCTTGAGTTAAATAGAGAATTTAGTTTTGTGTTAATTATCAGCAGACCTGTAAAAAAGGCCGCCTACTAAAGGAAGGCTAGGTGAAGTTTTACAGCATAGAAGTATTCTTCCTGTAGTTGATAAACATCCTTTTGTACAGCTAGTGATAGCTCTGTGGCAGCACTACTGTTGTAGCCACGAGTTTTGGCTCTAATGCTCATCCTTTAGACATTTTTCAGACCTCAGTTAAGAATCAGTACGAAGTGAGAAGCAGAATGCGTGTTTCAAGGGAACTAAAGATCTCAAGTCTCAGGTACTAGAACTCAGGGCTTCTACTGAGGACACTACTTGTATAATCATTTCTTCTGCTAATGCTTCCATCTTCCTCATCATAAACTCCTATCTCTGTTTCTTCATCTGCTCTCTAGGTCACAGCTATCTGACCCTCTGTTCCCCAGTAATGTCAATCTCCCCCCATACAGCAGCTGTACCAACTCTCAGATGATTTAACTGAGTAGAACAGCTTCAACTTGGTTTACAGTCTGTTGGTTCCATTTCAGACTCAAACAGCTCCCATGGTCAGAAGCTGCTCTCTTACCTCGCCACCCCCAGCCCAACTGCTGATCAGCTGATGTATTTCTGTGACATTTCCAGTACATTAACGCTGTTTAAACCAGCCTTATTTCCTGGAATTAGTTATCAATGCACATGAAGCTGAATTTTAAAAATCTACGTTCGTTAATCCTGTGATTACCAAATGTCAAACTTGAGAGCAATGAGAAAGGATACTGGATGATATCATCCACCTGGTCTGAGGAAGCTGCATCTGCATTTGGTCCCTCAACTGCCGTCACCACTGTTGAGAAAGCCTAGAAAGGGAAAAGCAGCACAGATTTGACATGTCACAGACAGAGCTTCATATAAAACAATGAGCTCTGAGCTGATGACTATCAGGAGGAATGAGATCTTGGAATAGCAACTCCACAAGAATGTCAGTTTAGCAGCCATCAAAAGAGCAAGCAAGGTTACACATTAGCATGGCAGGAATACAGAATGAAAGACCTCATTCTCTGACTCGTGTGCCTGCATTTTAAATCCCAGTACAGTTCTGGTCCCTGGCCTGTTCTCAGAAACAATACAAAACTGAAAAACATTCTCAAAGCGAGACTGCTTAAACATGGGAAAATGAAGGAGATTTTTTGGCTATGAAAAAACCTGTAAAACTGAGGGACAGCAAGAAGCTTCTGTCCACTTTTAGTGCCAGTACACAAACAAGGCAGCAGCAAACAACACAGAACAAGTAAAAGGAATGTCCTCTGCACTGCCTGTAGTTAAGCTACAGCATTTCTTGCCAGAGGATGCTGTGGTTGCTAAAAAGGTACACTGGTAATATAATCCAGATAGGCTTATGAGATAGAGAAACCACTGCCGTTTAGGAAACAGTAGAACTAAAACACAGAATCCTAGAATGGTTTGGGTTGGAAGGGACCTTAAAGCTCATCCAGTTCCAACCCCCTGCCATGGGCAGGGACACCTTCCATTAGACCAGGTTGCTCAAAGCTCCGTCCAACCTGGCCTTGAACACTGCCAGCGATGGGGCAGCCACAGCTTCTCTGGGCAACCTGTGCCAGTGTCTCACCAACCTCACAAGAAAGAATTTCTTCCTAGTATCTAATCTAAATCTCCCCTCTTTCAGTTTAAAGCCATTACCCCTGTCTTACCCTACATGCCCTTGTAAAAAGTCCCTCTCCAGCTTTCTTCTAGGCCCCCTTTAGGTACTGGAAGCTGCTCTAAGGTCTCCCCCGAGACATGACTGTTAGCTAGGGCGTATTTGGAGAATGTTATCATATTCATGTACGTTCTCTTGTTACACTCCTCCCCGCTTTTGGTCACATCACAGACAGGATATCAGGCTAGAAAGACCTTTGCTCTTCCTCAGCACAGGCATTTTCTCCAAGAGCCCCACACTTGGCAAGCACCAGCATTTGCCTGAAAGTTTCCATAGAAGTGTCACAGAAGACTTAAAAGAGAATCAAAAAAAAAAACAACCGGTAACTTTGTGAAGCATAAGATCAGATCTGTGCCGAGCATAAAATAGAAGCAGGAGATTTTCATCACAGAGTAATAATGCTGTAAATAAATGATTCACAGTAGTCAGAGGAAGCCTCTGTGGGCTGGTGATTGGATTCTTGCACAGGAGGGACTGAGGTGTGCAATGATTTAAGCTGTCAAAAGAGGCACTAAAGAAAAGCAGACATGCAGCAAAAGGATAAATCAGAATAGTGAGAGCAGGTAAAGACCCTGTTTGCACTGTCACATACCTCTAACCAATCAACAAGGTTAATCAATCTGCCACACTCCAAGTGAAGCTTGTACACAATGCATATGTCAGGGGCTTTATTAGAAATGCTTCCGCCGTCACTCTTCAAAGCTTCATTCTGACGAAAAGGAAAGAATGCAGTAGCTTCGATCAGCTCTTAATCTTGAACAGTTTTAAGGGCTACATAGGCCATTATTTCAGGAAATTCACATGGCAGGTATTTAAACCAAATATTTACTGTTTGTGTGGTTAATGGCAAGTTGAGGGTACAAAGGAAAAAAGAACAAAACAGGAAAATAAGCAAGCACACCATTAAAAACAAACACCAATAAAACACCACGCAGCTACTTCACTCCTGGTGTTGCTTCTACAGTTTTGTACACTTACAGAGTCTCTAATGAGTGATTATCTGATTAGGCTTTTCCCCCAATTCTTTTGCAAGTTCTGTTTACATATCAGGAGGGAAATATTCTGTTCTATGGATTCAGGAAAAGAAACTAGTCAGGATTTGCCTCAGACTGTACTATGTAGAAAAGTGTCTCTTCCCCTCCACCCCTCAAAAGGAAAAAGGAAATCTTAGTACAGATCTATCAGATATACTAAAAAGCAGAATTACTTCTCTCATCTCAGTTTTATCCTTGAAATGTAATGATCATTTCTCTCTGGCTTGAAACTCAGCAGCTATAAAGGCAAAAATCTGATTCCTCACAAACTACTCTGTATGTCAGGAAATTCACGTCATCAGCAGTGAACCATTTACTTGAGAAGTAAAAAAGCCACTTGAGCCAGAAGCAAGAGCTGCAGCAACATTTCGTATCGGTTCATGGTTCTTTTTTCCAGTTTTCAGTTTCATGCACTCTTAAGAATGAAAACACCCACTGACCATTCCTGTCAGTTCACAGAAATTTTTGCTGAAATGCTTTTAGATGCTAGTAAAATATGCAAGTTACTTTTGGGAGGTGTGTGAAGCCCTAGCAAGATGCCTCCATAAATAAATGCTTTTCAAGATAGAAAAGAAGGTTGGGCAAAGAATGTGACTTTGCTCAAGAATCTCTAGCCTACCTTTCACAACTCTCAAACCCTGCAATTTGTGAGACTCAGGTTCAGTTTGGACTCCAGCACTTTGGAGGCATCTCACAGTTTCCAGAAAGCCTGACAATTGTCAAGCTCAGTTATTCTGTACAAGGATCACAGAAGCTGCAGAGATTAGGTTAACATCTGTCAGTTCATCCAAATGGTCTCCAGACAATTCACAGTAAGACGGCTGAGCCCTCAAAATGTTACAATCCAGACATTAATTTACCAGACTATAGTTCAGGAGGGTACCATAGCAGTTTCAAGTACTGCTGTGTTAGTAACCAGCACAGGTGAAGTTACACCTTCTGGCTGATATAGTGGCTCACCAGTGCCCAGAAGGATAACCCAAGGCCTTTCTCTTTTCCCCTCTGCTACTTCACCTAACTCTGTGGCTTCCTACCACTCACCCTTGTGCCAACGCTGGCATTGCTGGATGCTTTGCATTGATTTTCTAATCTCAAGAACAGTTACCACTATCAAGAGAGGATGCAACTTCTAGAGCAACTGCACTCTCCTGGAACAGGTTCATCTAGAGAAATTAGTATCTAGCTGGACCACACATAAGTGCTGAGAATGATCCAGGAAAGATACTGCTCTGGCACTGCAGGGGCTCTGCCAGCACCTGGAAGAGTTCAGCGTCACTTGTGATAACTAGGCCAAGTCTTTACAGCGTAGCAGGAGGGACTGCGTGCAGGGAAACCTCAGCTTCCTGAGGCAGCAGCACACGTGCTGTGCTGAGAGGAAATAACTACACAGACAGGCAGGAAGCTGCCCTAGAACAGGCAGCAGTTGTGAAACCACCAGTACAGCACCACAGAGGTGCTGCTTCAGAAAGAGCGAGGCAGTGGGCACAATCCAGAACACTGTTGATGAGGGGTTCCTCTTGCTTGACCCTGACCCCAGAAGCAAGACAGAAGACAGACTCATCCCTTGCTCTGGAATTAGCGTTACTCTCTTTCCAAAGCACCAAATGCATGTACTATCTCCTTTCCCCGATAAGGGAGCTTAATTGGAACTTGAGGATTTTCATTTCACAGCAATTAAAGTATCTTTGTGGGTAACAGGGCTCATTCCTTGAGATCAGTGTGAAAATTGCCCTTCCTACCCAAGGTCAAGATCAAAACTTGCATGACCATCTAAACCCTGGGAAGATCCAAGATCAGATTTCCTTGTGCAGTGCCTTGCTGCTATTCCAAGTTACAACTTGCTGAATTTTCAAGGGCTCAGTGAAAACAGAATTACACTTTTTTTTTGGCAGTGTTTTTTGTTTGTTTCAGAATAAGCATGATCCTTGGCTCATGTTTTGCTAAATAAATAACTGGTCTGGATTCCTGTAAGAAAGGCATCACATACTAATCATTTGCGGGTACTCCACTGAAGCAGATCCTTTTCTGTCATTGCCCCATGGAAGGAACAGCTCGAGAGAACTTTGCTCTGGTTATGGCCCAGGAAAGTACAAGCCATTCAGAAGTCACGGATACAAACAAGAAAAAAATACTTCTTTGAGTCACATGGATTAAAATGCAAAGCAAGGTACTCAGCCAGTACTGCTGCTGTTAGAAACTATGCCAAACCTTCACAATCTACTTGGAAAACATCAGAAATATGTTAAAGCACGTCAAAGAACAAAGTGCAGGATGACAGAGGGCTTTAAACCCTGTCAACTCATCAAAGAGAATACTTATTAAACACATCAGTAGGTAGATTTTGCTAGCTTTCCTAATCTATATTTTTACAGGTTTTCGAAAACTATAAATGACTGAGGTTCGTATTAGGTCTCTTTAATGGTACCCACTTGCTAACTACTGTTTTCACAAATAAGCTCTTTAAGTGGTTTTAGAAATAGCTCCTGCACACAGCAAAACTGACAGCCATCGTTCCAATAGAGGCACGGTGCCAACAAACCCAGTATGAATCGGGTTGTAGATTTCAAAGACTGATCTTTATCAAGTATGACTCCTGGTAAGTGCTGGCTTTGATTCAAGTAACATATAATCACTCAGCTCCAGCTACAACCAATTGTTTTTCTTCAAAACTGTAATCACAATTTTAAGGGAAATGTTAGGGCACAAGGATAACTCCAAGTAGAGTCTATAATCAAGGACAAAACAAAGAAATGTATGGTCACTCCTTTTCCAGATCCTGCTCTATTTCTTTCTTTTGGTCATCCTGTGAATTTGATTTAGGAAAGAAGTGGAAAAAGGGCTGTTTTTCTTCTCTAGAAAAGGGCAGGGTTAAGTAATAGAATCAATGACAATCCTTCTCTTGGACTTTGAAAATACATAATGTCAATACTCAACAGATATTAGAGTAAATAGAAAATCAACATACTCCTTTAAATATGCCGTATTTAAGCTATTGTTAATGTCATCACTCTGCCTGAACAGAGTCTTCACCTTACAGCAAGTCTACACAGTGAGGACTAAGCATGAGCCCTTTAAAGGAAGTCCCTGGAAAGAACCACAGACACTGTATTTTTCCCCATGGACAGTCATCCCATTTGTAATGGGGGACAAAATTACTTCTCTGCTACATCAACAGGAGGAAGAAAAGATCAAGACTAGAACAGGCTCTGGAAAAATGGATTCCCCACATAGAACCCTTTCCATAATTAGCTGCTTTATTTCGGCCAGCCAGATTCCCCAGCTCTTTGCAAACTCCCCAGTTGCTTATCAACACTAACTTGCTGGTTCTCTGCAAAACAGCTGAATGTGTGCCAAGCTTCATGAAACAGCAAAACTCAGCCTTACACACCATCATCCCGTGTAGCCTTCAGAAACCACTCCAGCACCACGAACAACTCACTTGTTTCTTACCTTCAGGTAGCTGTATGGGTTATTCAAAGCTGTATGAAGTGCAATCCTCGGAGCAGCATTCAAGTGCCCACGAAGAACACTGGCTGTGTTGAAATATACTATCTCATGCAGAGTCTTGTGGTCTGCAGGAACAAGGTAATTCCTGAAAAAGCAACATGAGGTATGGGGGAAGGAGGGGAGATACAAGCTTTACCTTAAGGGAAACAACAGAAGTCTACTGCAGTTAAAGACTACAAGAATGTATGTTTCCCCACCAGTACTGACAAATCTCTGAAAACCGAGATGAACAGTGCTGAAACCAACTTTTAAGCAGGGAAGTTTGTTATTATAAACTCTACATCTAATGGATTTAGTGTAGCTGGGCCACTGACAACAAATAAGGGCAGCAGCTGAAATGCTAATACCACTCATGTACTCCACAGGTCTTGCTTAGCCATCTCAAAGCTTTGTGGTGAGTCTCTGCTCGTCATTGTCTTTATATGTGAAGCTTTTTTCTTGGCACAGTCATACTTCTGTTACCTTCTCTGCCCCCCCACTCCAGCCTCTATAATTAACAAGTGCCTTCATCTCTTCCCCCATGCCAAGCCTTTCACATTTGCTGCTACAGAGCTGCCTCCAAACCCCTTTCTGCTTTG
Organism: Strigops habroptila; assembly: GCF_004027225.2. Taxonomy (NCBI): domain Eukaryota; kingdom Metazoa; phylum Chordata; class Aves; order Psittaciformes; family Psittacidae; genus Strigops; species Strigops habroptila. The sequence goes on from NC_044282.2 coordinate 25,839,751, forward strand.
CCTTGCTCACCGAAACAGTTCCCAAAATGCACAGGATATCACACTTGACATCTATAATTTCATAAGTAGAACAGATCAGCAAAGATTAGGGTAAAAACTCTCAACTCTACTTTGCCACATATACCCAGTTCCTCCCTCAACTTTCTTCTGTAGCCAGTTACGTATTTTTTTTAATTGTTATTTTTAGAACCCTCAACAAAGAAAGAAGAGGAAGGAAAAAAAAACGTGCTCCATTCTGCAGAGACCAAACCACAGTTTTGACAAGATTAACATGTTCGCAAGATTTCTGTCACAAGTTACGGTGCAAACTAATACGGGAACATAAAACAGGAAGGCTCACCTTACAAGACTGTCTATATAGTCAACAACTTCAAAACGAAGCATTTCAAACTTTGTCAGTTTCTTAGATCGCCTTGAATCCTTCAACTCCAACAAGGTCTTTAAAAAAAGAGTGGTGCATAAAACTACATGGGAGGTAGTTATTCTCCGGAGAACACAATCTATATGCTTAACATGTATAATTAATCTTTGCTGGCATGTCTTCACTGGTGATGTCTGAAAGTGTGATCGTGCAGTTATTTTTATTTAGGCCAGTGTATTCAGTTCTCAAAGTGGTAGGAGTTTGGGAAACTCAAAGAAATATGTGTTAGGCAGAATGTGTCATTTACAAGTTAAATAAGAAGAAACCCCCTAATTTGCATTTTAAAATCCTAGTTTATGACAGATATTTTCTATAATTGTCATTGTGCCAGGTGGGCCTGACATACACAGTTGCTACTTATTCATTCATTTTTAAGAAGAGTTACTTATACACAACCTTTACTCAGAGCTCCAGCAAGCTGGGAAGAACTAACCACGGACAAGTACATCTTAAACGATTCAGTTAAGGAACTAGTCAGTAAAGCCTACGCAGGCCTAACCTTCTGAAGATGATAAAGGTCTGTCTTCTTCTGGAGCTCCTTTTGTGACGATACGGACACATCTTGTTCTTGGAAAGCTTCTGCTACTAGAACAAAACTAATGTTTGATATGTGGGGTAAACTTTTCCTGACTACCTATATAGCCCCCTTGCCCCTAGAAGCAACCTGAGAAGTGTTCAGCTAACACAGACCCAAACACAGGCAGCTTTTGAGTCTTGTACCTTCTGACAGAGAGTTAAACAAGGACTCTGCAGTGCAGCTTCACCAATGGTAATTAAGTAACCGGAGCAATTCAGCCCTGAGCAAAGATCCAGCACAAGCCTTGCACAGCACTTGAATTGAGCACTTATGTCATCCTAGGTCATACTCTTAATATCTGTAAATTGGACAGATTAGTACTAGATACCACTGATGCTTTAGGAGTGTTCAAAAATCCAATCACTGCATACATATCTCTTCTCATGCGCAAAACCCACTATGTAAGAAATGAGTTCTCCGTACTTAAGGCAGAAACTGCAACCAGAGCAGCAAACGTAGCATGCTAAGTTATTTCACTGTTCAGTGCTATTCTCAATTTATAACAAAACTTTGTTTTCACAGCCATGTAGTTTGTTGATCAACTGCACCAATAATTAGTAATTTTTAGGTAAAACCAAAGAAGCAAAACCTCCCGAATCACCATCAATGGCAGGATGAGCGATAATCAATCAGAATCAAAACAAAAGGTAACTAGATTTCTTGCCTTACTTATGAAGATGGTAATAAGATGGAGATTCCACCTACAGATCACAGGTAGAGCTCCAATCAGCTGTGACAATCACAATATAAAAGCTTTCTGGTGACCTACATAAAATGAGTTGGTATTTTCCAGTACCCCGTGGACATTTGCATTTGTGTTGAAGACTCCAAAACATAGAACTTCCTCTCTCCACTACTGCACCAATACATTTCATGATATTTTTTATCAAATCCTTCAGCTCAAAATAGACTAAGCATAAGAGTATTTTGTTTCCTCAAGCTTCATGTTTTCATTTTTTCCAGTTCATGAGGCAGTTGGGAAGATGGACTTTGTTGTTGTTAACAATAAAAAATAAAGAATTTTGGACTATCTTTTCACTCCAAGAGCTCTGTGGGAGATGTGGGTACATAACATTTTCGGCAGACTGCTGAAAACTCCCACTAAAGATCAACACAGTCACAGAAACACACTAGAAGTAGCCACCTATTCATGTAGAGTTTATCCTAACTTCCCCTTCTCACTTTTTCATTATAGCTGAAGGGCACTTTGAAAACAAACTAAGACCCTTCATGGATTCATTAGATCATCTCTGCTTTAAAAATACCTTCAAATCCTACGCGAAAATAAATACTGCCTTTTTCTTCTATAGTTCTGCATGTCCCTGAATTCCCAGAGTTGTTCTCTTTTATTACCTCAAAGTGAAAGTCAAGCTACTTAAAAGCCTGTTGCTTCTTTTTTCCTAAACTAGACCAACCTTTAGGTTTTCCATCATAGTTCAGATCCTTCAGTGCTGTTGTCTTCAGTGACATATACAGCTTTTTCAAAGTGATCACCTATTTCTTGCACCACAGCCCTGCTGTTACTACATCTATTCAAAAATACATGGTACATGCAAGAGCCAGTTTTTCTAAACAAGCCTCAGTTAACCCCAGAGCATTACGTGACTACTTTGATTAGTATTAGACTGCATTTGGTGGAGATTATTGTCTACTTGTCCAAATGCTGGGTAGCAACCACCCTGATAATGAACTTAATTTAATAGGCATAAAGCAGAACAGATAATAACCACTTCATCTCTAAATGCTCATAGGGGAGCACTACTGTAGTTCAGGGGAGGCAATGAAATTCCTATTCCAGAAGAATGCTGGAATACGTCATATTCCTGTTTCAGAAGCAATACGGCACTAATCTGCCTCTGAAAGACAGAAGGCTGCTGCTCATTTGCCTTACTAAACTTTCAGATACCATGAACAATCAAATACATGGGCCCGACAAGTTACAGCCTGCCAGCAGAGCCCTGACAACTTGGGCTGTGCCCTGGCAACAACAGTGCCCTGGCACTTGGTGTCCTAGCTCTTATGTGAATTTAACTGAACATGCAGGTGAAAGAACTTTATATATACTTGAATTAATTACCGTGTCACAAGGAAGTCTGCTCCTATATATCTCTCAATATCTGGTTTTATTTGTTAAATGCTTTAAACAATTGCAACATCTGGTAAAATGCTCAAAGTATACGTATGACAGATTCAGTGAGTAATGTTTGCTGATCTGCCCAATTTCTTATCTCACATCACTTTTCCACATTATAAAAAGCATGAACCACATACCAATAAAGACCCAACACTTCCTGATTTTGTGCATGTATTTAAAGAAACAATCCTGAAAAATCTGATGGTTTGATACAATGACAGGATATCACCAGGGAAAATTATACCTATTGGTCAGATTATAAACCAGCTTTCCTATAATCTGCAATGGAATGTTCGATGATACACACCCACCTTCTAGTTTATGAAACTGGGTCAAGAACTCCTTCAACTTCCCTATTGCTTTATCAAACTCGTTTCCAGAAGATGACACAAGTATCTCCACACACTGTTGAAGCATTGTTTCCAAATCAGACTTATTCAGCATCCTAAAAGACACAATTGTTGGCTGAAGTTGAAACGCAGAATGATGAAACAGTTTTCAATGTTCTTAGTTGGAAAAATGTTAAAAGATAATTGGAAAAACTCCTTTTAAAAGAGAAAACTTTCAAGATTTCAAGCATTCAGTCTTGCAGTAATTTCTTTCCTTGCTGTTGTCGACAGAAGGAAACAAAGTAACTTGGACAGATGTCCTTTACATTTTCCTGCAGAACTGACAATGAAAGCTTTCCTGATATTCTGCTTAAAAACACTTCCTGGATACAGAGTTACAATGTTTGAAACTGTGACTCTGATTAAAAGAAGTATGAGGGGTTTGTAAATCATTCCCAAGAACGGTTCATGAAATAGTAAAAAAAATGAGATTAGTATGTGTTCACACAGCCACAAAATCCATTACTCTGTGTTCAGAGTGATTCGCAAGCAAAACCCTAATTGCTGTTTTCTGTATTTGGTCACTATAAGCCTAAAACCTAACCACCACTAGAATCACTGAGGTTGGAAGAGACCCCTTGAGATTATCTAGCCCAACATCCAGCCATTTACTTATCTTTAATTATGTATTAGGGCATTTTATAAACATCACCAAGCACTGCTCAGTCTCAGAATCTTCACTTAAAAGATACCAAAGCAAGTCCTTGCAAACATCCATAAATGAAATCCAGATTGCAGTCATTGCATCAAGCTAGTACCACTACACAGGCATGGAACTTTCTTCACTCAATGTGAGAGGTTCCCATTGCTAAACACTCTGGTTCTGAACAATCACACATCTGTAATATCTGCTGTTCCTAGGAGCCCTTCCCAGCTTATTCTTGTGGTTTTGCTTTGTCTTATTGAAAGCAAAGCTGCTAACAGTCTAAGGATTTTAGTTTAGAAGACATGAAAACCACAGCTACACGAAAAAGGGAGCATGACAGAAGAATGAAATGATGGTGATCAGTGTGTCAGGGAGTGCATCTCCGTATCAGCCACCTAAACATTGACTAAGAGAGATTTAAGGAAGAATTTAGGAGAGGCTGGGGAAGCTTCATGGATGTCCGGAAGAGCAATTGCAAATTGATCTCTGGTTTCTAACTGGCAGTTGATGCTAAATGCTTGTAAATGCGACAATTTGAAACTTCAGTTTATCTGATTCCGGGTTATGGATTTTTGCAAGTCTGGTGTTGCTTTCGGATACACTTGTTTTGTACAGAAAAGCGTGAGGAGTTAACAACAGAAGGGGTGACCTTGAGCACACAAAAGGCTAGAAAACATTTTGAAACTGTCTTGTAGAAAATAATGGGTAAACAAGACAGCCTTCTTCCAGGCCAGACAAAACACTGCAATAATTAAACACCTAAGATAGAGAGAGGATAACCAAATTTGGAGATCTATGAAAGAACAATTTATTTTAGTAACATTATTCAAAAAGAAGCTGAAAGTTCTGGAAAAAAATATTTACCACAACAATGGGACCACAGAGCCCAAAGAGCAAGCAAGAAAATGGTTATCACCTATCAGAAACATGAAAGGATCCTTTTAAACCTTTTGGTCTTGAGATTACTGAAAGGTATGACAGGTATCAGAGAGTGGGGTTAAGATTTTAATTCAGTTAGGAGACAGGCTTAAAGCAGAAAGGAAAATCTCAGATCATCCGAAGACAGTAAATAAATCTGTCTCTGATTATTCAGAGGCAAGTTAAGAAAGAAAGGAAGATAGGATGAAGTCCACAGAAATTCTTTCTGAATGCTGAAGTGGGGAATCATCTGAAGAAGTGGTAACAGAGATTGGTCAACAACAAAATGACAACAGTCACAGAAGGGTGGGACTGTGATAAGCAGCATGTGCTGAATGGCCTCGATGAGTGACACACAAAAGCAGTCGGCAGTATCTAGAAGAGCAGAGTACAGCATCTAGACAGAAGACAATAGTTCAGACAGTCCTCAAAAGTTTTGCCACCTAAAAGCTTGACCAGATGTCCCAGCCAGTTAGCTCCCCATAACCAGTCAGGGGAGACACACTCCAACATCTCTTAATCTTATCTGATTGCATTAATCCAATGTGAACTACAGCTCACACACGCTCTCTGTCTCCCTATTATATATTTTAAGACTCTAGACAACTAGAGTAAAGTAGAATAACTATTCTCTAGATTGCTAAAGTTAGATAACCTGAAACACCATCTTTGGAGAGAGCACTTTTAGCAGAACGGATAAAAGCCAGTCCAAGGACAGGCTGAAGTATAAAAACAACCAACCAACCACAAAAGGAACTCAATGCAACAACTGAAAACACCACATTCAAACATAAGGGAGGGTGAAAGAGAGTCTTCGTTAGAAACAGAGAAATAAGCTGATCAAAAGCTTCTCTGTTTTTTACTTTCTAAATACAAGCAAAAAAAGATGGACCCCAGAAAAACACTGACAAGAAGAATAAGGGATCGGAAAAAGCAACCATAAGGGTATCAACAGGTGATGTGGCCCCTCAGGAGGCAGAGATATTAAGGAACAGTGACTAACTTCCATACCTGAGCAAAGGAGAGAAAAAAAGAAGATTGTGAGTAGAAGGGGAAAGATCACATTTCATCATTTTCTTCTAAAAGACAGCAGCAAGATTCTATGCAGAAAAAGCAGAGACAAGTATGCGTACAATGGAAAAGAGAGTTCAAGCTGAAAGAGGAAAAAATAATAATCATGGCTAGAATCCCAAGTATTTGAAGGAATTGGGTTGAAGTAGTTTTGTAAAAAAAATAAAAATAAAAATTGAAGAGTACCTGGATTAGGAAAAAAAAAAAGGGAATTAAACAGATAAGGATAAAGGGGGAGCAAGCCAGAATCTGATGGCACCATCAACTTTGAGACAGGAGAAGAGACAGATGAATTAAAAGTGCAAGAAAGCAAACTAAACATAACAGGAGAAAAAGGAGAGGAAAAAATAGCAAAGAGTTATTAGAGATTACAGAACAGACTGTACAGGAAAACGAGCACTGGTGGGCAAGGGGTGATAGGTGATTGAGTGCAGTCAATATTCAGTGAGTCAGAGAAGGATTAAGGAGGAAATAATGTAGAAATCACAAATCAAGAATGTAATCCTTTCAAAGGGATGAAGGCAAAGAATATAGTGCAGTGGCGATGTATAAGAGTATGTTTCCTTGTGTATATGAGCCCAGAAAGTTTTCCTCCACCCACCACCGAAATGGTTTTTCTATGCAACTTTACTGTCAGACACATAAAACCTCACAGGCTTGGAGGCTCTGGAAGAGGCAGTTATGGTAACGGTGTTGCATCAGAACTGATGTATTATGGCAAACAGCCACTTGCCATAATAAAGCATATTTAAAAGTCTGTAGCTGCAGCATTGCGATTGAATGATTTTTCATTAAGAAAAATGGCCTAGATGACTTTTCCATTTTCAGCACTGACAGTCAGACAACCCAAGTGGAGGCCCTCCTAAAGTCCTAAGCTTATAATAACACAAAAAATTAACTCAGCCCCTGTACAAACTGTCAGACAAAGGAGGCAAGGAGAAAGCAGTAAATTAAAGAGATAAGAAAGGTCTCAGCTATTCATTTGGAAGAGATTCTAATTTTCACAACAGATTAAAATTTAGGCCAACTAAAAGTAATAGTAATAAATGATAATATGTAACACAATCATACTTTAAAAGACAAAACCCAACTGATGTTCTTATTCACACACAGTAATCTCAGTGGTTTCAGCATAATTACTCAGGGCAGAAATGATACTAGAACCTGGTTGAGTTTCATGGAAAGCAGTTGAAAGACGAAAAGAGCAGACAATTATACTTGCAAACAATCCTACAAGTAGCTGCGAACAGGTAATATCCTCAGCTTTAAGTTCCAGAATAACTGATGACTGATATTCTCCATGTGCACAATGGTATTGAAACAAAATGGAAAAAACAAATATCACCTTGCTAGCTGAAGAAATGACTCATAATCTTCTGTCTCCCACACTTGGTTTTCCAAACATGCACAGTGCAGCTCTCTGATCTGTTATGCAGAACGTGAAGAAAAGATAAAGTGTTTTACAAACAAAGTAATGCGGAACTCTTACAAGAAACTTGTCAAAGCAATATGTAATTCCCTTGGAGCTTGTTTTCCAAAGATGCAGAAAGAATGCAAAAGAAATGAAAGCATTTAGTATCCTGGAATCTATGTGTTGCTATGCATGAGGTTTCAAACATCTAACATTCAGATTAAGATAACTGCAGAGAACAGAGAGGAACTCCAATCAAATGCCCCAGCTAAAACATATTTTTATTTTCAAATACTAGGACAGTTCATGCTGATTTTGTAGTTAGGAACAGATTCTAATAACAGTATGTAATACATTGAGAAAAGAAAGACAGACAAGTGCACATGCACAGAATATATTGCTCTACTAGAGGAAGAAGAAATTGCTTAGCACAAGAAGGTGGATTTAATGACGTTAGAGCAATATGGCTATTAAGAGCCATTATCACTGTTCCCTTACTATCATTTTATTCTGTACAGAAGGTTGCTAAAATCAATCTCTCCAACTGATTTTGACTAGCAAGCTAACAGGTGGCAGAAGAGTGTATACTGTCTGCAGTGCATACAGATAATCCCAGACGTGGGAAAGTCCATGTGTGCATTCTATTGCTGATGTGCACACCTGCCTCTTCCTGGAAACTCCTTCCTTTTGACTGGCAAGGTATGCCACTAAAGACATCACATGCTGTTGCCCTCTGCCCATAGCAAGAAAGCAGCTGTTTCCATTTTAAGCAGGGAGCAAAGCAGCAGAATAGTAAACAAAGAGAAAGAAAAAATACTTATTCAGATGCCACACTTTGAAACAAACAAACAAAACAAATTTCACGGAAATGGAATAATCACCTGCTTGCCCAAAGGATACTTTGGAAGAGAACATGTGAAAACATGAAGACATCTCAGAACTGAAACATAATTTTCATGGTAAACATGCAAGTCCTCCAGCAACTTCTGTGTTGTTTCCTACAGTGACAAAATAATTGCTTTATAAGTCATTCTGACATGCAGTTATTTAAAACTCTCATAAAGTACTACAAATGACTCTGAAGTTTGACATTGTGGTGTGCTACGATTTAAATCACCAGTGTTAAATTAAGACCACTATGCAAAAAAGCTGTATTTCAACAGTTCACTGCAATCACATTGCATGTTGTTAAACTTCACTTTCTTCCTCCATCTCACTGGAGATTTTTCATTGATTAGCATTATTCTTTTACCATTTTCAACTATATTTCACTTTAGATTTGGTGTGTCATCCAGCAGAAAGGAGACTGTACACTATACTTTTAGCTGGCAATGAGAAAATATATAGCTACTTTTACTCAAATCCTTATCATTTGCATTTTTATACTACAAATGCATGTAAGATTTTATTTCTTATATTGCAGGTGGCTGCTGTTTTTATTAGTTAGATATATATAAAAAGATTAGTTCACAGAAAATAAATATGCAGTTGCTGTTCCTACGTGCTCTTAATTTGACTTCCACTTATTCAGAGAGAACTGCAAGGAAAAAGAAATCATGCATTCGGAAAAAGAAATTATTAACTGTTGCTACTGAATTTACTGGATGGCATCTCGTTATCACCAGCCTCCCATAGAAGCATATGTAACACTTCTGAAAATTTCTGGTAGCTGTATTAAAGTACTTTGGGCTCATTCCATTTCAGTTTGTTAATCAGAAGATCTTCTCTCACCTGTCTTTAGTCAGATAAAAGAGGAAAGAAAACCAACAGAATTTGTTTTTTCCTTTTATCTTTGAAGATAAAGAGGAAAAACCAACAGGATTCTCTACATATTTTATTGCCATTTTGCTCAACTCTCAGAAAACTATCCCAAATGGAAAGGGAAAAATAAAACAAGCCACTGAAGTTCTCTACAGTTAAACTGAAACAAAGAGTATCAAAGATTAAAAAAAAAACCTTATCTGCAGACAATATAAGGAAGTACTAACCTGTGGAAAGATTAAATATCATACTTCAAAGACTGAAAGTAACAAAGACACTTAGTGCTGCACAGAGCTTTCTGATGTTACAATAAGTTTGAGATGATTAAAAACATTACAGACATTTCTCCCCACAGAGTTTTATCTATTAGAATTTAAGTGTCACTGATATAACAATTGTTTAAATGACTTCTAAGATCTTAGGGGAGACACTCACAAGTTTGTATATTAATTCCAAGCAGGATCATTAAACAAAAATATGTCACACCACAAAAAAAGCTGAGAAAACAAGTTCTCTTTAATGCTGCTACATCAATCTTATTCCCCCAAACCCAGAGCATTATGGCATCTATTAGAGCATCAGAGCACCTATTAGAGCAGCTATATTTCCTCATCTTGTTTCCCAGATCAACTTTGAAAACATTATTAGAAGACTATGCAATATTATTTCCATATATATAGATTGCCACATTTACATAATTTCAAATTAAATTTGCCATGAAAACTTCAGAGTTGTAAGTAATCAGGATGTACAACTGCTTTTTAAACTGATTATTCCAAATAGGTGGAACTCTACCCATAGTTATTAAAAAAAAAGTGGCAACAATGTGGAATATAAACTGCAGCTGATAAAGGGTATTGCAGGTTTAGGTGGTAAGCTTGAAAGGCAAGTTCACCTGGTCCTGAACATGAGCAGTCACCACAGTGACTTTGAAAGCATTTCCAAAGTTCAGAATGATACTGCAGATTAGTACAATATATAGAATAAGCAGCACCTCATTAATGCAGCAGTAGGGCCTTTTGTCCCCAAGCAGACTACACTGCCAGCTTGGCAGTACAGTGATAGTCCTAACCCTGCTGCAGAGATTAGAACAAGTGTCTTCAATTAAAATTTGTCAGAAGCATCATATGCGCATAAGCACAAAAATTCTGGCTTCCTTCCCAAACTCACAGGGTGAGGCTTGTGATATAAGGGGTATATTATTAAACGTATAAAGTTTAATACACATAAAGTTTAAGCTGGTAAGTATTAAACTTTCGAAGCAGCAGCACATTACACAGTCTTTAAACTTGAAACAAAGAAAAAGAGTCTCAGCTGCTCATTCCCACTCCTTCCCTCCTCCTGTTATTTCAACAGAAGCGAAATAATTCTGCAGAAACAACCCAGCAAAAACATTCTCATGTCTTGTCTTTTTTTTTTTTTGTCGGGTTACTTCAGTTGGATCGTTGCTCTGATGACATTAATTGCATAGCCACACAAGGAATTGTGCTGGCGTATTTGCTCAGGTGTGAATAAACAGCAAGGCAACAGCTGTAGCTTAATCTATTTTTGCCACTGAAGACTATAGATCATAAAATCATGTATAAATCATGTCTAGCCTTGACGACTACAATTGCACTGCACTTGCAAACTTGTGTGCTACCAACCTCTCTTCCAGCTATTACTGTTGTTCTTCACACTTGAAAAGTCTTTGCGGACCAGGAAGCTCTGCTAGGATAAATTAATTGCTTTATCTCTGGTAATACTATTTGCCTGACAGGTTAGCTATACTTGAAATGAAGAGTTAGGAGAAACCCTTTACCCTGTGCAATGCTTCTGGCAGGGGGTCAGCTGGTGAAAATAACTAATAGAGCTTTGTTGGTGAACTCCGGAAGGGCTCACAATAGTAGTAACCTGACATTAATCACTTGACGAACCTTCAGATAAACATGTAACGTAAATTAAAGTTTTAATCCTGTATGACATCTAGTGTGAATGTGTGCCTCAGGACCCAGACTGCCCTACTGAGATCAATCAGAAACTACAGAGAGGGTATGGAGGATTAAGAGCTTATGAAATAACCTCCAAGATTACTTACTCATTCTTCAAACACTTCACTGACTCTCCAAGAAAGTCAATCTGAGTAAGCATTAAAAGACCAGGCCACAAATAAACCTTGTAATCATCTTTTTAAGCAGTTATATTTCTAGACATAGCTAAAAGTTGATGTAAGAAAAGTTGTGCAGTTTTGTATAACAGTATATGTGGCAGCCCTAGAGATTTGGAATTCTGACCTGCCGATCCCAATTCTCTGTTACTGGACATGAAGCACAGTATGTACTGTACAAAAGATGTTATACAGAACTATACATCTTAGTCTTGTGTTTTATTATGCTCCACAGACTAATATATTGGGAAAGTTATTTGTGCTTTCCAAAGACATTCTTGAAATTTTACCTTTAAGAAGTTGTCTGCTGTGAGCAGTGCAATCTGTTTCTCTGCTTCTTGCCTTTCTACATATCTGATGGCAAGAAAAGAACAAGAACATAAAAACTATAATGTAAGGTATGATTAAAGGTTACAGGGTTAAAAATTTCAAAAAGTTTATGCTGCTATAAGGGTATCTTTGGAAAGACTCAAAAAGGGACAGTCAAATCCAGCAAGTTGAAAAGCCACTCCAAAACCCTAGAGATCATGCTCCAAGCCAGCTTAACAAGTCCCAAAGTGATTTATGGTTATTTGTCATAACAGCTTGTTTCTGCATTAAGAATGGGGCGGGGGGGAGGAAGGCTAGTTCAAGTGATTACACATCACAGAAGCTGAACTCTCTAGACCAGAAGGTTAAGGCTTCATGAAAATATTTGGAACTGTCCTCTTTTTGATCGATTTACCTTTGCTGTAGAAATATATGCACAAATGATCTACAGTTCTCAGGGAGCTACATTTACATATTCCTTTCCTTTGTTAAAAAGCTGACTAAACATAAGATTGTCCAAAATTTATTTAGCCTTTTACCTTCTAAAAGAGGGCAGTCTTCGAATATTTTCACACTGATCGTGTGATAAAGAATTTACTCGCTTCTTAGCATCTGCCCGTTGGCAACACAGTACACTAAGCGGCTGGGAATAGAAATGTTCCACAATACAGAGCTGAAAAACAAAGCAAGAAACAGTGAAGTTAATAAAATTCATCCTCCCTGCTAAATCTAGCTTTTAGTGCTTTCTTATTACTACAGTGCATATACTACAATGGTAGTAATGGTATTCCTTTAAAAAAGAATTCATTACAGTTCATAAATATTCCGTAAGTTGCTACAGGACACATCATTCTCTTTTAAATACAGTCACATAATTACCTTTTTCGCTGTATGCACTATTCATTTTCAGTACCTCATCTTTCTCTCCTCTTACATGATGATAACTATTGCTTGTCAAATATTTTCTATTCACTTCTGTGAATTACTGCATTCTTTAGGTTATATATTCAGCTCCAATGCTCACAAATAACAAAGAGTATATTTAGAGATATGAAAAGCAACTACTGTACAGAAGCAAACTTATTGCATTTCCTAATTTCAATTTCTGTTTCATGTACCATTTCAAATACACTGCTAAGCTCTTACTGTGCATACGCACAAACACACTTTATCACTGATTTCAGCTGCACTAAAAGTAGCATCAGGGCCTTGCAGGATAGTAGCATATACTCCACACATCTATTCTTAAAAATAAAACAAAACCCCAATCAGACTACCTCACTAAAAACTTTTAAAACATAAAAACTGTCAAAGAGGAAAGACACTTCCTGTCAGAAAAGTTAACATCACTGCTAGACATAATGAGATGATGGTGATTCCTTGTACCTATCACTTAGGAAATCTGATCCAAAATTGCTTCATCCTGAATACTTTTAAGGCACAAAGACACAGACATACCCTGTCAGAGACAGGACCTGTATTTTCTATCAGGCCAACATGGGCTCATTAAAACCTGGTGACTCTTTCAAACAAGAGGAGTTGAAAACCTATCCAAGGCCAGGCAGGTCTGTCTGCAGGAAAAGGTACTAGAGCCAGGATATTTCTCTTGGCCACGTGTAATCACTGAATCTTAGACATCGAACAATCTGAAACACTCTAAAGGTATATGACACTAAAAGGGCATGTTTTACTAACAGGTTCACACATGGAACCAGGCAAGAAAGAAATAATTTCACAATCCTGCATAAGAACAGATTACAGGGACTGAAAATTCTCTGGACAACTCTTGTCCATGATCCACAAAGGCCTGAAGGAGACTCAGACACAGAAATACATCTAGGTATGAAGACCTATATAAGCCAGTAAATTCTTGTTACCATTGCCTACCTGAAATCCTTTGATAAAATTCCAGACAGAAAAGTCATGGTACAAGAATATGTTGATGAGAACCTGCAGAACTTTCTCACCCAGTTTAAAGGGAAACCGGGATGTCAGAAGCAGCTAAGGGAGACAAAAAGGAAAAGTAGCTACAACAGAAATTCTTTCCTGAATTCAACTCATCAAAATTTACATACACAACTCTTAGTATGTGTTAGCATTCAACTAAATGAGATACTAAATACACTGCCAACTTCTAAAAACAATACCTCTACTAAAATATCCATGCAAAGATTGATTTTCAGTTTATTATTTCACCACATTTTCGTAAATACCTTTTGCTAATATGCAACACAAAGTTAGTTTTGCTTAATGCTATTTTTGTATTTATTTTTAAAATTACAAACAGAAGAGAGGCTGCTGTAACCACCAGGGATACCACTACTTTCAGCATGTGTAACAGGGATTTTGGAAATCCTGCACAAAGTGGAGTACCAAGAATCGTACAGGCACAGCATCGACATGGCTTGATCATCTGGAAAACACTGCTAATTTTTGACAAGCAGCAAAATTCAGGCTGCCTGTCTGTACTTTTCCATATTTAAAGCTATGTTTTTCTGGTGGGAATGTCAAAGTGTAATTGCCCAAGTACGTATGGGCAGATGTCAGTGCAAATGAAAGATGAAAGCAGGTATGTGAGTGTGTCTCAATGTGAGAAAGAAGCTCTCAATACTAAGCTACTTTGCAGCTATGAGTAGAAATATCCAAAATACACAGCTCTCAGGAACAGATACCATATCAAAAGCTGCAGATAAACCTACTTTTAAAGGCCACATGTATACTGTGTTTGAATACACACACACTCCTCCTGTTCAGAAAGGGAATTACCTTGTCAATTACAGTAGACAGGTGCTCCTTACAGGAAAGGGACTGGAAAAGCTCTATGCACAGCAGAGAGGAGACAGAGTGAGGAAGTAAGCTGTGGATAATCATTGGAGATGTAGCGATTCCAAAAATCAGTACTAGAGGTAATTCACGGATATGCTGACTAGATCATGGGGAAAAGGAATAAAAACCACAATAGTTACATTACACAAAATCATGAAACAAGTGCATTATGTTCCCACTACAGCGCTAAGCTAAGATGCAGAAATAGGTAAATTAAAAGATTTGTTGCCAGTAAACTAGAAGAGTTTTAATGTAGAGTAAAATGAGAAAGAATGGAATCTATTTAAAGCCCTAAAGCAGAAAAGGAAATTAAATTATATTTTAGGATTCAAATTTCAGGAAATGGCATAAAAAGCATCTTCTCAGTTAGCGTATCATACTGCTCCTGTCTGCCCCCAAAGTTCTATTCAGAGAACTGAATCTTACAATTTATTTTTTTTCCAAAGTAATAAAGAAAAAAGAAGAGACACGAAACAGCTAACAGTGTCCAGAAAATGGACAGATTTTGCACCATTTAATAAATGTAAAACAAATATGAAACACCTCTAATGTTCTATGTTCTATTAGACTTAAAAAATAAAGAATTCAAACTTCTTCAGATTCAATCTTCCTCTTCAGATTTTTTTTTAGTATATGCCTTGCGAACTGATAACCAGGATTGAATGCTGTATTCCTTGTGAACAGCATCAAATTATTCAAAATACAGTGTTTTCAGTATTATTTAATCATCATTTTCCCCTTTTCTAAAAAATTAGTGTTAAGGAGATACAAATTCTGCTATCTTAAATATCTTCTAGGCTAAAATTGTCCATTTATTCCATTTTTATGATTTCGCCACAGCAACTTTTTGACCTTGGTGTTTTAATTGTTATCCCACAATTATTTCATTTCTGGAACTCCTCAGAAGTCATTGCTAGAGACTGAAACATAAACCAAATAAATTTCATCTATTACTGTCCACTGTTGATAACCTAAGAATATCGGAGAGAAATTGAATCTTGTGATGAACAAATCAGAAGAACCTCTCACATTCACCCAACCTCACCCTTTATTAAACACATTTCAGACTGAAATTGAGAGAATAAATGCAATCTCTACAATCACCCAGAGGCCTTTTTTCAAAGTATTATGCAACTCTGCCAAGCTTTTATTTTACCCATCTTCTGTTTACTTTAATCAAGACAATAGTTATAAGCTCATTTGAATCCTCTAAACCTTTTCTTCTGAAGGGACACAGAATCACTTCAAGAAAGTGTATTTGCAAATAGTAGACTGTTAGACTTGTACAGCAATTCATCTACATCCCACATACTGTTATTTATCCTTGCCACAAAATCGAAATAAAACACAACACTTCACAATTAAAACCTCATTCCCCCCTGCTTTACCCCCTAATTATTTCCAGATTATTGTGCATTTCTGATTTTAGTTCTTCAGATGTTCCCTAAAGAGCCCATCTGCCAGATCCGAAGTAAAAAATTGTTTTTATTGTGGGTCTTTCAGCAAGTGAAATTGCCTAGCCTTGTTGAGAGGTAACGTCAGGCATGCATGCTGCAGCTGCCTTGTACAACTGCAGCCACAATTTTGCTGCACCTGTAGTTTCAACCTGGGGACTGAATGTAAGATGCTCTTTTTGGATAATAGCATGAGGTTTTGATTAGAATGCATGAGATGATATTAAGGGAGACAGGTTAAGGAAGGACAGAACCACAGGAGGAGCACCTGAAGTAGTCAGCTACTCATTACGGATCCTGGATGACACAAAAATTCTCTGGGTAAGTTTTATATGCTCCCATTAGTGAGTGACTTTTAAACAGCGTTATATCAGTAGTCATACAATTGTAAAAGTCTGCAGAAGAAAGATCAAGGCATACTGAAAAATTAGTTTCACAATCACAAATTCTATAACAACTAGTACCAATAAATATTCTTATGTAAAGACTTGTATCAGCTACCCAGTATCTCAACCCAGCCCTTCGGCACACTGCTTCAGAATCCCAGGTTAGCCTTAGGATAACTTATCCCCAAAACTTAACAAATAGGTTTTTGCACAATCACTGCTGCAAAGAAGCAGCATCAATATTTGATTCCAATTCTCCACTGGCCTCATTGTTACGCTTCAAAACAGCTGCAAATAGAAAATGGGTAAAGGAGTGGAAGAACTAAACTTCAGCCCACATTACCTGCTGATGACTATGAAGTCTTGAAGGACTTTTGTGGTGAAACTTTCCATGTCTTTGAATATAACTACAACTGGAGGAGATTGCTGGTGTCTTGAAGAGGAAGTTCTTTTTTTGCTCAGAGTTTCAGAATCTGTTTTCTTTAAAGCCATTTGTTATGCATTAATAAACATATGACAGTAAAATAAAAAGATTTAATCACATCTACAATATTATAATGCCTGAAAGTGACATGAGGTGACTTTTTGCTATAGCTGTATTTATTATTAGCATCTAGAATTACAATTTTTCTTCCTTCTGTTTGGCACAGTATGAAGTACAAAGAATAAACAAATCTTAAAATCCCACATTCCAACAAAGGCAAGAATAGCTCTGTGGAACACAACTGATGAAATTCTGTTGGGATTGAGGGAGAAGATTTGAGTTCCACACGTTGCATACATGAAACATTGCCCATTTCTCATATCTTTATCCAGTTATATAAAAGATAATGTACTCATTAAACTTTTGTTTAAACACACTGCTTGTGAAGAAGTCATCGTAAAATCAGTTCTAACGTCATGACAGAAGCAAAACTAAAAATTTCATTAGCTTTATTAAATACAAAGATGCAAAAACATTTTGAAAGTTACTTGCTCACTGCTTGTCAATGTAGCGTGGGCTGCAGATGACAGAATGGCACATTAGCACTAACAGGGTGCCCTTCCCTGGATGGCTGTTCTTGTATAAAGTGTTGTTTTAATAAACAAACATCTCAGCACTCCTGGGAGAAAAGCATCTGGCATGAAGTTGATACTGCATGTTAAGCTTCTAGTTCCCAATTAAACCTCAAAACATACCTTTGTTACACTCTTATACCAGTCAATAAGAGAGTTCATTGAACAACGTATTCTATTCTGGGAAACCTGCACAGAGTCCTCATCTTCCAATGAGACCACATCAGTAGAGCAGTTCATCAGCTGCCCCATCAGCTTCTGCATCAGATTTTTTACGCCTTCCCATTTTTAGAGACACAGTAAAGACATTTGGTTATTCAACTCATACTCTAAAAAATTACCCCAAGTTATCCCTTATTATTTGTTCACTTTTGTGATTATTCGTCTTCTCTCTCCAGAATGCACGCCTCATGCTACAGAAAGCTTGAAAATATTCATGTACACGTGTTGTTAATGCAATAAAAATTATGCTATAACTTGTCTAGATAGCAACAATTCAGGTCAAGATGTTGGCCCTGAACCTTTCCTGAACTCCAGCCACATGCTATTGGAGTGACATAAAAAAAACCAAGCCAGTCAATCCATGGATCTGGGGATGCTGCTGGAAGTGATTCTAGTCTTTTTAGTTAACAAAAAAAGGAACAAGGAGAGTGGGACAAAATTTTATTCTACCCATTCCCCACTTTAATAACATGACTGTAAGCATTTAAAACATGGAATGCATACATACACTATCCAATTAAACAAGAGAAAAGTCAACCTACAACATCAGTGTGCAATGCATTAAGCAGCATACTCTTGACGTTTATGCTACAGCTAAGCAGTATTTCAATCTTCATTGTTTTAAACAGAACTGGACACCTCTTGAAATACAGTAGTAGGCATTATTGCTGTGTTAATATGGGATTGAGCAAATCTTTAGAAAGTCTCCAAGATCCCTCTCACTGTAAGGGTGGTGACACACTGGAATGGGTTGACAGAGAAGCTGTGGCTGCTCCATCCCTGGCAGTGTTCAAGGCCAGGTTGGACAGAGCCTTGGGTGACATGGTCTAGTGTGAGGCATCCCTGCCCATGGGAGCAGGGTTGAAACTATATGATCTTAAAGTCCTTTCCAACCCAAAACATTCTGTGATTCTATGATTATTCTTACATTTGGGTGCAAAAGGTAGGATTTCTAGTTAACTGTTAGCTTATTCAGAAGAAGCAGCAAAGCTATTGCAGTATTTACCTGGGCAATCTTTGGCTTCCAGCAAGGCTATATAAGGAGTAATATTATTTCGAAGGGCTTCTGAGAGATTTCTAAAAGTCAAGTCATGATCTGTAACATTTACACCTAGAAAAAGAAAAATTTTTAAGGGCATTTTTTCCTGTGATTTGCGACCACCGTGATTTAATAATAAACTGAACAGCAGACAAAACCCAGAAGAAATATTCGAGGAAGGAATGAAAAGCATTGCATCATCTATGATGAAAGATGAAAAACTAGCACAAGATTACGCACATATGATAATACTTGCTGATTACAATAAACAGGGAATCTCTGCAAAAAACCCTGAAAGTTGGGGGGGTGGGTATTTTGTTTGGTTGGTTGGGTGTTTTTAAGAAATATTTCTCAGGGGTGTAAATGTGCAAGGAGCGGGATTGGTTTTCTGTCTTCCCTGCTACTCATACCCTCAGAAGCCATCCACAGTCATCTAAGGGCTGCAGACCAGAAAACAAAAGTTCACCTTCTCTAAAAGAACAACACTGCATACACCTGAGACCTGGATCCTCACATGGCTTATGTAAGGAGGGAAATGTTAATATCCTTAGTCAATGACAACAACAAAAAAAAACAACCTCCTCCAGAAGGCAATTCACAACTTCTCCCACAGAGCAGGAGCTTCTCACTTTCCACTGCCTACAAAAGCTGACTACCTTCCAGGCTTTGTTAGTGCTCACATAGTAAACTTGAAGCACAGGCCTGATTTTAGGTTCCCTAAAATGATCCACTGAAAATGCAATCAGGTTGCCTTGAACCAGGTTCAGGTTTACAGTTACTACCCTTTGAAACAAGAGGGTGGGGGGAAGAAAAGAACCCAAAAAACCAAACAATTCCTAACTTCACTAACTTCAGTAATATGATCTTCCACTATTTTCTTGACCTTCTGCTCCTTTTCCAAGATAATGACACTGCTCTCCTACAGGTAAATATGCAGTGCAAGAACACATACCAGAAATACAGAAGCTGTGTAATTCTACAGTTAACCATAGAAACCACTAAGCGTGTTGGGGGCAGAAACAGGAACAAAATGCAAGCATCTCCAGTGCCTCAGGAAAAACCCCCACTAAATCACTACCAGCTGCCTAAAACAGACCTTTAGGGAAGATATTAACTTACTATGCATATCCTATTATGCATAAAAAGGGAAAGAGGTCTTATCCTGCTTCCTTCTCCCAGCCCAGCCTCTTCTGTTAACATTTCTGATGCAGATAATTGCTAGAAGTCATCACTATATTTCTCCTTGATCTTTGTGTCAGTTTTAAGCAGATGTACATAACAAAATATACCTTAAAAAATTACCTAAGACAAGAGCTGCAGTAGGGATTTCTCTGGACTTCATCCGACAAGTCCATTCTGTTTTCTTTTCTTGGAAGTCAGAATGAGACCGCCTCAAAAAACTTACTAGATTATCAAGCAACTGCTTATTCAAGTCTTCCTGTATTTGCTGTAAACAAACACAGAGAGATTTTATTTATGAAGATGCGGAAACACCAGAGTATCTTCCTGTTCCTGCCCCTTTCCTGCATAATTTTTAAACCTTAAAACTCCAGGGTAAAGTTCTAAGTAACACTAAGTTTGCTTGTGAACTATAAACATGTTAATTTATTCACTGTGTGGCAAACACAGACATTTCCAATCTTGGAACTTCTGGTCAAATGCCTCAACTTAGAGAGCAAATGAGCTTAACTGTGTTGTCACTCCACAGGCTTTAAAGGAGGAGAAAAAAACATCTGACAAAGTGTAAGTGACATAGGAGGAATAAAACAATATAATTAGTTTATGGAAGAATGTTCATGAAAATTCCTATTACTCTCTCTTGGCTTACAAAACATTTTTCTGAGAGATTTACATGAGAGCAAACATTGAGTCTCTCCAAATCTAATTCAGGATGAAAGGGATAAAAAAAAAAACCCAAACCAAAACCAAAACCAAACAGAAAGCATTAAGTATGTTTTATAGGAAAAAATACATGACTGCTACATTTGCTACTCTGTCTTTTGCCCTTCAGGATGATTTTCATATGAGAATATGCATACGTAGGAATATATGGAAAGGTGAGAGAAAACAGGGAAAGATAAAACTTTTAAAAGCAGACATAAAGTGGCAGCATTATGTATTTCTTGAATTACGTATATGCCTTTGAAAATCTGTTTCTAATCCAAGGTATTCCTTCTGCTAGAACAGACAAAAAACATCGCTGTACTCTTAAATTCAGCATATCAATATATACTCTAGAACACAGATATTAAAAAACTAGATTAAATCCCTGCCCCCAATAAAATCATCAAGTTTTATTAGCACCAGGAAGTGACACATGCAGCAGTGAACCTGAATTTAAACTAAGTGGTAGAGGCCATTCCTAGCAGCATTGATGAGACAGCTATCAAAGGAGTTAAGGGGACATCTCCAGGAGACTGCACATGATGCCTGCTCAAAAACTTGAGCTCCATTTCCATTATACAGAGGAGTTCCTGTTGCTCTCCTGATAAAACTGTACACAAAGTAATCTTAGTCTTTTCACCCTCTGCTTATTATTAGATATTCTTCTGGCCTTTCTGATGTTGATTGTGCACCTGTGAGCTCCCACACGGTAAATTCTATGGCAACTCAGAAGAAACTGTAACATGGCACTTTAAAAAGAAGAATTTACACCATCAGCTTTATAACAGCATCATAACACCTCCTGTATTACCACACCTCCCATAAAAATCCTCTGAACTGCTTTTTCAAAAGTCATCAGACCTTGAGCTTCTTCTGATCATTATTGTACGTATTTTCACTAAGCTGTCCTGAACAAGAACCTGAATCCTTACTTAGCATGGTTACATTACATATTATTTCTTCCAATGCACACTTGTGAAGATGGAATTCAGGCTGCCATAGCACTGCTCATTTACTAAGTTTTCTTAAAATCCACCAGTCTTTTCTTGTCAAAATAAACTTGCTGCTGGCACTACTTTGCAGTGTTGCAGAAAGTATGTCAGGCTGCTCTGCATCTCAAGGGACCAGCTCATTTACTTGCATGACACTGCTTACTCTGGCAAAGTCATATGAACTGAAAGTTCAGTTCCTGCTGCTACACTAGATTTGGTCAAGATTATCTATTGTGTGGTCTGAAAACCATTATCTGCACATCAAAGCTAAAATTACCATATTATAAGCCCTTCACTTAGGCTTTTTGTTTCTAACCTGGATCCTGGTAGACTGGCAAGTGGAATTCCTCACCTTACAGGAAAGGAATGTTTGTGAAAGACTTTGACGAGATGTACCATAATAAGAACATTTGCAAGGCCACTGCTGACAGCAAGGGTCAAAACTGGGATACCTTGCAATACTGAAACAGAAAAGGTCCAAAATCCACCTTCCAAAAAATTAAGGACAGTTTCCACAGTACTTTTGCCAACTTTTCATGTTGTGAGAAGCCTGAAAGAATGTCACCACCAGATGACAGATGGTGCTGCTACCATCACAGCATAGTTTATGATGGACATACAAAGGCCAAGAGTGCTCCACAACAAAGTGCCTGGAAGTCAAATCCTCTTCACTCTTCAACACCTCAAGTAGATATAAAAAGACTGGGAAAACACCAGCACAAGCACATGGTCTGCCAACAAACTGTCAGATAACAGTACCCTGGCAAAAACTTTGGAGAACATCCTCTAAGCTCCCTTAGCACACTACCAGAACCCCTAGAATAAAAGTCCAAACCAGCAAGCCATCCGCTTCCCAAGTATTCTGCCACAGCTCAGGCTTACTACACCAGGGTTTGAAAGTATATAAGAAAGAAAACCCTGACTGGATAAAGCTCTCACCTACCTGGTCTGACCTCACAGATGATGCTGCTTTGAGCAGGAGTTCAGACTAGAAACTTTCAACCCAAATTATCATGCAATTTTAGACGTAAAAACAATCATCACCCCAAGTTTGCCAACAGTGGGATAAAGAGATGGTAATTCAAAACTCGGGACAAAAAATATCAGAGATACCCCAGTACCTGGATAAAGAAAACTATGTATAGTAGGCAATCTGCTTTTGGGCAAATCAAACTCTAAGGCAAAGCCCATATCAATTTGTCAATGTAGGATGAACTGTCTTCCATCAGGAGAAGGAATAACAGAAAGTATCTGGCACACTCCTAGGAGCATCAGAGAAAACAAGGGTAGGAGATTTAGAACAGGAAAGAACAACGATTTTCCAGATGGCAATGACTCTGTGCTTCTGAGTGATTAAGAGAGGCTTCCGCTATGATGGGCTGTGCCTGCTACTCTAGAAGAAATCCTTGCAGAGCACTAGGGAAAAAATCCCACACTTCTCCAACCTGAAAATCCTGCAGCCACTGTTGGCAGTGTAGAACCGTTATTTCGAAAGCCTTGACAATACTGTGCCAAAGAAAGAAGATCGAAGAAAAGGTCTTCCAGAAGTAGCTACAGAATGCCATCTTCCCTGTAATCCACTCTGTAGTTGATGAGGCAGTTTCTGGTGCAGCTGTCAACATTACTGCCAATGCTGGTAGCTAACATGTCAAGCTAAAGCAGTTGCCAGGAAGATACCAAATACACCTCCACAAACTTCTGTTCATTCTCTACAAGCAGCACTGCAGTTTAGTGCACTTCTTTGCACAGCCTGGCTAGTTATGGTTTGAAAAGGGTGCCGACTAGTCAAAGTGAGCTGGGTCATGGAATAGTAGGAACAGAATTATAGGAATTTATGAGTTTAGCCCAAGGGTCCAGATTTTAAGCTACATCCAGCTGGCTTCTACAGTACATCCCAAAACAAACTTTGGAAAAAAAAAATTCTCATAACGTCTAGAGCCCAAGAGCAGGCAGAGCAACATGGAACACTTGCCCAGAATCCTTGACACTGAATAGAGGAGGAAATCCCTGCTGTACGGAAGCAACTATTCATACCATAATGCAAGCCAGCTGGCTATAGGGAAACAACAGCAGCATGCCATCTAACACACAATGCTTAGGAGGCCACAGTTCAGTATGAAATTAACTCTGATCCCCATCAGACAACCCCACTGACACTGTCTGTACTAATTCAAGAGACTATACTTGCAGCTCTGCCATTCAGTATTTGACATTCATGCAGTTGTAGTCACATAAATCCACTGTGAATTCTAGGCTGCTATGAACTCTGTAACACTGAGCTCAAGAGCAGCCTAAAATCCTCAGAGGGTTGGCAAGCATGTAACTGAATTGAAGGTAGAAAACAGCAGTATGCCAGGAATTAATAAAAAGGACTATTAAGAAGAGAAGATTAGAAGCAGCAGCTTGACGCATTAAAAGCATGTAGTTCTGTGGCTAAAAGTAATGTGCAATTGATGGATTTATTATTACTCTCTTATATTCTGGACAGGGATTCAGTCTCAGTCAGTACTTCTGGCCCTTCTCCTGCTTTAGCTAACTGCCCTTGTAAGTGTGTAAAAAAAGATCTCTAGAAGCAAAACAGCAAGCAGCATTGTTAGAAATGCAAAACACTGCTTTAGTATGTGGTGTAAGACTCACCTCTGTTTCCAATTTGATCTGATTCCATAAAGATTGACAAGTATCAAACCGCAATTCTCTATCCTCTGAATCATTTTCTCCTTCTCCAAAATGGATAGCTAGAAAGAGAAAGCAAAGGCAAGCAAAATGAGATTACTGAAACAAAACATTTTTTCTTGAGAAGAAAATGAAGCACCCGACTGAAATGAGAACACCTTAATATACATATATATCTGAGGGAGATAACTTTTCTCTTAACCAATTAATTAACTGCTGGTATCTGGTAGAATAAGCACGAGAACAAATAGAATCTGTTGCCCAGATATGCAGACAAAAGGTAAACTGGCTTCCATCTCAAGTCCCAGATGAGCTGAAGGCTAAATCAGAGCAAACAGCCTTTATTATTAAAATAAAAATTAAAAAAATCTTTCCCTTGCTTCAGAAAGTTTTGTGGGTCTCTTTCACCTATTAAATATTCAATCCTCCTTTACTATTACAGTCAGATATGAATCATAAGGGCTTGCAAGAATAGATACATGAAAACCCTTTCTGTTCCCCAGGCAAGATGCAGATAACACCAATTTCCTGAAAATAATAAGGTATACTGGGAAAGGACTGTCAGGTTACATGAAATACAGATTTCTTTATTTTTTTAAAAATACATTTAATTGACACAACTGTGTGCCAGAATATTTAACAAGCCAGCAAAACTTTTAAGCACAAACTAGGCCTACATTTCTGGCTCACCTTGAAATTGCCTCTCACTTCTATACATGCTCTTTATGAAAAAGAAAAGGAGAATGGTAAAACAGATCCTTTATGGTAAAACAGTGTCTTGGTGCATTTTCTAAATACATCTGGCTTCCCAGGTGCTGCTCTGCCTCACAGATGTGAGTATAGAAATTCTTCACCAGATTCCAACCAAGAAGGAAAGACAGAGCTGGGAGTAAAACGGGAGACTGAATAGAAACTTGCATAACTGAGTGAGCTTTCTCTTGTCATTTTTCCTCCCATACTCACACAGTCTACATTTCCCTTAAAAAAAAAAAAAAAAAAAAAAAGGTACAGGCTTGCAACCATTCTTATCCTCTCAGCATACATTTTACATGCCTGGGGTAGGTTTACAGCCTCACTAATACCACCTGGAAGAACACAAAAACTGAAGGTGAAGTAAATAGCCTGTTAACTGTTGCTACAAGGCAACATTAAACATAACTATTACTTTTTCTAAGCATATGCATATAAAAAAATTTAATTTGCTATCCATTACTGTCCATTTGGTGGCCATTCAATGGAGCAGCAGCAGCAGACTGATCTGTAGCAAAGAGCCAGTTGATGGGCACGTTCAGTCTCCCAAAGCATTAAAACCACCCCGAACAGCTCTGTAAATGATGAACAAGAGGCACTCCTTACCCTCTATTTTCATCGTCTCCCCTGACACCTCATTTGTATCCCTATGAAAAAAAAATCACTTAAAATACATAATCGTCTCTGATTACACAGGTCACAGGCTTTTTAGTTGAAGGACATCACATTACTGGTAATATACCAAGGCATACTGGTATATTAGCATATTGTCAAATACATTTGTATTACCAAAACTCAAGCTATAGCTGCAAACATGCACAGAAGGCCTTTTGTGGGGTGCAACAGCTCTATCAACTTGTAATGCTCAACTGAAACCTCACACTTGACAGGTTTGGGCTTCCAAACCTTTAGTGATGCACATCAAAGCACTGATTATTTAGAACACCATTCTAACCAACTGCTGTGAGCAGCCAAACTAGCTCACCTCTGCCTCTCTTTTAGGGGTAGATCAGTTCAATCTTTTTTTCTATCTTAAAGATTTGCTAACAACACATTTAGCAGGATTTACCCAAGCATTACTCATCTTGCAAAAGTGAAAAGATAATATCCAGTAATGGATAAAATTTCAATACGGTTTAAGTGCATAGATCTTGGTTGTTGGTTTATTTGTCTTGCGATGACTTGGAATGACAGACCAGATTCTATTTTCCTGTCACTCATTCCCTGAGCTACAGATGTGCCAAGTCTCAGAGAAAAAAAACTTGAAATTAATTTTAAAGCAGGTGTTACAGCAAGTAATGCATGAGCCTGTGGTGATGTCCACAAAAATCTGGCCTTATGACTTTCGCCTCCACTTTTTTTATACAAGTTGTCACACATTTTGACAGCTCTGGTTATGCCAAAAGTTTAAGCTGGGAATAAGAATGGTAAGTTTCCTAACTGAGTCTCAAACAGCAACTATTTAAGCAGCATTATCTGTAGCTCCAATAAGAGTCAGTACTGTTCAGTCTTCCTCAAATGACGAGACCTGTATATACTGCATATAGGCTTAAGAAAATATATATAACAAATACTAGCTGACAGAAGCCGATATGAGATCTTCACAAATGGCTTTTCTGTCTTCTTTTCTCAAGAAACTTAGGCAAACTACCCAGAATATGATGAGACTTAGGAATGGGATATCATTTCTAACTCCCATAGCTTAAAGGTGGCTCATTCAGATAAACAATTTGCCAATAAACAATTTACAGTCGCATGGAAAGGAGTTCTCTTGTTTAAAAAAAAGTGCAAAGACAAAGACAGCTGTACAATCTTTATTGCTGAAGATGAAAAACACATTTACACTAGCCAACAATTTGCTGGGGTCCCTCTGAAGAAATGAATTTTCAGCAATATAGACATCAAGGAGCAATGAAAATCCCGAAGCAGCTATGACAGAACTCAAACAGATGTGGTGAACCTTCCAGGATTAATCCTTCTCAAACATAGAAACGAATATCAAAATGCACTGACCTGTTTTCTGAGACACCCTTCTCTTCTTGGGACTTGGTTTAAAAACAAAGCAGCCCTAGAGAACAACAAAAAAATATATAAACTTCAATATGAGCATCAATCCGACTGGTTCTTCAGGCCACTTTATTTTCCTTTAATTTCAGTGCTCCATTAAACCAACAATTTGAACTGAACTACCAGCATTTAAGGATACTGATTTGCACGTTGCCCCTTTATATTCCTGTTTCAAGCTGAAAACCCCATGGAAATAGTATCCCAGCATATTTGGAAGGAACTTTTTCATCTTCCCATTACGTTCTTCAATTCAATCATCAACTAGAACAGCAGCGGAGTCTTTAAATGTCTCATAACCTCCAACAGGTTTAGAATTGAGAGAAAGTGATTCCCTGGGGACGCATCAATAGTTTTCTCAGTACAGTTTCAGTTAAAAACAACAACAAAAAGGCCAGAGACTGAGACACATAGAAAAAGTGATCCAGAATAATGCAATGAGTATTAATAAGTCACTTACAAAAGCCAATGACACACCATAGCTACAGAGGACAAGGGCATCCCAAGTTGAAAAAGTAAAGACGGTTAGAAGCAGAATGGCAAACGGTTTGGAAACGGTTCAGAAAAGTAAAAACCTTGGCTCCAGGGAAGCCCTCCAGATAGAATTCATCTCCCAGTTACATCTATTTCATCACAAAGGAGGAAGAAATAAACCATGAGTATTAAGCTCTGAATTCTGGAAGATTTTTTTCATTTTCAATTTCTTTCCTCATCCTTGTAAAAATTCATCTCTTTTGAAGGGTTATAATAATTTCCTATGTATCAGAAAAGGTATGCATTCCCCAACTCTAGCTGTACAGCAAGAGAGAAGGAAACACACAAGTATTCAAGACAGACAAACAGATTGATTGAATCTCGTGTTTCTCAATCAAGATGCTTATACAAGCAAAGATTGCTGAACACAACTAGTTCAGTAACTAGCATAAGAATGACCTAGTGAAACTAAAACTCTAGAGGTATATTTAATTTTGATCATAGGCACAAATCTGTTGGTGACTTTACAGATGTTACTTCCTTTCTTATGCAAATAAGAGATTGCAATAGAACACTAATAAGAATATCGGCTTCCTCTGAAAAACAGCCTTATGAACTGCAGGTGCCTTCAGATTATTTACACGTTACAATGTATATTAACAACCATCTAAAACCAGCTGCACAAAAGTTGTGGCTGTTCTACAGATTCTAAACACTCTGGAACAATTCCACTACACACAATGCCTCAGAACAGTAAGTTGAGAGTTGGCACAACTGGAGTTGGCCAAAATAACTATAAATCATATATATAAAAGAAGAAACAATATACATTTAATCAAATCAAACACAAATACTATTTAATGCTCTACAAGCATTGCATTTCCCTACACCACTCAGTGTAGCAGAGACCAGAATATAAAACGTCAAAGTACTACACAGTGCACTCAGCAGCATACTGCATTCAGCTCTGGGGCCCCCAACATAAGGACATGGACCTGCTTGAGCGAGCCCAGAGGAGGCCACAAAGATGACCCAAGGGCTGTAGCACGTCTCCTGCGGATACACGCGAAGACAGCTGGGCTTGTTCAGCCTGGAGAAGGCTCAGGAGAGACCAGCCGCTACCTAAAGGGGGCCTCAGGAAAGCTGCAGAGGGACTTTTTACAAGAGCATGTAGGGAAGGCAGAAACAGCTTTAAGCTGAAAGAGGGTAGATTTAGATTAGATATTAGGAAGAAATTCTTTACTGTGAGCATGGCACTGGCACAGGTTGCCCAGAGAAGCTGTGGCTGCCCCATCCCTGGCAATGTTCAAGGCCAGGGTGGACAGAGCCTTGGGTGACATGATATAGTATGAGGTGTCCCTGCCCATAGCAAGGAGGTTGGAACTAGATGATCTTTAAGGTCCCTTCCAACCCAAACCATCCTATGATTCTACAATAAGGTAAGACACAAGGGGCAAGGGAGTGGGACACACTTCACTACCTACTTAAAGACAACAGCCATTTTTTAAAGGGAAATCCACCTGTGTTGAATTAAGCTTTCACTTTGGAAGTACTTCCCTTTACTCCTGAAAGTAATAAACGTGCACAGCAACTTCCACACCAAAGGATCCAGCTGCACATCACAATTCAGTGCAAAACAATATAAAGGACAGGAGTCTTACGATTATAAAATGCATCCTTCTGCTGTGAACCACTGCTATTGCTCATTACCTCATCAAGTGAGACAGGACATAAACATTCCAATACAACATTTTCAGTCTCACTACATGTTTACACTCTGATGAATGCCCTGTGCCTACTTCCAACTCTAAGTACAGGCCAGATAAAAGCCTTCGGCTCACAAATATCATGGCAGTAATAGATATTTAACATTACTTGTGAGTAACTTCTGCTTTTATTTCTCCATTAAATTAGCTCCGAAGAGAGATCAGTGTTTCAAAGTGGAAGCAGGCAATGCCAACAGACTTGAGTTGGAAGTGGCAACACCTACAGCCACAGCACTGCCGTGAGGTTTACTTCGAGTACGAGCACTTTCTATGTGCTGACAGGACAGAGGAGCAGGGCAGGAGGGCTGACTGCTGTGAGGAAAGAAAAGGTAAAACGGGATTAAGCGGGCATGAGGGCACGGATGAAGAGCCACCAAGACTTGACACAGCATGGGGCAGCCGGAAGCCTGGCACAGGGGATGAGGGCAGCACCCGCAAATCGCGACAGAGGGACAGGGCAGCTCCTTCAGCACCCGCACAACCGCCCTCTTCCTCATGGCGCCCGGCCCAGGTGCAGTGCCAGGGCGGGAGCGAGCCCGAAGGCGGGCGTGCTCACCCGAAGTCACGGCAGAGGGTGCCCCATTTCTCCCCTTCCCCTCACCTTGGAGACGGAGCACGTGCTCATGTCGCCCCACTCTCGCCGCAAGCCCCCGCGGTCCCGGTCGCGCCGCCCCGCCGCCACCACAACCGGGGAGCGAGGGAGGGCCCGTGGCGCACGCGCACTGCGGGAACACCCCCCGGCTCCCCAGCGGGACGCTGCCCATGCCGCCGTCCCTCCCCCCCGGCACAGTGGGACAGGCCCTCTGCGCGCCTCCTCCGCGCAAAGGGGGACCAATGCGCTCTTCCTCTCTCTCCCACCCCCGTGCTGAGAATGGTACGACCCAGCCCGCCCCTGGGCGGGCGGAAAGGGGTGGGGAAGGGGTGGCCGCGGCCTTCCGCCGGCGGCGCGGCCATGGCGGCCTGTGCCTTTCGGAGGAGCATCGCTTCCCAGGTACGCCGCTCCCTGCCGCAGCTTGCGCGGAGGAGGGGTGCGCCGTAACCGAGACGTCCCCTTCACGCCCTGACCCAGGCCCCTACACACCCCTTCCAGGCGGCTGATAGTGGGTCTGACCCGCTATCACAGGGGCTCGGCGCGGGCTGGGCTTGGCTTCCCTTCCCTGCCGCGCCCCGCCCCGTTCTGGCGGCCGCCGTCCCCTGACGGCCCCGCACGCCAGCGGCTCCGCACTGGGCTGCAGGTTCCACCGCCCCGCGGGCTTAAACCCGTGAGCTCAGGAGACTCGTCCCCTTGGCGAGAAGCCAGCCATTAGTAGCTTATTAGTGAGGCCCTCGCGTGGTCTGGGCCTTCTTGTGCCCCGCTCACTGGGCTCGGGATAAGCCAAGTGAGGTGTAGAGGCTGCAGGAGTTGGTAGAGGCAAGCGGGCGTTTGCCGGGATCCTCTATGGGGAAAAATAAACAAACAAAAAGCTATCTGTGGTGGTTTGTCTTGCTTCTCTAAGGTTCCTTCAACGTTTATTGGGTTTGTATTGCATGTCGTGTTGTTTGTAATAGTTAATAAGTATTTGCCTTTTTACCCGGGTTGAAACTTCCTTTCAGATGTAAATGATGCATCCCCCACGGGCATTTAAACAGGGAGCAGTGTTTTTCTTGGATCTTTTTTTACTTAAGCCACTTCGTTTTTTATTTCAAATTTAGCTTTCAAAGGTTTTGGATCTGCCACCAGAAAATTTGATAAAGTCCATATCTGCAGTTCCTGTCTCCAAAAAACGGTAGTGTTTACATTTTATCTTACAATGTCATGTTTTATTGCTGTGTTTATTACTGCAAGAGCTTAACAGGACATAGGGGGAAAGAAATGCAGGAAAAATAAACCAAATCTAAGCTAATATGCCAAACCAAATAGAAGAAGATAAATTAAATGTGATAAAATTGCTATATTTTTTCAACCAAACTCGAAATAAATATAATTGCTGAAATATGGGCAGTGCTCGAATGTCAAATGTTTCAGCATTAATTATCTGAATGTGAAACTGCTTAGAACCAATGTGAAGTTATAATGGATTTTTTTTTTCAGTGTCCTGCTCAAGAGTTTTAATGATGTTAGCGAGTAAATTGCATTTATGCTCGAGCATAACTGTTGTTTATTCTGAGATGGTGTTTGTATCTACTTTCTGTTTGTATTGAAGCAAAGGTAATATTTGGCCTATCTCAGCTTTCAAAACACAGTGAACTTTCAGGTATCTGTGCCTGGCAATTAGGCTCGTTTCAACAGGGTTTTTTGGTATGTTCTTTTATTTTTCAGGCATGTTGCTGATTTCCAGCTTTCCATCGCTTCTGTAACAGAAGACAGTTCTAGTGATAGCTCAGCACAAGACCTTCATCGTCAAGCTCAGAAACTAGCTGAAAGGGTATGCTAATGCATTAGAATCATATATTTATGCTATAATGAACTTACAGGTGTTAACAGGCCTTATGTGGTACATAGTTTTCTTTCTCCAAGCATCTGTTTGGGTCAGAGTAGTTTAATGATTGCACCTATTGTAACTGTACACAGAATCTTAACGAGGAATTTGAGAAGCGGTTTAGGTAAACTTCTTACGAAATTATTGTTTTGAAATAGTTTGAGAGTAAATAATATTGGTGAAGTTAGGAAGGTATCTAAACAGTATGCTGTGGTCTGTACTGTTGCCCAACACTTGAGGAAGAAATTGAGTAGGCAGTGGCTTGGAAAACCAAAGTCTGCAAAATCCAGCACTAAAATGGCAGGGGATAAATATAGTCTCTGTTTGGGGGACAAACAGGCCAGACTTTCAAATCCCAGATGTGCAACCAAAAGTTCTAAAACAACTTAGAGATGACTAGAACCATAAAATAATTCAGTTTGGAACGGACCTCAAGAAGTTATCTGTTCCCATCTCCTCCTTAGTGCAGGTTGTTGAGGATTTTCAGATGAGGTTGCTGAGGGCTTTTGAAATCCTATCAGGTGTTGAAAGCCTCCAAGGATTAAACATCTTCCCTAGGCAATCTGTTCCAATGACTGTTACTATCACGGTAATGTTGTTTTTCCTTGTGTCTAGTCTGTCACTTTAAAACCAGCTGCTGTTCCCAGTGTTTAGAAAGCTGCAAGTCTCTGCTTTATTGTTTGTGGCTCATTAAATAGATCTGGGACATTTAGCCCTACATCTTTACATGGAAGAGCAATTGTAACAGTAAAGAAGAACATCAGTGTAAGCCCATTTGTGATTGCTTCAAACCAATAAATAACGTTTAATGTAGTGGATTGAATTAATTTTTATAGTGGATTGAATTATAGTTTTCCAGTTTACCAGTTTTCATGCACTTTGTTTTGCTTTGTTCCTTTAGCTAAAATGTGATGCTGTAGTGAGTGAAATCAGTACTGGTCCAGGAACAGTGAACTTTACGATAAACAGGGAATTATTAGCAAAGGTGAGTACTATATTTCAGGTGCATTAAAGTAAAAATATATTCCTCAGTATAAAACTATAGAATATTTACTGTTGTCTTACAAAGATATTTTCTATATAAAACTGTGTTTTGTAAGTTCTCGAGGATCCCTTGGATATCTTGTCATATAGGCCTAGGATTTGGAATGAGGCTCGCAAAAGTTTATCCTTATGAGAAAACAATATGTCTACCATTCACTGATAATCATTTAATGATAATCCATTTAATTTTTTCATTAGCTATTTATAATCAGTCTATCTTGGCAAGAACATTACAGCTGACTATTCACTGCAAGAGTAGTTTCAGTGGTAAATTTTATTCATGGATTTTACAAGGTGCTTTATCTGTAGGGATTCTAGTCAGTTTATTGATTCAAGCAAAACTATGTGTCTGGCCTAGTGGGAGTTTTGCTGGAAAAAGTGTGGAATTAGGACATGTAATTTTGCATTATGTCACTGAGGAGAGAGTAGGACATAAGACCTTGCTGTAACTTTCTCTGATAAGAATAGGTCTATGGGTAGATTTGATGATTTACGTGTGTGTGTAGCTTACCTTCTTAGGTGCTGTAATAAGAACAGAGTTAAAGGGTTTTTTCAGTTTTTTCTACAGGTGCTGTTTTTTGGTTTTTGTGTTTTGTTTTGTTTGTTTTTTAAATATTCAATACCTACAGTAGCAGAATTTTAAAGCTTTGATTTTCACCAAAACTCTGTCTATAATTTCTTTAACTTTTTAATTGATGAGATACAGCTTTCAAAAGATACAGACATTTTCATCTGCACACATGATCTTGTTTGCTTGGCAGATCAGCCATCTAATTGCTATTGTGAATAAAGGCTATGGGATCAGTCTCTTGTGTGATTGGGAAACAGTTTACCTGATCAGGCTTTCTGTTCTTGAAACATATTTTCTATTTTTAAATTATTACTATTTTTCAATCTTCCTTGTGGTTTAGACTGTGTTGCAGCAGGTGTTGAAAGATGGCTCAGAGTATGGAGTAAAAAGTGAACTTTTCTCTGCAGTGCCTAGACAAAAAGCAGTAATTGAGTTCAGGTAAGGACATGTGGTGAGTCCTTTGAGGAAACTGCCTTGTCTGCTGGTTGATACTCATTGCTGTAATGTAGGATGCCTGTGAAATTAAACCATATTTACATATTATATTCAGCTGTATTTGGTACAAGTAGAATATAAGTTATCCTTAGGGACTCAAGGCTTTTTCCCAGAATATATTTTTGATATTTAAAGAGTTCATGCCTCGCAGCATCCTGCACTAAGAATACTCTCACTTAGTGCATAATAGCACTCAGTTCTTAAGTAGGTTCCCTTTATTTTGTTATCAAGAAACATGACCTGAATTTTCAGCCACTAACCCATTTCT
Organism: Strigops habroptila; assembly: GCF_004027225.2. Taxonomy (NCBI): domain Eukaryota; kingdom Metazoa; phylum Chordata; class Aves; order Psittaciformes; family Psittacidae; genus Strigops; species Strigops habroptila. Next base: position 25,873,957 of record NC_044282.2, read on the forward strand.
TTTTTCCCCTTAATATCTTCCTCCCTGTCTTGGGAAAGCAGCCAGGCATTTGTCTATTTGTCTTGCTAAGTCATCTCAGTTGCTGACCCCAAAATTAGTGTCCAGTGCAATTTTGTTTACAGTCACCTGCTCATGGAATGAGAAGTGACTGACTCTGATCTCTTTATGTAAAAAGATTTTTGTTCACTCATACTCTCTTTGCAGACTTCCATAGTCACAGAAAATGAGCACTTTGTTTGAATTTGGAGGGTGGATTTTCATAGCTGAACTTCCAATTTATTATCGAGGGCAAATAATTGTGGGTACAGTTGTGGGGTGGTTTTTTTTGGGGTGGGGGCACTGTTGGTAGATCATGTAATTTTTAGTTACTGATTCTTGTACACAATACAATACACAACACCTGTCCTGGTATTAGATATATCTCTAGTAAAGGTATGGGGAGAATGACCCATATGTCCAAAACGTGTAGAAAGTGAGAAGGTAGTGTAAGTCCTTTGTCACTAGTATAGTTGGGGTTTGGGGGTTCTTTTGTTGTGGGGTTGTTTGTGGTTTCTTTTTCCCTACAGCACTGGTTGTTAACTGATACTGGGGGAAACACTGGTTGGATAGGAAAACTTGCTGTGTAGAACAGAAGTTAATCAGGGAATTTTAGGAGAAAATTGGAAATGGTGGTTTTGTTTCAGTTCTTCGGCCATATGCAGGAGTTGACTTTGTTTGACTTGGCTATTTGGCAGTCTTGTACATTGAACTAACGTTATTTATGGAAAATCTGTTACAGCTCCCCTAATATTGCCAAAAAGTTTCACATAGGACATTTGCGATCCACAATAATAGGTAAGTATGCATCTAACTGCCTCCCAAAGAGGCTTCTTTGTTTTCCTGTTTCACTTGATGGGGAGTACTTCTAACCTTTCACTCTTCTAGTGGTGTGGCTGTGTCAGGCTTCACTTGCTAATTAAAAACCTTTTGCTCATTATGCAGTGAAGAAAAGAGCGTGGTGTGGTGCTGGCAGATTTATTAAGTCACACGTAATATAGTTTTATGACTGTGAACATTAAACGAAGTAGTTAAAAATTATTCTACAAAGATGCCCAGGGCAGTTTTCAGTGAGGTGTTATGAGAGTTCTTTGAATTTTGAATTTCCAATTTGCACTGGACTGCAGAGCAGTCAGATAGTTATGTCTTGGTGGCTGTCTTGCAAAAAGCTTGCTTTTATATGTTAATTACTTTATGCCAGCGTTACTAACACAGTTGCTGTAATTTGTAATGGAATAATTAATAAGTTTATAGTGCACTACTCTAATGGCAGATGGAAAACATTATTTCTCCTTCCTTTCCCTCTCTCACAATAAAAACTAGTAGGTTAGGTTATTAGCAGAGGATCCTAACAGCAACTAATAATATGTAGGGTTTTAATTATATTTAATGTATAATGTATAGTTATTAATTACGTAAAGTTAATAATTCAGCCTCTTCAGGGACTTACAGTTGAGTGAAATTACATATTTTGGGCTTTTTATATTCCATTCTGGACTCTTCGCTATAGGAAAAAAAAAAAGCCACTTTCAAAAATAGTTCTGTAGATCAATGGTTGTCTGATAGTAAGAGAATGAATTGACTATAGAGAATGGAATTGAAAGTATTTTCAAGCTACAATATGGTGTTATAATAGCAGCAGCAGAGAAAGCTTTCTGCATTTTTTTACATCAGTATTGTAATTAAAAGGTACCCTTGAAGAACAGGAAAATAGAGGAAGGGATGTAGGTATTTTTTCTTCGTACTTCTATGGTTGTAGCTAATCTTGGGAGAAAGATGAAGGGGTTCTGTGTAATACCAGAATCAAGATGCGCTTAGGTGATATGGTAAGTTTGGAGCATACCAGACATCCAGTGTGTTAAGTGCAGAGCGCAGTACTGTCCAGCAGTACTTGGAGATTCAGGACTTGATGTTCTCTACTTAATACCACAGTTAACAGCAGTTGTTGAATTTTGAATACTTGCTTAACTTCCCGGTATGAGTGCCTGACTGTAATGGGAATTACGTATACTCACAAAAGATATACTTGTGAGAATACAAGAAGACTTTAAAAAGTGGTTTTTGTATTTATATACTCTTCAGTCTGTGCGTGCACATACACATGTGTGTTTTTATCACATATCATGTTGTATGAGATGCTTTATGGCACCTTTGAAGTGCACAGCCTTTCTTTTCATGCTCAGAATACTACTGCTTTTAGTCGTCAGTAGTTAATCTGATTGCTTTTCCTCTTCCTTTTGAATACAGATCATGCAAAACCAGAAAACTGTTTTGTTGGGATGAGAGACTACCTGCAACTGAATAATAATAATAATAACAACAACAATTTTGTCTCCTTACCAGGGAATTTTATAGCAAATCTCAAAGTTGCATTGGGACATGAAGTAATAAGAATAAATTACCTCGGTGACTGGGGCATGCAGTTCGGTACGTTTTAATACCTGTTTTCCTGTTCTCTTTTCTACTGTATAATATGGTCTAGATTTCCAGCCTCGGTTTTTGCAGGTCCATTGGATTCATCTGGGCTCATAAAGAGTAATATTGTGTTTCCTTGAATGTAATGTAGAATTAATCTCCTTAAAGTAGGAACAAAACAATCCAGACTGATTCATCAGCAGTATGACTTATACTGCTGTACAGGAAATAACAGGAGGAAATTTGCCCTCTGTCCCTCAGTAGCTCCTCTCTCAGATTACGTATATGTAATTTGGGGTTTATTTTTAAAGGGCAGTATAAATATTTTCTGAGTGTACTGGTTAGACCTTTGGAGCTCTCACAGCTGAGCAGACTTCTGTTGCTGCCTCCAGACAAAATGTGTATATATTACCATAGCTGTTGCCTGTCTCCTGTGATACTGTTTTATTCAGATTTTGCACATGGAAGAGCTGTGGAAAAGTAAACTTGCTAACTTACCTATGCCACACCTCTACACACAACAATAGAATAATTGGAACAAAATGTATGCTTTGTATTTGGTTGTCTTTGTATGTTTTCTTTATCTGTTTGGGGTTTTTTTGTTGTTGTTCCCTCTGGAAATGACTTCATTATTCATAGAAGCATAATTACCTCCCACAGCAACTGTATTTTGGCAGGTTGAGGCCCGGAGAGTTTGTATCTTTAAAGATATCCTAACACTTCCTCCAGAATATTCAGTTTCCCTTTGAGATGTAGCAAAAGAGAGGTGGGTAGGTGGAGAATATGCAAGTGAATAGGCTGTAGAAGACTATTGATCTTGCATGCATATGCGTTTGCATGTACACACATACACACTCCCACCTCTTCTGAAATGTCCATCAAATAAGTGAGGACTGAAAAATCCTCTCATGTGCAGCCTAGCATGGCTTGATATTTATTGCCTGGCCAGAGATCATTAATGTCTGACTGCTGGATCTGTAAATACTCCTCTTATATGACAGTTGATTCATCCATAGAATTAACAACTTCATTGATTTCTGTTGTTAATCTTGCATTTCAAATTGATCCATAGTCTCCTCTCCTTTTCAAATTTCCCCCCACAAGCTGTTTTTGACATATTTTTAGGCATTAAAAAAGGCAGCCATGCCCACTTCCTCATTTTTGAAAGCTGGGACACCTGTGAAAACTATAAAATTCTCCGACATCTTTTGCAGTAGGTTCTGAAAACCGTGTCCATATGTTTGTTTTTAAATAGCAAACACAGAGTGCAGTATGTACTAAGCGGCCACTTTTTCTCATTCCAGCCCAGTTTCACTGGTACTGCTGTGTATGGGGACATTAATGAACCAATGTTATGAACAGAGCTGCATTAGAAACCTAGCGTAAATACCCTACATCTGCTCTATTTATATATTCCGGTTCATCAGCATAGATAAGCTAACTGAAATATATTCAGTTCCACCTATTTTCCTTCAAGAGTAAATTCCTTGGGTTTAGACAGTAGAGAATAACATTCTTATGACTGTGAGAGCAGTAACAGAGTATTTTTTCCGTTGTTAATTTATTTCCTCCACAACTCATCTTTCCCGATTCTGTTTCTGATCAAGCAGTAGTTTATAGCAGAGCTTTGCTTCACTTAGGATTTGTTTCATAGGAATTGAATGCAGAATGAGTTCTCCTAAAATTCAGTAAATTTCATCATTGCGTATTTCATTCATTTTTGCCCTTTAGACATAATTTTATGGCTACGCTATTGTATAACAAATGTGGCAATGACAGTTAAGCAATGAAATGCAATGTGGTTAAAGGGCTTTTCAGCTGACCTCATTTATTCTGTCTTTGAAAATACTAAATTGTACTCCTAAATCTGAATATCAGGAACTTTATGTATTTTCATACTAAGTTTCCTGAAAGCATAAAGATCACAGTGCCTGTCAGTTGCATGTGTACCTGTTGTGCAGCACACAACTGTTAGACTCACGCTTTTGACCTAGTAGTTCCAACTGTTTCTTTCGCAATGGGTGCTCTTTATTTGGGCTGGCTCAGCTCACGTATATGGTGGGTTTTATAACAAATAATGTAGTCATGCTTCACAAAACTGTAGCATAGGATTATTATTATAATGGTCCTTTCCCAGAAGCAGTACTATAATTAATGATCTGTCAGCATTTCTATTACAACAACTATTGTCAGAGGCTTTAAAACATAGTAATTGAAAACATATTTTGCTGAAACATGGCAGAGAAGTCCTCAACCTTTAGGAAGTTTTGGGGCAGGTTTCTTAAGGTAACAAATCTTATGCAATCATTCTGTCTGTCCATCTGTCTTCCTGTCACTGCTCCTAATAAATGTTGAACCCATTGGCCAACTTCACCCTGATCTGACAAAGAAAAATGTCTCTGAGAACAAATTTCTTCTGGTATTGTGACAGTTGGCAGCTGAGTAGGGGTAGAAATACAATGTAATACCTTCTGGGAGAGAAAGTTGACTTCTGTGTTTAGCCTGCCGGCTAACCAGTCAGCACATCTAAGTCAGAATCAGTCCCAACACATGCTGCATCTTGCCAATAATTGGCAAGTAGAACAAGGGCTGGGGATAGTTTGGGGAAGACAGGAATGTGTGGAAGGATGTGTTAGGGTAGAATAAAAGCTGTCAGTCTTGCTGGGTGCTGGAGTGTGAAGCCAGCGCTGAAAAGTGGAATATGTAGGTATGCTAATATCCAAGAGAGATCATTAGGAAATCAAGCTCTGATTGCTCATAGAACAAGCTGTCCTTAAAGAAACTCCCTTTAAATAGGATTAGACTAATTTTATTTCCTAAACCCTAACATGTTTTTCTTACCTAAGTCTGACACGGCTCCTACTGCACTCAGTGTTTCCAAGAGGGAAGTTCTTGAGACAGTGCTACTTGTTTAGTTGCAGAGTGCTTTTCAAAGGGATACCTGCATACCTATTCCTCAGATGCTGTTTTCACATCAGTCCTGGTCCTTGTCAGCTCAGAGGAATGAGCTGCTTAAAAGCAGCCTCAGATGAGAGGCTGCAGGGTTAATATTGCTAGATTACTGAAGGACTTAATGAGCTCTTTTGATTTAGATTGTGATTTGATTTGTTGCCCTTTCAGATGGCTTTCAGAAAGTGCTGAAGCCAAATTGGATATGTGAAAAAAGCTGCATATTCTCAGCATTCAGCAAAAAGTTCCCTTGAAAATACTGTATGTGTGGTATGTGGAATACCATATTGTGTCCCAGTATTGTCTTGGAAATGATACTACTAGTAAGGGAGGAAGCAAAACAAGGAGTTTTGAGCATGTTCTGTTACTGGACAGTTGCCACTGTATGACTTCTCATTTATTTACTGTGTAAAAGATAATTTTCTCTACAAGTCCAGAAACACAAATTCCATTTATGAGGAATTGAAAAATCAGCATAGTATTTCTTACTAGTTTCTAGCTATTATAGTTTTGGGGTTTTTTCATACAGTGGAATAAAAGGTTATGCTTTTGATTTGTTGTGGAAGGGTTTTTTTGTTGTTGGTTTTTTTCCTAGCATACACCATCATATTGTTCAAAAATGTAAGGCATTTGTTTTCTTACGTACAGTGTTAAGACTAGACTTCAACAAAACAATACTCTGGCTGTTGTCTAACTCTGTATTTAATTGTTATTCAAGGCTTATTGGGTGTTGGTTTCCAGTGCTTTGGCAACAAAGAAAAGCTAAAATCCAGTCCTTTGCAACATCTTTTTGAGGTAAGTTCAACTAGGCATTTCAGAGGACGGTCCATTTAACTTGGCTGTTGGTTTTGTACAGAATGCCATGTCTGCAAGGTCATGATGAGACTCATGTTGGATTTAAACAACCTTACTTGATGGACCAGTGCTAGCCTGGGCCATGGCAGGAGAGAGAGTTTTCACTAGGCCATGGCAGCAGAGATAGGGTTCATTAGGCTGAAAAATATGTCCCATAAAGGAGGTAATCATATGGGTACTTAGGTTGCATTGATTACTGCTCCTACCAGCTGACTTGACTGCTGTCAGCCGTCTTAACCGACCATAGAGGACCACTAAGTTCACTGCGATGACTGCAGTGGAAATGGAGTCTCACATCTGATGCTGTAACATGTTGGGTACCAAAGTTGCATGTATGGTGTAAAAATCCTCTTGTTAGTAATTTTAGAATACGTAATACTTAATTTCCATCACTCAGTACAGATTTCACTGGGCAGAAAGGGTCTTTAAAGTCTTTTGTATCTAATATGGAGCCTTAGCTGGAGGAGAGATCGTCACTCCAGAATACTGTGCTGGCTCTGCAGAAAGCTCTTCTTTCTTCCATCAGTGTGAAAGAGCCAGGAGGTGCAGTTTCTGCTAACAAGCATTCAGGGAATGCTTTCCAGCCATAGGGAGGACTGGTTCATTGCAGGAGGTGGCCCTTTTGGTTGCCCGCCACGCCCACCAGCGTATATTTCTCAAATATTCCCAATTTCTAACTGTTTGTTCAGCTGCATTCCTATTTTATATAAAAAATCAAGATGTTTCAAAGTGCTGGTCTTCTGTTTTTGTGTGAAATTAATATTTCTGATAATTCATTTAAAAAGAAAATTTCCACAGTTTTCATATGATAAATGTATAGGCAAATGTACCTTTCAAACATCTTTGCACCTTCCATTTTGGTCAAGAGCCAGATGCAAACATGCCTTTTGCATTATTTTTGCTTTATAACATCAAAGATTTGAGGCAGGGGGATGTTAGCATGTGTGAAGCTACTGAGAAGGGATTGCATTTTCCCTTTAAATTTCTTTTTTGTGGCAGAACCAGGCAAACATTAATCTTTGAGGCTTGTCAGCAGAACTGCCTCTAAATCTCTAAAAGTCTTGGGGCATAAAAGGAAGGGGAAAAGTTCAAGAGTTTTGCTGTGGAAGCTTTTCGTTTTCTTTCTTTTTTCTCTTGAATAGGCAGAACCCACTTGAGCAAGGTACTGTTGGCACACTCATTGCCTGAACATTGCAGGAGTGATGTTTTTAGAATTATTTAGTTTTTATCAAGATTGTAAGGATTTGGGGAACAAAACTCTTAGAAAGACCTGAAAGTTAACCAGCAGTGAACTGTTTGGATTGAAATACATGGTGTAACCACTAGTTAATTTAATTACTTTTACACAGTACTTTAACTTTTTAAGAACTTTTCCATGGGCTTTCAAGACTCTACATGTGGAAAGCAAGGAATTGTTGTCTGGGTGAATATTTGGCCTTTGGATATAAAGAATGTGTTAATGAACAGCAGAGCCAAATTTGCTGTACAGAGGTAAAGTTGTCTAATACAAGAGTTTGTAATGCTTTTAGCAAACTGACAGGGCCAGCGTGTGTGTCTGGCCAGATGTTGACATTCATATGCTTGACTTGAGCCACTGAATGGCTGAATTTTATATCTATATGCACCGCGTGTTCATGAGATAATAGATATTTTTTAAAGCTGCTGGAAATAATTGTCACTCGTTGATTGAAGTGATTTTACTCTTGGCTGCTGTTGTATTTTTACCTGTTTTAAAAAAGTATTTTAATTAATAAATAATGTTCTTGGGGTTTAAGTGGGGCTTAAAGTCTTGTCTCATGTGGTATTATTGTACTTTGTTGAAATGTGTTGGTATGGAAATCATAATGTGCACCTGCTTTGATAACATTCTTGCATATCAAACATTAGGACAAGTACAATGCTTCACCTTGAAGGATGAAATCCATTTACTCTCACAATGTCTAATACATTACCATTATTGTATCTGAAGTAGAGAAATTATACTAGCAGGGTATATGTATATGTACTAGCATGTGTTAGTATGGGTATAGAGCACCATAAGTAAGTGGCTTTTGCATCAGAACTGGGTTGCTTTCTATCTAGGATTTTGCTGCTTCAGCTGCCATCTCACTTTTAGGTAGTGCAGTTGTTATAAATATCAACTTCGTGGTCCTCTGAAGAAAAGTCTCTTAATTTAAAAATCTGTGATGGTTTCCCTTTCATACATAAGTTAGTTCTTCCATGTTCTACTGCTGCAGTTGTTTCAAGGTTATGAAGAGGACAGTAGCGACAGCAATAAGAAATTATGACATTAGTCTTGTTTCATGATAAGCTGCACATTTTCCTGTTGGAGTTTGCACTGTCATTCGCCCTTTAAATGGGAAATGTGTTGCTTTAAGATGTCTTTACAATTTTGACGTTACAAATGTCATCTTTAAATGTATTTGTATTGTTCTCATAGAAGTTTGCATAATTTTAGTGGAGGAGAGGATTATACTTCTTCAGCATTTTCAGTGCCATTATATTTTAGGTGTATGTGCAGATTAACAAAGAAGCAGAAGATGAAAACGTGAAAAAGCTGGCAAAGGATTTCTTTAGAAAACTGGAGGAACATGATGAGCAGACATTGTCACTTTGGAAACAATTTAGAGACTTCAGTATTGAGGAATACATCCGAATTTATAAGGTACAAATCATCCACTGCTTTTTCTGTGTTGTTGGTAAAATGGTCTTTTGTAATCTATTGCTCCATCAATCTACTTGTCAGTGCACAGCACCTTTTCATCCAAGAGGCTGACAAGCAGTGAACTGACTTAGGAACAGAGGTTGCTGTAATGTTGTCAATTCATTGCCTTTCCAGTAAACTTTACAGTGTTGCGGGAAAGATATTTCCCAGTATTCCAGGTTATGCCGCATTCTGTTTGGAAAAAGCACAGTAGTTGATTTAACATCCAAGCAGCCCATCACTTTAGTTGCTGACACCCTAGATACATTTTACTGAATGGAGTCCGTGTAGTTGGTAATTGGCCCTTAGGCTAATTCTCCCTTTTTAGAAGCCCTGAAGCTGGGAGTATGGTGCTGAGCAACAAAGTAAATTGGTGTTAGATAAATGTTGTTCAGTTTTGCCTTATCTTTGAAGTCAGCAACAACCCACTAACCCTAACTGTTTCCATGCAATAAATTTTATTAGGAGATAACTCTGTTTTCACATTTCTGCTCCAATATTGTAATGCAGAGCTGTGTATGTTGTGTATTAAATCGAGTGTAAGAAATTATAGCAGAAGGAGTTTACAGTAGTAATCAGTGCATAAGTTACCTGCAGGTTGAGTTGAGCTAATATACAGCCATCTGTTGCATACTGTAATCTCAAGAATGGAGTCAGTGTCCACTGTTTTGTGGGAGATATTTGTGCCACTACCCACAGAATTAATCTTGTGAGAATTTGGGAAACAGGAGTGAGAACACCTTCTGTCACTGAATCCAGTTTCTTAGTATTAATACTATGTAGTCTTACTCAAGAACCAACTGAATCTGTCTGAAAACAAGCACATGTTTTTCTTTCCCACATTCTTGCAATGAGATTCTGGAATGGGTGCCCAGTTTTGATGGGCTTAGACACTTTTTTTCCTCACTTGCAGCTCCAAAGAATTTGTGACTCGTTTTATACCACTTCTTTCTTTTAGTAGTATTCTTTACTTAAAACTGCACTTTTCCATGTCCTTCCTCTTGATGTATTTGTGGAAACTGGTCACGTCTTCTTTCATCCTTGATTGTAAAGTTAAGAGAGAAGTGGCCTGCCCCTTCCTCAGTAATCCAGATCACTTGGCTGTGCTTCAATTTTTTCCCTTCCACAGTAATCCAGATCACTTGGCTGTGCTTCAGTTTCTTCCCTGAAACATATCACTGGGTTCGTGCCAAGTACTGTAAGTTAAGATCTCCTAAGTGAGACACAACCTCAGTAATTCTAGTGGAAAGCTGACCTGACAGGGTAAGGGGGTATTGGGCTGTGTATGCGGCTGCATCATGGTGGTCACTCCTCATTGAACACATGATGGCTGGCACGGCTAGATCTTTTCCAATTCCATTCAAACTAATAAGTGTCAAGCTATTGGACTGACAGTTTGTTGCCCCCAGTTAAGCAACTTGTCTTTTGTACTGTTGTATTTCACACAGTTTTGACAGTTAAGTTCATCCTATCTCTCCTAGGTGTACCCTCAGCCTTCCTAGTAATGGTGATTTCTGTATGCTCAGCAATGCATGTGAGCAGCTCCCGCTTTGTAAAATGTCTATTAGTATCCTTTTATAACAAGATTGGTTTTATGTTCAAGTAGCTCCTCTGCAGTCCACTGGTTTCACCTCCAGCACAGCAAGTTAGAGACTTAGCTCAGAATTTTTGTACTAATTGCTCTATCCAGTTTATGCCTAATTTCTCATGAACATTCTATCCAACACTGTTTATTCACCTCAGGGAGATTAATTCTAATGCAGAAATGGATTAAATTGAAATCCAAACATCCTTTCCTTTTTACTAGTGAAGTGACATTTCCTGGAATAAAATTAATCTTTGCACTCTGAGACCTGTGACACAAACCTACAACTGCTGTAATTTGAAGAAATTTTTAGCCTCATTCTTAACAACGTTACCCTTCTTTGGTATGCTTGGAACTTTGCAGCGTCTAGGAGTGCACTTTGATGAATATTCCGGAGAGTCATTTTACCAAGAGAAGTCCCAGGAAGTTCTAAAGATGCTGGAGGATAAAGGACTCCTTCAGAAAACAGTGTATGAACTCGTTATTCCATCTATTGGTGTAGTTTACTTAACATGTCAGCTGCATTTCAAATAGATATGATGAATGAGGTTTGTACCTAATCTAAGGGGAAGAGTTTTCTTTAGATGGTTTTAGTAGCTGTTCTAGTAGAACACCAACAGGATTTGTGCAGTCACAGTGAAAAATTAAGTTTGAATTTCTATGGCTAGCACAGAAGCCTGGTCATGATAAAGCAGGTACAAAGACAGCGTTCAACTCCTAACGGCCTTCTGGGCTGTTAATTGGTTTGTTAGCTGCATGTGCCATTGAGCGAGCAGAGTCAGGTGAGATCCTTGCCTTGAAGGAGCTGCCTGGCTGAACTGGGACAGAAGCTGTAGTCATGTAATGCACCAGAATGTGGGCAGGCTGCTCCCTGGCATCAGTGGTGACAACAAACCTAGAGGAATGGTTTTCAAAAAGACTGAAAGGAGGTAGTCATTCAGAGAAAAGAATGAGATTGTCTGTGGTGGGAGGAGAGGGAGTCCATGGCAAGAGGCTTTGTTTTGGTTCTGTCTTATCTGAACTTACCTGCATATTTGATGTGGCTTGCAGTTACTTCAGTGTTTTCTCTCAACTTACAGAAAAGGAACAGGAATTGTGGATCTTTCAGAAAAGAAAGACCTCTCATCGTTTTCCACCGTCGTGCGCAGTGATGGGACATCTCTTTATATCACAAGGCAAGTAAGCCCAGCTGTGTTTCTTGCCATTTATTTTGCCAGTAAACTTTTGTATGTGAGTACATTTGTAGCTGATAGTACAGATTTTGAAGCTTTTTATTTCTGGGATGGAACACCTTCACTAATGAGTAATTGTAACTGGAACTAGCAATGTAACTGTGATGGGATAAAAATGGCTCAGGAAAAACAACTACTTTTAAATATGTTTCCTTCCCCTCAGCAGTCTGTTAGTAAATCTCCTCTTTCCATAAATTGTAATACTTTCTCCAGCTAGTAACTTCAAACACAAAGCTGGGATCTCTTCATCTAATAAACACCTGCCAAATAATGAAGATTTTAGAAAGACCTTTGCTTAAAATGCTTATTGACAGTGCAATGCAGAAAAAAAATGGCTTGTTCAGCCATGTCTTCATTGATTCAGTGGACCACCAGCACTGTAACATCAATTTTAGCACTGTTTTCCTGCCTTCTCATCAGTATCCTAGAATTCCACTTGGGTATTTTAATATGGAAGCCTTAACAGTTTCTTTGTGCCAGTAATGTAAATAGATCAGATGCCTAGCCCTCAGGGTAAAGTGTGTACAGCTTTTCAGGGCAAGGGTGTTACAGAGATGCTGCAATCGGCCCTGAACATTAGGGAGCTGCTGAATCCTGTAGCCTGACAAAGGCAAGGCTGCCACAGATCCATGCCCACAGGTCCAACCAGTAGTGAGGCTGAGCACGTGTTTCCAGCAGGCACACAAACTCATATATACACACAGCCAACCAAACAGGGCATCACAGACAAAACCACTCAGCACAACTGGCCTCATTCTGTTCCCCTCTGTCTGAGTAGGATGAAGATCTACTAGTGTGAAGAAATACACATGTATGAATGTGTGTATATATATACACACACCCCTATGTATGTGATACAGATTATCTACATAAGTAATACACATGTATTCTATGTACAGACTATGTATGCAAAATATGTATCCCTGCAGTAGCTGAGCTTCGATGCTGACAGTGTTCAAAGCCAGCTCAGGTGGGGCTTTGAGCAACCTGGTCTAGTGGAAGGTGTCCCTGCCCATCGCAGGGGGGTTGGAACTAGACGAGCCTTAAGGTCCCTTCCAACCCAAACCATTCTATGATTCGATGATATTTGCTGTCCATCACATGTGGGTATGTGTTCCCTCACTCCAGTTGTTGGTAGCAGAGACACCTTGGCCATGTGACTGACCAATGCTCGTATTTCAGTTGCTATCACTTAATTTCACTTATCTCCAGTCCCTTCAGTTGCTGGACCACAGATGCATGGCCTATATGAGCTGTAGTCTGCAATTCCAGTTACTGATACTCAGATCTCCAAACACACATGAACACAGAAGAGAGACCTCCCTCACCCAGGAAAAGTTTGAAATGGAGTTTAGTGAGAAGACAGGACAGACTGTGCTGATCAAGTGTAGGGCACAAACAGACTATCATACTAATGAGCAGTCAGTTTACAAACCACGTGTACTTTTGATCATCTTTTCCCTATCTTTTCTCATCTTTGGTTCCTCCCCTGAGCATCTCATAATAAGTCTTGTGCAATCATAGAATGGTTAAGGTTTGCAAAATGCTTTTCCCTTGCATGGTATGTTTCCCATGTCCCTTAGACAGTAACCTCTCCCAGTCAGAAGGTGGTCTGGAGAGCTGTTCCTGGTAACCCCTGAGGCCAGTTTCAGGCTGGGACATGGGGCTGATAGCTCTCCTGTGACAGTCCTAGGAGGGGCTCGAGCAAGGTGTTTCTCTGTAGTACTTTGTGTGTGTGAAGACGAGCTTTTTATCACATAACATAGTGCATGAGGGTTAGTTTTCCAGGAGGCGTTTGTTTCTCTCAAGTCCTAGTGGATTGGTTGTCCCAGTAGACAGACAGAGATGAGACTTAGCTCTGCACATAGATACTTTCTTCAGTAATTTTCATAGCTAGTGGTTTACAAAAAAACTCCAACATTTCAAACACATCACTAAGAAAGTATACATGTCCTCTTTTTTGTGTAATCCATACAGGGATCCCTTTAATCAGGCAGTCCTCTCCCCTCAATAAGAGTAGATTCTTTTTCTAAGAGGCGAATAATGAGGTATGTTTGATTAAAAGTCCAAATAGTTTCTTGTTACCTCTTTCAGAGATCTGGCTGCTGCTATAGACCGAATGAATAGGCATAGCTGTGATACCATGATTTATGTGGTAAGTAATTCTAGATTGACCAAACACTTTTGAGCTTGACTGTCCAATAATCCAGGGGGGCTCTTATTGCAATGTGACTTCAGCACATGGTATTTTTGGCAGGGAAATAGATGCCCTCACTGCCCAGCAGGTGTGCCTCAGCATGGCAGCAGTGTTTCTTGGTTCTATTTCAGTTCACGATGGATGCACAAAATGGTTGAAAAATCAGCTCTGGAGTTAATCTCTGTTATAAAAATTCATTGCAATTCCTGTTAAAGAAACTTTCACTCAATTGACACTCTATATAAATGTCGTAATTAATATTTAAACAAGTCAGAAAAAGCTGTTAGTGTTACAAAGGGTTGTAAAACAGTACTTTAGAAAGTAATGATCTAAAATGAATCTAAGTCTACTCTAAAGTCTTAATATCTTATCTGAAATGTAAATTTTTATGGCTTCAAACAGTGCCTTCGTTTCATTATGTAGAAATTGCACATAAAGTGCAGCTTAATCAGTCTGGATGGATGAAGCAATTGTAGATAGGAATCTGGTTATATTTCGTGGTTTGATTTTATTTGCTTTTTAACAATTCCAACAGTATCAGTAATCATAGAATCATAGAACAGTTAAGGTTGGAAAGGACCTTAAGATCATCTAGTCCCACCCCCCCTGCCGTGGGCAGGGACACCTCACCCTAGACCATGTGAATGAAGAGCAGGATTATCTCCTCACTTGTGTGAAACTCTTTTTTTGCTCTAGTATTACCAAGGACATATCACACAATGCTTTTAAATCTTCTTTTTCACAGATTTAGAAAAAAAAATCTCATTTTAAAAATCATATTCTTTTAGGTGAAGTCAGTTACTAACGTGGAAAAAAAAATGCATGTTGTTTGTGGTGTGTTTGGTAATGCCCGTGTATCTTCTCTGGTACAGCTTTTTCAAAGGCAATATAATGTGGCAAATACCATGATTCGGGCGGGGGAGAGATCAGTAAGCATAAAATTACATACACAGATAGTTTAACGTGACTTTTGGTTAAGTTACATTCGTCCTTTTCAGTCTTCAGGAAGCTTACAGTAGCTTACCATTCCCACATGTGGTCGTAGAACAGGGATATTTTTTTCTTGTATTTTTTTGGGGGGAATTGCTTGGGTTTGGTGGGAGGTTTTTTGCCTCTACTGACTGGAAGGTTCACTGGCATCAGAGAGCAGTGTGGCTGTGAAAGCACAATGCATTAGGAGTTAAGGAGACTGTTTCCTGTGTAGTTCACATGGGTAGGTAATTATTTGTATTGGTTATACCATGAGGTAGTAGGACAAAGGGAGAAGGAACAGTTAGAAAGAAAGAAAATAGTTGGGTAGCTGCTTTGCACAAATGAGGATGTGGGCTGAATGGAGTGAGCCAACGTGGAAGCAACAGCCTAGAGTTACCTGGTTGCTCATAGTTGAATGCCAGTAACTGTTTACTTCCTTGCCTGGGCCTCTTTGATCTGCACCCAATCCAACCAGACATGCAGCAAAACTGGACTGTGATGCAACCAATGGGTCTGTTACTATCAATCTCATTCTAGTTGGAAATGACAGGTCAGCCTGTCTCTCAACCTTGCATAGGTTGCAGAGGTCTTTTATGACACCATTAGTACTTTTATCACTTGTGGCTTTCCGAGGGCTGAGAATGTGGGTCATAAAATGAGAGGGCGATAACATAAATTATTAGGAGAGTCCGTGGGACAGAACTGCCAGCCTGGCTGAGCTTTGCTGCTGTTCTGTGGCACTACTTTGTCCTGGGTTAGGACTTTACTCAGAGGTGGGAGGACTTCATGGGTTGAAGTGAGAACACCAATGATTTTAGTCTTTAATTATTAAATACAAATGCATTTCAGAATCCCGATCTTGTTACAGGAGAATTATATAGAGGCTCTTGAGTCTTATTTAGTAAGATCATCTTATTTTCATCAGATCCACTTGTTTAAAAGAACATGAAATTGGTTTTCTAGTTGTAATGCTGTAAATCAGTGCATTCAGCAATTTATATTTAAAAAAATCTGACTTATTTCATAAAAATGCAGTGATATAGCAAAATATTAAAAACATTTTAAAATGTGACATATATTATTAAAGAGGTACTTAGATTCCATTCAATGTTGCACTCCAAGCAGATGAAAACACTTATGTATAGGCAGAATTAAATATAATCCACACTGTCAGACTGCAAACTTCTCCCTTCACTAATAATTTCTGAAAAAGTAGAGTACTTTTCTAACAAGATGCAAAATCCTATTGCCATAGATTCCAGCTGTTGCACTTTTCAAATCTAGCCTGTCTTCATAGGTCTTAATTCTGCTTGCAGTGACTTAGTAGCACAATTTCTGTGGTGTTATGTGTTTGCATGTTGAAAACTAATCCTTATCAAATTTGAAGTGTTTTCTGATATGCACCTATTCTGTTCCTTAGACAGATAAAAGTCAAAGTAATCACTTTCAACACTTGTTCCAAATACTAAAGCTTATGGGTTATGACTGGGCAGAAAGGTATGTACTTATGAATCTTAATGATATATCTTTTTTTCTGTTTAAGAATGGGTGATATGTACATTGGCATTTCAGAGTGCTCTTTTGTCCACCTACCACTATGCTGTAGCACACATCATGTAGGCAATTTGAATGAAACTAAGCTCCAAGGTGCGCTGCTGGCGTGCAACTAATGAACCCCAGAGTGTAAGCAGACTTTTGGCCTGTAGGACCCAACTAAAGCAACAAGGAGGGGAAAAAAACCCCAGTCAGAAAACAAACCCTCAGAACTGTGTGCAATGTGAGCCTCAGGTCCTCGGCACCAACCTTCTCAATCCATACGTCTGCTCCTGCTGGTCTGCTTTAACATCACAACTCTGGCTGCGAAAACCAGCCCTGTCTCTCATTTCACAGGGCTTTCTTAACTGCTTGATGTGAAAAAGAGAAACAACCTTTCAGAGACATTACAGCATAGCTTCTGGGATATTGTGTTATCACATATTAAATGATTACTTCTTAAAGTATGGTATTTTGTCAGCAATCTGAATTTGGTTTGAGTCAACCTTCAGGCTTGAAATATTTATTGCTGGGAAATGTATCCCCGCTGTTATTCACTGTATTTACTGACGTTGTTAGCAATCCGAGCAAAGCTCAGTCATGGATCTGCAGACTAAATCATATTCCTCTCTGAGAGACTGCATGTCTTTTGTGGTTAAATATAGGATTTTAGCTTTCAGGAATATTAGTCTGCCTCCTTTCTCAGTGCTTAAAGTTGCGCTAAAATTACCCTGAGTTATGGATCCAGAGTAATGCTTGGGGTTATTGTGAGCAGAAGCAATGGATGTTTTATTATTAGCAATGATTAATTACACTTTTAGCTTAATGTGCCCACAATAGAATTATTATGACTCCCTTTCTAATCTTATTAACAGATCTGTGTTGCCACAGTAATTTGATCTGTCTACATCCTGCCTCTCCTCAGTTCATTACAATTTATTGCACTGAGTCCTCTGTACTAAAGCTAGTAGCAAAAGAGGTTCCCGAGAGCACGCAAATGACCAGGTTATCATAATTCTGATCATAATTTTCCCATTATATAATAAGTATGGAGCTTTGGTTGCTGAAATGTGAGTTACTGATTCTATCACCAAGCTTCCCACGTCGCAGCGCTATTTATTCAGCTGTTATTGCTGTTTCCTGGTAGAGATTCCAGTTCTGAACAAACACACTGCAAACATTTCTCTTGATTAAAATGTAATTTTCGGTCCTGCTGCTTTTCACCACAGGTGCCAGCATGTGTCTTTTGGTCTGGTTCAAGGGATGAAGACTCGGAGGGGAGAAGTAGTTTTCCTGGAAGATGTTTTAAATGAAGTTCGCTCAAGGATGTTACAAAACATGGCTTCTGCAAAAAGTTAGCTACTTCAGGTCTTATTAATTGCTTTTCTGTGTTGATCAAAACTGTGTCGTCTTTTCTACCTTTCGCTTTTTCCTGTCTCAGACTAATCACAGTGATACGCTCTGTGCACTGTTTGTATCTCCCATAACATAAACAGTGTAAAAATAATCCTTTGCAACTCTGTCAACTTCCCTAAAGGGATTTGCAAATCCCTTACAGATTTGCAAATTTTAATATCCAGTGGCATTATTCCATCACACTTTTGCACAGGGAAGGAAGCACCTGCCTTTGGGGGACAACAGTTGCTTTTTTCTGGAGGGACGAACTAGTCGATAGTGGGGTTGGGGCTGGAGTTCAGGGAATGTCAGATTTCATCCAAAGGATTTGTAGCTCTGACAGTTTTCTCTGGCAAGACTGGCTGCAGCTTATCTGCAACTACTGCCTTGTCATCCTCCCAGTCTCGGGACTGTTTCTGGAGTTCCCAGGAGGTCACTGCTCTGCAGGAGAACCTGCCGAAGGGGATGTTCGCCTGCACCTGGGGCTGTGGCTTTAGAGCCCGTTCCTCCTGATGCAGTAAAGATTGAAGTAGTTCCCAGTGAAATGCTGCCCCCTCTTGTGCTTTCTGGGGTTACTGAATGTGCTGAATGAACTGAACAGGTTAAGCAGTGTGCATCTTCTTTGGTCTGCCTCCTCTGCTTTTTTAATCCAGATAATTTTGCTTGTAGAATGGACAAGGGGAAGGCAGGCAGAGTGATAGAAGGGTGATCACCCCATTTTCAAACCAGTTTTACTGCAGAGAGGAATGGAGCTTAGAACTTCAGTTTAAAGGTTAGTAGCATAGCTGAGTGCAAAGCAAACTTATTTGATGCTGGACTAAACTGTCGCAGCAGAGGTACAGACCCACGTTCCATTGCATAAGCAGTAGGCAGAAGAACAGCTAAAAGAAGTGATGGTGGCACCGCAGCATTACCCTGAGCTTATCTATTAGCTTCTAAATTCTACCTGTGCTTGTAGAAATTTTCTCCCTTACATTTGAATTTCTGCCTTACTTCTGTTTCCTAAATTAGATATGGTAAATCCTGAGGAAAGGCTGAAAGAATAGCCAGTCTGAGACTTCTCAGGGCTATGAATTGTCATGTTCTCTCCCTCTACTCCTCTCTTGTGAGATGACACTGGAAGTCCCGTGTCCAGCTTTGTGGCCCCCAATTCAAGAGGGACGTGTTGGAGTAAGTCCAGAGGAGGCCACAAAGACAATCAGAGGGCTGGAGCACCTCCCCTATGAAGACAGGCTAAAAGAGTTGGGCTTGTTCAGCCTGGAGAAGAGGAGGCTCTGAGGAGCCTTGCATTATATAAAGGGAGCTTATAAGAAAGATGGAGAAAGACTGTATTACCAGGGCCCGTAGTGATAGGACAATGGATAACAGTTTCAAACTGAGAGTAGGTTTAGATTGGAAGGAAGAAATCTTTCCCTGTGAGGGTGCTGCGGCACTGACACAGGGTGCCCAGAGAAGCTGTGGCTGCCCCATCGCTGGCAGTGTTCAAGGCCAGGCTGGATGGAGCTTTGAGCAACCTAGTCTAGTGGAAGGTGTCCCTGCCCATGGCAGGGGGTTGGAACCAGCTGAGCTTTAAGGCCCCTTCCAACCCAAACATTCTATGATTCAGTTCAGATTCTGAGTATAAGCAGTTTAGGTCATCTACGATGGCTGGTGTGAATACTCCCTAAATGGATGTCCAAATGCTCCCTTTGCTCTTGGACCAGTATTTCTTTGACTGTTTATGCCTCTACATCAGTTAGAGATGTTTTTTATCAGTTTTTAAACAAAATCTGAATGGCCCTGTCATTCTTCTCCTGATCTTGGAGATTGGCTGTCTCAATTGTGAAGAGGAATTCAGTGTAGTTTATCCAGCCTGTTGTAATGAACCCTTCCAACATTAAAACGTGCATTACACATACTAGGAGAAGTGGAAAAAAGCCCATCTGAAACAGCTGTATCCCAACTTTTAAGAAGGATTTATATCCTGGACTACTTGCTGTACGCATCCTGACAATTTCCATATTGCTAGCTCACAGTTATGGAAGATCTGCTTTTTATTGGCATCTCCAATCTGAGCAAGGGAGCTGTTACGCTGCTACAGACTTATGATTCCTTTTTTTCTGTTTCTCTTCAGCAACCAAAGAGATAGAAAACCCTATGGAGACAGCAGAGAAAGTTGGCCTTGCAGCACTAATAATTCAGGTGAGTCTGAGCTGCCTCCTGAGGTGTTTGCATCTTGTGTGAAAAGGTCAAAATAGAGATGGAGAGCCATATCCAGGTGACTTCAGTTTATTCTTCCAGGACTTCCGGGGCCTTCTGTCATCTGATTATCAGTTTAGCTGGGACCGAGCTCTTCAGAGTCGTGGAGATACAGGTGTGTTCTTGCAGTACACCCATGCCAGACTCCATAGGTAAGAAGGAGCATTTGTGTGCAGAAGTACAGTTTGACATGTGTTTTAACCTTATTAACTTCTTTGTTCATTGGTAGAGTTAACTCCTTCCCTAAATACTCACGCTGCAGCAGAGGTGTGAGTTTACGATAGGAGTCACTGAGACTTCCCAGAAGAGCAATCCAATTAAAATGAAATTTCTGCCTCATTTCCACAGGGCTGAGCTAACTGTCCATGTACTTCCTCAGTTCTAGGAGCAGCCTCTCTGTGCGCTTGCTGTCAGTGATGAAGAACGGTCGCCCTAGGATTAAGGAAACTGATTTAAAAAACAAAATGCCCGTACTTGTAAAGTATACCACATCACAGAACTTAGATGTTTTAGGCTACCACTGTAGCTAGTAGGGGTGTTTTTTGATCATTCTGTTATTTCTCACTGTTGTAACCAAGTTGTTTTGACCTTCCTGTTGACTCAGGTCAAACATGTAACATATTTAATTCTTTCTAAAAAGAGTTTCAGAAGAGTCCAGTTTGAACAGTTGTATTGATTACCATGATCTGTCAGAGCATTTCGAATGCAGACATGGATACAGCTTTTCATAAAAGCATGTAAGGTACCTTCTTGTATCAATCAGGCCAAAGGCCTGTACCAACCTGGTATTCTGTCTGAGGCAATGGTAACAGGAGATGGTATTCAGGGAGATCATGCAAGCCTGATCCCTCTCTGTAGTCCATTCCTCTTCTACTCCCTTATCATCTAGGTATTGATGGTGCTGCAGTACCGTTACTGGGGTATTGACGGCCTCCCTAGCCCTTTCAGCATCAGCTTCTGGACCTGTCGTCCATGCACATCTCTAATCCTGTTGATCCTGAATGGTTAGAACAAATTTTGTTATCTTGGGTTGAAGTCAGCCGATCTGTCTCAATGTTCCATTCAGCTTGAGCAGAAGATGCCTACCCTTTTTCCTTAAAAATACAAATTACTGTTTTTCTTGTCCAGCTTTGCTAACGAGTTTTCATCCAATATTTGGTTTTTTTTGTTCTTACATTTTAGTTTAGAACAGATGCATGGGAATGAGCAGCTAACTGATGTTAACGTGGCATGCTTGCAAGAGCCAGATGCCATCTCTGTTCTTCAGCATCTTCTCAGGTTTGTCTAGTTTTCTTTCCAAATACCAGGGACAAAATACAGTTGTCTGTGAGACAATGCAGAAGTTCCCCTGATTTTTGTCTCTCACATCTCTAGCACAATGCTATAAAGGCAGGAATCTTTCCTGTTTGAACAGTGCCCACTTTGGACGTGCTGACCAAGATGAGGTGCTGAATGCACAGGCAAGAGATGTTGTGGTAGTTTACTATCCAAGGGAATGAGGAGTGCTCCCTCCCTGGTGCCATAGCTCTTACGTGACCATCGAGCCCTCACTGTCAGAGCTCACTCCCAGTTTTCCTTGCCTTTAAAGGAGGAAGAGCTCAGGGAAGGGAAGTTCAGCTTGGGCATGCTGGCAGGGATAGAATCACAGAATGGTTTGGGTTGGAAAGGACCTTGAGATCATCTAGTTCCAACCCCCCTGCCATGGGCAGGGACACCTCACTCTAGACCATGTCGCCCAAGGCTCTGTCCAGCCTGGCCCTGAACACCGCCAGGGATGGAGCATCCACAACTTCCTTGGGCAACCCATTCCAGTGCCTCACCACCCTCACAGTAAGAAACTTCTTCCTTACGACTTGTTACCAGTCTGCGGTTGGACATTCAGCTGTTGACCACAACTCTTCGTGTGCAGCCGTCCAGCCAGTTCTTTAGCCACCAAGTGGTCCATCTATCAAATTGATGTCTCTCCTGTTCAGAGACAAGGATGTCGTGCGGGACAGTGTCGAACGCTTTGCACAAGTCCAGGTAGATGACGTGAACTGCTCTGCCGCTGTCCATCAGTTCCGTGGCTCCATCATAGAAGGCCACCAAATTGGTCAGGCAGGATTTCCCCTTAGTGAAGCCATGTTGGCTGTCACCAACCACCTCGTTTTTCTTCATGTGCCTTAGCATGCTTTCCAGGAGAAACTGTTTTTTGCCAGGCACAGAGATGAGACTGACTGGTCTGTAGTTCCCTGGGTTTTCCTTATTCCCCTTCTTGAAAATGGGGGTTATATTGCCCTTCTTCCAGTCATCGGGAACTTCACCTGACTGCCAGGATTTTTCAAATATGATGGACAGTGGTTTAGCTGCTTCATTCGCCAGCTCCTTCAGGACCCGTGGATGGATTTCATCAGGTCCCATGACTTGTGCACGTTTAGGTTCTTAAGATGATCTCAAACCTGATCCTCCCCTACAGTGGGCTTAAGGTCTTCATTCTCACAGGATGGGCCTGAGAGCTGAGCAAAGAAATCCACTCCTGCCTTTTTAATTGGAAATCTGTTCAGCCCCAGAAGGGTTTGTAGCTTTTTGCAGGCTGTAAAAAAGAGGATGTGTACAAGCGGACAGCAGAACATATGAAAAAAAATGGATCTCCATGACTTTGCCTGTATAATCCAGTTTAATACTGTCTTTAAAAAGTTGATTTTCTTCCAGGATTATGTAAACCCACTTTGGTTTTGTATTTTCTAATGTAGCGAGATTCCCTTTAGCTACTTAAAATTCTAATCTGCATTTAGTAAAAGCAACATCCTCTAAGGGACGATTTTGACTGCCTTGTTTATTTAATATGTATTTTTTGCTCCTAGGAACTTACAGTTAGTGTTGAAATGTAAAACAGTGTTCCAGGAGCAAATACAGCTGGTGTTCTCTTTGCTCTAGCCTGCCTCCTTGAGCTCTGCCATCCACAGTGCTTGCATGATGAGAAGCAGAAGCAATCTCCTTCAATAAGCAAATGAGGAAGAAATAATCAATTCTGGGCAAATTACATGGCTTAGGTCTGGTTGGGAAGATTGTTCTTGTTAACTCTGCAGTTGTGTTTGTTCTGACTTAAGCTGTCTGATGAGCCTTATATTTGAGTACACCTCCCAATCCCTTCTATACCAAACAACCCTCCTCTTTCTTCACAGGTATGATGAGGTCCTGTATCGATCTTCTCAGGATCTGCAGCCCAAGCACATTGTCAGCTACCTCCTCACACTTAGGTAAGGTGAATGCTGATACTGGCTGTCTGTCTCTGGTAAGGACAGGTGTTCCTGAGCTGGCTCTGCAAGCCTCATGTCTGCACTGCTTTGAAGAGCAAAAATAGTGGGAAGATGTAAATTTGTGGGACAGTTTCTCTGGAGCAGGTAAGGTATGAAGTAGGATAGCAAACAGTGTAACAGAGATTGAGGTTGGAACCAGGAACAAAGGAGCCAGAAACTGAATGCTTTCAACAAAAAAGGATCATGTTGCTGTAACTGAGCATCTGAACCCAAAATCACACTGGACTAATCCTACCTTAAAGAGCAGATCTGAGTGATAATAACACTCTCAAAGCTTAAAATTTCGGCTAGGAAATTTTGTCCAACCCCTTTTAACCACAGATCTCAGCCTGTGTGTTGAGATGGACGAAGCATACTATTGTAAGTTATATGGCATATAAGTTACCTCCGTAGGGACCTGTCTGCTTTAACAGCACTGTGAAACACTGGAGAACACCTGCTGGAAGAAGCTGTAGGCCTGTGTACAGGGAAAGCCTTAATGAATAAAGGAAAATTGTATAAGGAATAATGCACCTTGGGAATGACAGGGCAGGCTCTTGAGAATCTTTCCAGACCAGTTTGGGTTTTTATATGGGTTTGGTTGGTTTTGGTTTGGTTTTGGGGGGTGGGGAGGAGGGGTGGAGAGATTGTTTTGGGGTTGTTTTACAAGCATGAAGGTGTTGATGGCATGCTGTGACAATATGCAGGCTACAGAAAACCGTGCCCTCTCTCAGCCAGGTGGAAATAACTCTCTGGCCTGCTGCAGTTGTGGCTTTTCCAGTTCTGCTGCTTTCTGTAGCCCATAGCACTCCTCTTGTCAAGAGACTTGCTTGTTCTCAGCATTCTCCTCGTGTTTTCTATTTCAGCCATCTTGCAGCCGTGGCACATAAAACCCTTCCCGTGAAAGGCAGCGCCCCTGACGTAGCGCAGGTATGGTATGGCACGGCACGGGGCTGTTACGTGGCTGGGGCCTGGGGAGGGTGTCCCTTCCAAGAGGAATGCTCCCTTGGGCTTTACCAGCCTAGCTGTGTAACCACTGGGGTGAACATGCACCTGCAGGCTAATGAGCCAGCAGGCAGGCTCTCCTTTGGGAAGGCAGGGACTGCCATCATGGATCTGCCTGATCTTCCCAAAACACAAATCTCCATAAGGACAACTGCTCCAAACCCAGTCAGAAGTAAACATTTGAGCAAGTTAACTCACTGGTGAATTTCAATGGTTTCCTTGAGTGGTTATGTGGGAAGACAAGAGAATGAGGAGATAACTGACTCAGTCTCCTCCCTCTTGCCACCTACATATCCCAAGTTGTCTGTATTGCAGTTCCAGCTAAAGCAGAGGCTGACAACTGTTAATCTGCAGTTCCAAATATAAGCAAATTATTTTCTACTCATCTCCCAGGCAATGTTTGACCCCCTAACGGCTCAGTAAATGATATACTAATTACACTGCCTTTCTTATTTTCTCTTTCATCTATTTCAAAAGCAATTACCTATCTGGTTGTGGTAGGAAGTCACATTTAAGTGTTGAGCTGTGTTATGAGGGAAAAATCAGTTTTTCAATTCAGTGGAATTGATGGAGCTGTGCTCTGTATTTGAGCTCAGATGCTGTAAGTATTCCTGCCTTTGAAGACAGACTAAATGAGTCCAAATTACAAGGAAAACTTCAGTGCCTTATCCTGTAAAAAAAATTCTAAATACCTTACAATGTGACAGCTTTCAAGAACTGTTTTTCTGAAGTAGGGTTGACGGAGCCTTTCCCAAACAGCCAGTTGTGTAACAGCTAAGACATTGACAAGGAAGAGTGGAGATTTTCAAAGCAACCCACAGTTGCTTGACAGCCTCTAACCCCGGCACAGTGAGAGGAGGGATTCCAGCAGTATCTGCAGGCTGTAACAGCTGCTGAGGCAAGAAAGATTTTCCCTCTCTAGTCATTGCTAGCTCTTCTGCAGGCGCCTCCTCTGGTTACCTTGCCCTGAGGGCACAGGGCTGGGCAGGATGCTTCTTTTCAGCTTCACTTCAAAAGCAGCCCTTGACAGAAGTGTCCCTCCACTGACCCTGCAATGGGCTGTCAACAGCTGGTGTGAATTCTGCCAGCGTTGGTGTGTTACTCAGTACTCACATCACATGTAGGTCTGATTCCCAGTGCTCTGCCTGGGTACAGAGGGATGTACACAGTGTTCTCACCTCTGACAGGCTGCTCCTAACTACTGTCCTGAGAAGCACGCTCTGTTCTGCAGCAATGCTGTAAGCTGATGGCTCTTCTTGTTTTCCAGGCAAGGCGCTGTCTCTTTCAAGCTGCTCGCTCAGTTCTAGCCAACGGGATGAAACTTCTTGGCATCACACCTGTAACTCAAATGTAATGAGGCTCTATGCCCTGTAAAGTCATGTCTCTCAGTAAAAGGGTTTTTTAAGATAATATAAATACTCTCCTGTGTGTCAGTGCTAGTGCAGTCTGGAACCTCTCTGCCTGCTCTTGAATGTTTGTATTCTCCATCACACTGACTGCCATGCAGGGGAGCCCAGGGGAGGACAGTCACCTCTCCCAGGCACTTGGTAGGAGTAGTGTACTTAAGACATTAGTCCACGTGGTATTTCCCATAAAAGAGAACTGCTCTCTATTTGCCATGCAAATATAACATCCTTCTGGTGGAGGAAGTGGTGTTAAGTGTGCTGCCCTAAGTGATCAAAGTTCTCTCTTTTTGCAGTTGCTATTGTGTGCATAGGCCTAATAGTACATCACCTGCAGGTGCTTGTCTGTTGGAACAAACTGAGTCAGACCAGGCCAGAGACTTATTCCACGTGTGTTGTACTGCACTCCCCCTTCTGTAACCTTAGCCGAGCCCAACTGCCAGCTGTCACATCCTGTTCCTCACCCCTTCCTCCGTCACACTGACCTGACAACAGGGAAGAAGAGGATTTGCTGCCCAACTGGTGGAACAGGACCTGCCGTGCTCCCTCAGCACTGTACAGGCAGGCAGACGTGGCACACAGAGCCACCACACTGCTGAACAGAGGTGGGGCATCACGTGTAAGGTAGTGCAGGTGACTGACAAGATCTCCAGCACCACAGCCTTCACTTACCAGAGCAGCATGGGGGTGGCACCCTGTTCCAGGTGCACAGAACAGCTGGCAAAAAAGTCAGACAGGAGCATCCTTCCCCGCTGGAACAGAATTTAAGCGTGTTTGTTACTGCTGTGGTTAACACACCCCACTTTCAAGTAAAGCCCAGCTCGTTAATTCATGTCTGAAGGAATCTAACCAGGATATGAACTAGGTCACGTTTTGACTCCATGTTGAAGGTAGATGATGCACCAGTTAGTTTTTCTCTCAATGCAGAGTTGCAGTTTCTGGAAGGGTGAACTGAGTGAGGCCTCAGAAAATTGAGGAGGTTCAAATTACACAGTTGGCACTCCTAAATTAAATCAAAGCCTAACATGCATTATAGGAAGTGCTTTCAAGCATCACTTGGTATGCACAAAAAGGTTTAGAGAGAAAACATACAGGTAAAAATCTTATGCTCTGAATTGACTCATTCGTACTTAAGCCAGAGATACAAGAACACACAAGAACCTTCCCCTGTACAACCAGGGCTTGACAAAACACACAGGAAATCCCTCTGCCAGCTACAGCAGGTATAAGAAACATTTAGAAAGCCTAAGAAAAGCACCAGTCTTTCATTCTGACTTTTTAAACCAAACACCAAGCACTACTTCTAATCACTTCAAGGTGAGTGATGCCTGAGGCATGATTATTCCTGGTGGAGTTGGGTCATCTCGTGTCTATCACCCAGAAGAGAAACTTTTCCTGTTGTTAATCAAACTGCAACTGCCAACTAGTTTAAGAGAAAATGCTGGCAGTGATTGCTCTTTTTAATAGATTTTCATGAAGCTTTTGGGCATTTCTGCCCTCAACGGGCAAGACAGTTTATCAAATACACAAAGAACCAATTTCTTTCCATTATATACATTATATACAATTGAGCGTTCAGTTCCTTCATTCTGCTTTCCTTGTAAACGGGTTCTCCAGTGCTTGCTGTGAGTGAGGAATCCCTTCAATAAAACACCCATCCAGCTCCTTGGCTGTGATGTAGCCTCAGGGTCAGCCACCGGAAACTTCCCATGTAAAACAGAACTAACTTCTGCTTTTAGTCTATCCCACTTCAACCATTCCATGACTAGCTTAAGGCTAAGTTTAAAAAAATGCATTTTTTTTAAAGTCCATTTTTTCCTCTTGCCTGCCTGTCCAGTTCTATGGACAACGTCACACAGTAGCAAGCCTCTCTTTTGAGCTCTTTGTTTCTGATGGCTGGATTTTTGTGGTGTCTTGTCGAGGTAATCCGTAGAGGTAAATAGAAACACACACCAGGAGAGCACCCAGGGAGAAGGTAACAGCTGGAAGGAGACAAAACAGTTAATAAACATCTCTGTATAAGAAGAAATCTTCAGAAGAGTAAACTATATAAATTACGATATCTGAATGGCAGTATTAAAGTGACTCAACACTAAACAGGACAATGAGCTGTTAATAATTCACAGAACCTAGATCCTCCTCTGTCACTGGGAACTCTTGAGCATTCACAATCCCCACACCATTTCTGTTAGTCTCATACCAGCAAGAACGTGGTGGTGGTCAGAAAAGCAAGCGTGAAACATCTCCTGCAGTCCAGATGCCATCCAAAAGGCTTACGTTACAATAAACTTAATCATAGAGACACAGTGGGTGTGATAAAGCGTGTGGTAGCACACTGCCTTTCCACATCTAGACAGGGCTAAGAAACACTATTAATGACACTTCCTCCTAAAGATCACCAGTCCAGGCTTGATGTGTGTCAACCATCAAGAAAACATTCTGCCCAAGTGAGTTTTTAAAACTAGTTGTGTTTCTCCATCACTTGCTATATGGTGCTGTTTTTCAGCCAAGCACTGATGATTTTCTCCTTCGGCAAACTTCCCTTCAGCTTCAATTAACGCCATATCAGAAAGCCACCATCATTACACCATTTACCATCTTTGGATTATGGAAGGAAAGTAAAACACAGCCAAAACTAAAGAGCAACGGCCTGAGCAGGAGCTATTAGGTCTAGTAGCAGACACAGACTTGATCAGGGAGAAAATCCTTTGTGGTTGCAGAGCAGCCCAAAGCAATCTGCTGTTTGCTCTCAAAAATATTCACCACATATCAGTCACGCCCCCAGCTCCTGTTTGTTTGACTTGCTCTCATGTGGTGGTGTCCACAGCAAACGGGGAAGGCAGAAGTTAATGCAGTAGCAGGTGTCACTTAACAGGGATGTGTAAAGCCCTTGGCAGAAATAGCTGAGGAGCTAAATTGGCATTGGCTGTGCTAAAACCAACAAAAAATGATAACTTATCAACAGCAGCCTTAGGTAAGCTGCTGTATCACACACTAAACTGCATCAGAAAGTGATTCATTAATAAAGCCAACATGGCTTCACTGAGGGCAAATGCTGCCTGCAAATTTGGTGGCCTTCTACAGTGGGGCATTGGTGGATAAGGAAAAAGCAACTGACATCATCTACCTGGCAAAGCATTTGACACTGTCCTGCATGACATCTTTGTCTCTAAACTGGAGAGGCACAGATTTGATGGGTGGACCACTCTGTGGGTAAGGAATTGGCTGGATGTTCACACTCAAAATGCTGTAGTCCACGGCTCAATGTGCAACATAAGAAGGACGTGGACCTGTTGGAGTGAGTCCAGAGAAAGACCATGAAAATGATCAGAGGGCTGGAGCACCTCTCCTGTGGAGACAGGCTGAAAGAGTTGAGCTGGTTCAGCCTGGAGAAGAGAAGGCTCCAGAGAGACCTTAGAGCAGCTTCTGGTGCCTAAAGGGAGCCTACAAGAAAGCTGGAGAGGACTTCTTACAAGGACATGCAGTGACAGGACAAGGGGCAATGGCTTGACACTAAGAGGGTAGATTTAAATTAGATATTAGGAGGAAGTTCTTTACTGTGAGGGTGGTGAGGCACTGGCACAGGGTGCCCAGAGAAGCTGTGGCTGCCCCATCCCTGGCAGTGTTCAAGGCCAGGCTGGACAGGGCTTTGAGCAAC
This sequence comes from Strigops habroptila, assembly GCF_004027225.2. Classification (NCBI taxonomy): domain Eukaryota; kingdom Metazoa; phylum Chordata; class Aves; order Psittaciformes; family Psittacidae; genus Strigops; species Strigops habroptila. The sequence goes on from NC_044282.2 coordinate 25,903,412, forward strand.
CTGATCTAGTGGAAGGTGTCCCTGCCCATGGCAGGGGAGTTGGAACTGGATGAGCTTTAATGTCCCTTCCAACCCAAACCATTCTACAACTTTATGATAAAGCTGTATGAACTCATAAGCTGTTTAAAACACAAAGAACCTTTCCATTTGAGATTGTAGGATGCCTCTAAAAGAGCAAACCATGAATGCCTCTGAAAGCACAGGATCATCAGGCACCTTATGCAATACACCAGTGCACAGGAGTCCTGGAGAAGATGAAGTTAAACCCAGAAAACTTCAAAGGAGGCATAAAAGACCGCTTTGGTATGAATGGCATACAGCCTGCTAGCAGCCTGCTGGCCAGGAAGGAAACACGCACCTACAGTCAAATCAAAGGCAAGAAGGCACTTACTTATCTGGAGGCCAAAGAGGGCGACTGATGCCACAGTTGAAAGAACAATGGCTGCCGCTGCAGAAAAGCCTTTCATAATGTTATCTGTGTACTTAACAACGACCGAAGTGTAGAGGCCACCTACGCTGGCGAGAACTGGAAAGCAGATAAACAGGTTTCTATTAGTAAAGGTGCAGTAGGTTACTCTTCAAACGATGCATTTTACTCCACTGGTGTACTCCTTGTTTAGGCTGTGTCATCCTAATTGATGATTTAATGCAATATTTGGCAAAATGGGATGTCTGCATGGCATCTAGCAGCTCAGATACAACTAATTTAAAGATGATCAGCTCACTACTGTTATTTAGACTGCTGCTTCAGCACAATTTTGAATTGGACAAGTGAGTAATTTCCAAGGAAATGGTACTTTTAAATAGAATCCTTCAAAGCACATTAAAAAACCAGTGCATCAGATTGGATTTGTAGCTTTGTGCAATCAGTTGTATCATAGTTAAAAAAGCAGAACCATGTAACAAGATCCTAAAAGCACAAGATACTTACAGATGACAAACCAGACGTAGTATGTATAGCCATAGAAAAACCCTTTCTCAAGGACTTGGGCTCCGTCTGACATGTACACACCAAATAAAGTCACCACAATCCCAGATAAGTACATCTGAATATTCCTCACCCACAAGGAAGTATCTGAACTCTTCAAGACCTTCTCAAAATAAACTCCTACAAAAAAAAAAAGGGTTTCATTGAGATGAAGCATCATCCTCCAAACACCATGAACCATTGGTTCTACTGCAGTCATCTTGTCTTACAAACTGTTCCAAATGCTGAGGACCCAACACCACATCCTGCCAACGTGTGTCTTCCACAACAGGATTTTAATGGGTATGGAATATGAAAAATAGATTCTATTTCTCTTTACAGTTGTTGTAACAACTCATTAACAATTGAAACTACTCCTCATTTCTGTTTGATCTGCCAGGCTTCTGTCCAGCAGTTGCTTCTGTATAATTCTACACCAGAAAAAAATCCCAAACTTTTCACCTTGGTTTCACCCTGGCACCTGGTATTTTATTGCCCAGACAGTATTTATATATTTCAGTATGATGAAGAACATTTTTTTTCCCCTCCACTGGGATACTTAGCAGTAAAATCTGAAAACAGGGGTGGGACTGTATTAGCTAAGTACTGAGACTGAGAATTCCTCAGAAGCCTCGTGCTTGCAGAGTGCTTGGCAGAGTGGCCGCATTCTGAAACCACAGCTTCAGGGGATTACAAGAGCAAATCAAACCCGACGCCTTCTGCTAACTGAAACTACAGATTGGTTTTGAGGAAATGGAATTCATTTTAATCTAAAGCTCTTGTTCACACTGCCACACTGCTGAGCATTACTTTTATGCTCTGCCTCAATGAAATTCCCCAAATACCTTTTCAGTACTCTGCCTGGGAGGTGTATGTCAGGCTAAAAGGCTGACATTTGACAAGGCCATCACTACCTGCCTTTTTAACCATTGCTCCCACACCAGGACTCTGCTTATCTCTGGAATTTCCTCAGGATTTTAAAACACAGACAGCAGTTTGCAGGACTCAGATCATCTCAGCCACTTCCACGACCTTCTGGTGTGAGTCCTCCTGACTAATTATTGCTGATTAATGTTGCCCAAGATCCTTCTTACGATATAAGAAAAGTATTTGGAACTGACAAAGATGGCAGAGAGAAAAGATCTGTGGGTTAGAAGCCCCTGGCACACACTCCTCCCAGAATCCCTGAGGTAGCTTCAAGGAAGGTCTTGCTACTTTTTTATTCATGAAAAATGCAATTTATAATTTAATACAGCGTGGGGAATAAATTAGAGAACAGATTTATATTTCAGGGGTACAGATAATAAAAAACTCACCAAGGAAGTATGATATTATTTCATATGAATACAAATGTCTGAAGTCTAACATCAACAAAACCCCAGTATTGTTAATGACCGCAGTGCTTAAAAGAACCCAGAAGCATCTATCTATCTATCTTGAGATTTCTGCCCGCTGAGAAGGCCCACACAGCACACCCAGACATAATCAGGTACCAGAGATTTGGCTTGAGTGTCAACCATACTTGTAAGTTTTATAAACTAGGGCAAGAGTAAGCAAAGCAATGGAACTATGCTTTCAGATGTCCGAAAATGCATGAAAATCGCTCCTCTAGGCAAGATGAAGGAATGAATGGGTGCTCTTTAGGAGAAATTACTCTTCAGTACTGCTTCAAGTTACAAGGGATCTGCCATTACATATTTGTCCAGTGCTTTTATAAGCATTGCTGGTCTGCCGGATACTACAGGACCCGTGGTTTGAAGGAAAAACTTTTCTATCTCTGAGGGACAAAAACCACATAACTTTGTTGACTTTGCTGGAATAATATACACCACTTGACATGGTCAGTCCAGAAACTGAAGGTTCAGTGCCAAAACAGCTTCTTCGTGTGGGTGTGGGAAGGAAGTAGAGGAAAGGAGTTTGAATAGTATTTATGTTTTCAACATGTAAAGCCCCAAGGGCACAAGGAGCTCCACAGAAGAAATGCTCTGTCCTCCCAGCTGCCTCAAAGCTACAGCTGTTGGTGAGGAAACACCCAAGCTGCGATCCTTCTGCAGGAGAAGAAAGCCATATGTGTCTAAATCCTCTAAAGCTGCCTATATCAGCCCTTCTAATGGTCTGAATTTGCAGACCTTTAGAAGCACAGCTGTCTACCCGCGCTACTAGGGAAAGCTACAGAGCTTTAAGAGACTCTGAAGTCTTCACTGTGATGCTGTGTTTTGTCTCATGGCTTGGGAGGATCTATTGAAATGAGTAAATTTATAACCTTCAGGAAAAGATGACTGAGCTCTACACAGTCTTATTTAGTATTTCTGCTTCAAAGTGCCCATTTCACTGGAAAGACACCAAAGAGCAACACCCTCCTCCTTTCCTCCCCTGCCAATCAGAATGTTTTCCATAAGTAACGACCATGTATGCACAGCACAGGATTATTTTTGCAGGATTGTACAGTATTAGAGGCGAGTGTTAGCACCTTGTTTTCTTCCAGAGGGAGGGGAAAGAATCGAGTTTACAGCCAGAGAAATATGCCCCTGTGAGCCAGATTTCAAATTAAGGAGTAATTTGCATTTCCTTCTTTCTCAGCACTGGCTCACTTGTCCTGAAGTTCTGGTCTCCTTCTGCAGAAGCCAGAGAAGAACTACTCTGAGGGGAAACACTGGCTGTAGAACAAAACCAAACCAAACCAAACCTCCTTCCATGTGGTCTATCTAGGCTTCTTGCTACTCATCTTCCTCTCTGCCCTACTCATGCTCCCTCTGCATCTCAGTTACATTTACCACCTACAGGACCAAGGCAATATGTATTCTGGGGCTGAGCTAAGTGCAAGAACTGAGCTAGGAGCTCCACCATTCCCCTTATAAAAAAATGCAATGATTTTGTGTGATCACCATAAGGCAGCTATTCACTGTAGAGCCCAATTTATAAAATTGATGTACATTAATTAATTGTACCAAGTTATTATGGATGTTCCCTACAGTATTATTCTAACCATTTGAAAGATGCTTCCACATGCAAACCAGCCTTCTAAGTTGCATCACGTAAAACCAATAGTACATGCTTCTAGTCATTTGCTTGACAACGGGAGTGATCATGTCATGAATCTGCCATAATTACTGCAAGTAGAAGTAGTTACGAGTAGAGGGTGTAAAGTAATTTTTTATCTCGTAATCAACAAAGACAGCTAACTAACGTAGAAAGTTCTGGTTTAAACATCATGACTGCAGTCCTTTTAATGTGACCTGCATACAGAAATAATAATATACCTGCAAATCCCGAACACAATACAGCAACAGCAATGGCTCCAAACCCTAGCCATGGATTCTGCTCCACCTGCAACATCAACCGTTATTTTAAAAAGGACACAACACTTCAGTAATTTACAGTAATCAATTCCAGAGCTCCTTTGTTAAGTACAGCAAAATGATTAGCATTTCATTACAGTGTAAAATGTACTTCCTTAGCTAGAGCTGCCCTTTGGATTAGCTTGTGTAGCTGTGTGGTGTTTTCATTTCCCATGTGGACCCTCAGCAACCCCGCTATGCTCAGAGCACTGTCTCCTTGGAGGCGGGTGTTCTTCCCAGCTGCAGGACCGGCCCTTCCCACTAATGCCACTGACCTGCTGCTTAGGTCTCAGCCGCTGAAGACGCTTGTTTCTTCCTAGAACGGGATTAGGTCAGTGGCTCTGAAGGGTGTGTTTAAATGACATACCCGCAGCCACAAGGCATTGGAGTTTCCCTCCTAATTTTGCCAAGTGCTTTGATTCCAAGTTCTCTGCTCCAACAACTACAATGATACCAGGGCCAACTGCTGGAAACGTTACTCAGATACCCGTATCATGGTGCATTAGGCTGATTATGATGACTGTAGTAATTTATACTAATTGTAGCAATCAGTTGCCTTTCCAACCAGCAAGACTGGAGCAATACCACAAGCCTGTCTGAACTGGTATACAATAAATGTGAAAGAGAACGAGCAGACTGGTGGTTATGTTAGAGATGAAGTGGCTGGAAATAAGCAACGGACGCTGCTCTGTAAGATATAATAAACCTCACCATAATCTCAGCTGCTGTGAAGTGAAACGCAGAGTATAAGGCAGTTTATTCTTCATCATGAAGTGGCAAAATGTAAACTCTTACCTGTACTTTCGTAGCCTGAGCAGGCTTCCACTGAACAAGGGTAACACCACCGCACAGCATGAAGACAGAGAACCACTGCAACTTACTAAGGGTACGGTTTAGCATCAGGACTGTACATAAAGCTGTACAAGGGATCTTCAACTGGTATGTCACCTAAAGAAGGTGGGAATATAGTTGAGGATGTGGTTTATAAACTCCTCCAAACCAAGAAAACAAAACAGAGAATTCAACTACAGAATGACAAATACAATTTCATATTGACTTCCTACTGATCCCTCGGGTTTGGTACCATTGCCAATTACAACAAAGTGAATTTGAAGTGACTCCAGCTGAGCAAACCAGGGCTCTAAAACAGACAGCTCTAAAACAGAATGTATGCTCTGAATATAACAAAGCATCATTTGGCTTTTAACATTGAAGCTGAAGAGAGTACCATGTGCTAGGCAGACAAATACCTAGCATGCATCCCTCATGAAACAGGAAAGAGAAATGTATTTACAGATCAGTTACTGACAAAAACATGTATTACCTGGTAGACTGCTGCATCCAAGTTGCTAAGAGCCACAAATGCCATATTATTTTGGAGACCATATACCAAAGATGGAACACTTAATTTTAGCAGTTCTGTAGGACTTCCAAACACATTTTCTTTCAAAGATGTTATTAACCTTGCGAGACTTCCAGTTTCTCTGCAAAATAAAGTATTAGTATAACAGAGGGCTCTCCTAAACTGATATTTGGAGACAGAAATCAAATCAATGAATCCTATGGGAAGGCTGAAAATCTGTTCTCAACAATCAGTTGTACCTTCTGCTTATTAAAGAAATATTAACTGGGAAAAACAGTGAGGTTATCAACAAGTAGAAACCCCTGAAGGTGAGGAAGGCATTCTGGAATGAGGAGGTTAGATGCATTAATGTGTAACAAAGTAAACAACAACCATGAACACTGTAAACAGTGCAATAAGTCACTAAGTATACAGGCAGTGGGACAGAAGGCTGTTGTTTCCTCTCCCCCCCTGTTTAGGGGGATATTAATATTTGTGCGTGATGTCAAATGCCTGTGCTTTTCCAGATCCCCTTTAAACTGGGCTTCACAGCACAGACAAAAAAGATTGTACCCTTGCACACTGCTGAGCTGGAAACACCTCTCATTCCTCAGCCAGCCCTGTTTTCCTCCTCTGTCTGTGCTGCCGGAGATGCTGGACCAGCACCAGCCCACATCTGAAGAGCTCTGGCAGGTGTGTGGCAGCTCCCTGTCACCTTGCACCTTCACTCATCTCCTACATGCAATTACAGCACGTGAAAGAGCAGGCAGTGGGGAAGAACATGCTGCTGCTTGCTTCTGTCCCCTTCTGCAGCTTGTTCCTCAGCTTATTAAAGCTGACCTTTGCATTGTTAGTTCTCCCTTATCACTGGTACATCAATCTGATGTTCTTGCTTACTTGTCACTGCTACTCAAGTCCTCCAGTTCCCTTCCCAGCTCTCCCCAAGTCCCATGTTCCCCCTTTGCATTCTTCTCTTGCTTGGCCGCTGACAAACACCAACATCCTGTCCCCTCCCACAGGCCTCTCGACATGTATTGCTCTTGAATTTAACACACCTTTTGCTCCCATTACACCATTTGCTTCCATTGCTTGCTTATGAACAAATGTCTCATCCTCCTCAGCATTCCAGGAGCCCAATTCCCCACATTTCAACCATGTCCCAGCATCTTTCTTTTTCACAAATGTACGTCATCTACCTGCCCCAAACTCTTACGAGCAATTACCAAAATTAGCCATCTCTCTACGCCCCAGGCTCCTTCATTAACCACCTTGTTCCTGCATATTTTCTGTTCCTCATCAACCCCTAACTCTGTGCTCCAGGTTCTTAAACTTTTCCTCTCCAAAGATTTATGTACTCTATCCTCTCATGACCCTTTCATCCAAGTTTCTCTCCTAGAGGCGTAGAAGAAAAGGAAGAGTTCCTGGTAATACCGCAGTGCAGCTGGATTGAAGTGCTTCTATCTGAAATGTCTAACTGCAAATAACATGTAATTATCACAGACACAGTTCTACTCTGTGAGACTAAGTAGTCAATAAATACCACACAGTGATGGCTTCTTCTATTTGCTGATACTAAGGGAAATTGTTAAACAACAAAATAATATTTAAACTATATCTGCTTCTGTTCAGACCATGCTCAGCGAATTAGCTGGTTTAAAGTCATGTCACAGCAGTAATAGTAGTTCCTGTCTACGTTGACTTCCAGCGTGGAATTTCAGCAATGAAGAATAACAGGTGCCCAGTAAGCACCATTTTAACTTTAGGTTTTGAGAACAACAAGATGAACTATTAGATAGTTCATCTTTGCAGTGGGTGTGCTTTCTGAAGCATGTACTTCTCAAGAGTCTCTAACTGTAAGTTGAATTCAGTACAAAGAGCATGTGGAGACAGACTTAAATCTACACAAAAAAGATAATTTGAAACAAGCCTCTGTGTACAGCTGATAATGCAAAATAAGGTGCCCAAAGATGTACCTTGCAAAATCAAATAAGAAAATAAAAAAATCTAGCTTGAATTCAGTGGTTTTGATGTTGATCTAGATTCGACTTAAAAAACATATTCTGTTCTCTTCGTAGGTCTGAATGGGTGAGAGATACTAACAATTAGTTCTGCAACAGAAACATGCATTTATTAGAAAAACTGAAGTTAAAACTAGAGTTTGCAAATCTGCTTTACTTTTCTTCATCCATTGCTAAGTAATTATGTACCATCTAAGAATGTAGACAACGTAAGTACCAGATGGTGAATTGGACTTTAAATAAATAGGAGAAGTTGAGTTGAGTCGTTGAGTAAATAATTAACACAGTTTACACTATCATAAACACCTCTTTTAAAAGACAATCTTTTGGCATTCATCCGTTCAATGTGCCTTCCAGGAGAAACCTTAAAAGTAAACACAGCTGAGTAAGAATGTAAGAAAACAAATTCTGCAGGCGGAACAAGGCAAGAGTCATACCCCAGTATCCTGTACCTTGCAGTTATCAGACCTGGCTGGTTCAAAAAGGAAAAGGTACCCACCCAAATGTATCCCGCTGTACAGAAAAAGCAGATCATATGCTATCTTCTAACTGGCTATTAAACTACAAAGGCACCTTGTCTGGGGTGAGGCAAATTGGTTAGGACTTCAAAACCGGAGGAAGTTGTAAAGGAGCCACTGAAAGAAACTATGCTGGAATTTATGCTACTCAGTATATTCGTAAGTAAGTGAGCTAAAATGGGAGATTACTAGGAAATTGGCAAATTTTGCTGATTATGCTCAATTATATGTGATATGCAAAAAGAAACCTTCAATAGTTCTTTCACTACACCGAGCAGAATTCACCAGATCTCTTGCCATCTGAGAAACAGCTCAGTCACCTGGGCAGCAAAGGAAGGCACCCAGACCCACCAGCAACCGAGACATCCTGCCATTAAGAGGTGAGCACGACCTGATGAATAGTGTCCGCTGGTGCCCATCTCCCTCTCCACTATGCAGAAAAACACCCCACTGGCTGACTAGATCAGAACAGATACTATAACCTTCAAACAGCTTAATGAATCAGATTAATCCCATTTTAATTGGCAAATAAAGCTCAGTTGTCAATAAATGAGGAAGAATCATAGGAAATAACCCCATAATACAGCAACCATCTCTAAACCAGTTACAGGCGTTTGGGAAAAAGATGTGAGTAGCCCTATGACAGCACCAGACCAAGGCTCAACTGTGTTCAGAGAAATGAGCAGAACACTACGAATCCTTAGGAAAGGAACTGAGACCAAGACAGAAAGCACCTTCGCCTCTCTGCCTAATGCCATGGCATGTTCACATCCTGAATGTTTCATGCAGCTCTGGATCCTGTTGCAAAAAGGATGTAACAATAGTGGGAATGCTGTAGAGATGGGTACTAGGATGGTCACGGAAAAGTTAGAGTAGAACTCTCAGCTTAGAAAATGAATGAGTTCTGAAAACACAATGTAGATCTGTAGAGATATGAAAATAAAAACGAATGGAGAAGAATTATTCTTGATGTCTGTCAACATAGGAAGACAGAATCCAGTGACACTGCTAGATAAAGCGTTCATTAAAAAGTACTTTTTCATATACCATGTAGTTATATTGCAGAAATCATTTCACAAATACAGTAGGGACTAACAGATCGAAAAGAAACTGGACAACTTCCCAGAGGACAGGATCGGTAGGTGCTACAGCGACAGTGTGCACACAGCATCCAGGCTGGGAAATCCACAAGCTTCTGCCAACAGCTAAGGAAAGCTCAGCCTGTGGCTGCCCTATTGCCTATACTTCTGTTCTAAGCATCCTCTGCTTGTTACTGTCAAATGGAGGACAATGGGCTACATGGACCTTTGGCTGTGCTGGGCTGTTCTAAAAATGTAATAGACTTCCGAGTTAAAAGTAACCACCACTATTGAGAAACGTGGGTTGCTACAGTCTCCTGAAAGCGGCCTGGATCATGACCCACACTGGCCACAACACTCTGAGAACCACAGTGCAACCACTCACTGGCAGAGACCCTCTTGCCAACATTTTGTGCTGGCACAGGGAGAAGCCCCAGGCGCATAAAAAGGAAAACAGAAATCTGCCACTGGTCACACTTGCCTTTTCTAACACATTGCATTTAATGAAAGGTTAAACAAAAGGCAGCTTGCCACAGCTGCCTTATCAAATCCAAATATTGTCTCATTTCTAAAGCAAGTTAAAATGCTGTTTTGATGTTAAGTAGACATGTTCTGATAAAAATCTGAAGTACACCGTGTGACTCCATGATTCTCTAGCACAAAACAACCAGCCTTCTGATGTACCAAAAGCCACAAAGGGATAGGCAGGAACCCTAAAAGAACAAATTCTACTACAACAGCAAGAACCGGGCTTTGGAAAAGTACAGAATATAAAGATTCTTCCAAGGAGGAATGCAGCACAGGAAAGCAGAGAGGAAAAAGAGCAAACTGACGGCCTCTCTACTTTAGATGCTCACATGTGGACTGAAGTTCTAGTTCTTAGAAATAGTCTGGGATGACAGAAACTTAATATTTTCTGACCACTGTCTTTCAGCATTGATTCCCCAGCTTCAAAGAGACAGCAAATGTCTGTCTGCAACACTGTTTGGGAAATTTATGAGTAGGAACATTACAATTCTATACAACTCAGCAGACAATGGCTTGCAGTTCAGCTTTCACCTACACCAATAAAGACCCAAAACACCACAGATAATCCAGGCTGACATTTTGAACCTGTTCCAAAGCATACAAAAATAGAAAATATGCAGAAACGACACACCTGAATATTGTGCTGTTTACAAAGCAGTTTCAGTTGAGGAGAATTCACAAGCTCTAACCTGCTTTAAAATGACTCTTCCACAGCATGACTACCCAGCCACATTCTCAAATGTATTTCTACTTCAGTATCTGAGAATCTGAGGTTAGAAGCAAGGATTTGTTTTCAAAATACTGATTAGCATTCCCACACTTACTTAGCCAAGATGCCCACGCTCAAGAACAACTTGATAACTTCAGTGATGCACACAGCCGTCGTTGAAAAGTACAGTTCTGTGCCCACTGTCCTTGTGTACCGCAATGCAACCGTGTACGTTGCAGCAACCAGGGTCATCACCGTGAGGCAGTACAACTTGAACAGTAGGCTGACATTTTCTGGAAGAAAACAAAGATGACCACTCAGCATGCCCTTCATTTTAACTTAAGGACCGAAACAGGCTGTTCTCCACCTGGAGGGCTGTATCAAACACTACTGTGGCAGCATACAATAATCAGTGTTGTGAAATGCTTCCCATAAACAGTTTAAGTCAAATTTTAAAGTCTCTTCTCAAAGAAGCTTGCACAGGAATCCTGGGTGTTTGAAAATAAGATCTCCTCTTGCCCTCATAATCATCCTTCATTCTAGAAAAAACTAATCATAGACTAATATTTATCTAACAGTAATCAAAAGATCTCTCTTTCCTTTCCTGCTCTTTAGTTGACAGTAAAAGCTTGCTCTGATCCTCTCCACGCAGCATACTGAAGTCTGACACAGAGCGTTGGCAGACTACTGAAAGCAAAGAGAAGTATCAGCAAAGAAGGGATTCACTCTAGCAAATCTTGATAAGTAAAGCAGCATTTCCTTCAGCCTTATTTTACACCCGACTTCATGGAAGAGAGCTCTGCTGAGAATGGTTATGGAACTTCAGACAAAAGGCTTTCCTGAAAAATTATTAACAGTAGAAAACACTGAGGTTGTGGCTATTAGAATCACAGAATAGTTAGGGTTGGAAAGGACCTCAAGATCATCTAGTTCCAACCCCCCTGCCATGGGGGTTATTATTTACTTGTTGGTAAATTAATCCATACAAGGACTATGTATCACTTGTGTTATCACCAATATCTTCCCTATTGCTATGCTCAGACAACAGGAGCAATTTTTGTAACAGTGTTGCCCTGGATCAACTGCTATGCTGCAGAATTTGGGAGTCAGCCTGTGCCAGGCCCGCTGGCGCAAGGCAGTTTTTCACACAGCCACCCTCGTCTACGGGCCGAGAGTTTCACTGGGTGAGTGTGACCAGTTCATCCCCCCGTCAGAGAACGGCTCAGACTGCATCCCTGCCATTAACGGGAACAGAGCACAACTCCAAACAGGACTGCTGTGCACGAAGGCATGGCCTACAACATGCGACATCAGCGAACGAGTGGTGTCTACAAAACCATCTTTCAAGCTGCTAAATTACTCTTCATTACGTACAGTACCTGATGGCTGGATGTTGGTCACTCAGCAGCATCTTTCAGGCTATTATCTGAATATCCCAAAGAAACGTATTCTAATTGGCATAAGTTTATGCTCCTGGGCTGATTAGGGAACAAGCTAACAGATAAGCTCCAGGCAGATTTGTGATAACCTTGTTCATTTAATATGGGAATGAGTTGCTGAATCCAGTGCAACTGATGTTTTGGTTCACTTTTCTTTCCAGCCAGTGATGTCTTCAATTGCATAACATTTCTGCGAGGTACAGTTAATACCTCCTGCTGCTGCAATCGTTTAAATTAGCTACTTCCTTACAGATAAAAATCTCGCCCACGTCAGTAACCACTTTTAAAAGGTAGAGCCAATTAGTTTTTGGACTAACAACGCTTAGAAGAGACTTACAAGCTGTAATCCATTTTCAAATTAAATTTGGATTGCGGGGAGGGGCGGTGGGAACCCAAGGCCACAACAGCCAGGAAATAAAGTTAACCCAGTCCAGCCTCACAAGGGTGGATTTTCTAACGATGTTTTAGTGCTGACAGAAATTATAACAACCATGTGTTTTTACACATTAAGATTAATGTGTACATTAATACACTACCAAATAAAATACACTACCAAATTAAAACTAAATTTAATCTTTGCCTATGTTAACTACTCTTTAAAATACATAAATAAATAAATGCCCCAATTAGGCAACGGTTTGCAAACTTGGGTAAACTAAATGCAGCATGATGTAATGAAGCTATGATCATAGAATCATAGAACCCACTAGATTGGAAAAGGCCTTTTTGATCATCGAGTCCAACCTTGACCCCAGGACTGCCAAGTCCACCACTAAACCATGCCACTGAGGGCCTCATCTACACAGTTTTCGAACATTTCCAGAGACAGTGATTCCACCCCTGCCCTGGGCAGCCCGTTCCAATGCCTGAGCACGCTTTCAGAGTTCTAGCATTATGTGAAAAGCTGTTTGCAGTTGGTTCCTCCAGCCTGGCTCACCTGTCTGCATCAGTACCAGGGCAGCACTGGGGGCTGAAGGAAAGCTTAGTTGGGGTGCCCATATCTTCTGCTGGTAACTCTGAACTTAAATCAGCTTAGAAATTAAAAGAAACTTAAAGTTGAAAGATGTTGTTTTCTTTCTCAGAGTTTCTCTCACTGGCTTCAGTAAATCCCACTCAAATTAAACGGAAAGAGGAGGCTTCTTATCCAAGTAACGAGTTAACAGCCTCAAGCTGTGCCAGAGGAGGTTTAGACTGGAAAAATGTCTTCACAGAGAGGGTGCTCAGGCATTGGAACAGGCTGCCCAGGGAAGTGGTGGAATCACTATTCCTGGAAGTGTTCACCAACCGCGTAGATGAGGCCCCCAGTGACATGGGTTAGCGGTGGACTTGGCAGTCCTGGGAATGGTTGGACTTGATGGTTTAAGATATTTAGGTCTTTTCCAACCTAGCGGATTTTGTGATACGATTTCCAGCAAAAGGGACCAGAGAGGCCAAAAGCTTTGGGATACAAACGTGGGCCTCCCACAGAGCTCACGCAACCGCTCTTGTAAGCGGCAGCCCTGTGCCCGGGAGGCGCACTCAGCGTGCGTCCCGCCGGGGCGGCGGCGTCCCGCACCCAGCCCTGCACACGCTGCGGGAAACCCTCCTGCCTCCGGCCCCTCTCCTCGCTCCCACTGAGCCTGCTGCCGGCAACTGCGGCGCCTGTGCGGGGACCCCATGCGGGAGGCGAGCAGAGAACAGGCGGCCCCTTCCTGAAGCGTTTAAGCCCACCCTGCCTGCCCCAGGGCTGCGGGAGCGCCGGGGCTCTGGCACCGCTGCCCCCACTCCAGCGGAAACCCAGGTGGTAGCTTCAGTGACCCGCAGGAGCGGCGGGGTCTGCCTACACAGCCCACCACCACCGCCGCCCCGCAGCCCCGGGCTGAGCCCCGACAGCGCTGCGCCACCTTCAAACACCCCCCGAGGGGGAACCGGCACACAGAGGCGCCGCCGCCCTTAGGGCCACCTTCAGCCGCTGCCGCCTCCTGAGCGGCGACGCCTCCGGCGGCCCAGCGAGCCCCGCCGGCCGGCGCCTCGCACACACCGGAGCCGGAGAGGCGGCAGCGCCGCCCCGCAGCCCGCCCGCACCGGGCGGCGGGAGGACAGCAGGAGGGCGGGAAGGGGGGCGTGGGGGGAGAGGGAGAGCGCCCCTCCCCGGCGCGGCCCCCGCAGCCCCTTTCCCCCCCGTGTCCGCGGTGGTGGCGCCCGGCGCCGCAAGCCCCGGCAGGGAGGACGGTTCCACTCCCCCCGAGCCGGGGGGAGCCGCTGGCGCGTGGGTCCCACTTCATCTTGGGTGGGGGCGGGATTGCCCCCCCACCCCGCCACGTCCGCGCTCCCCCAGCAAGCCGCGGTTCCCCGCGGCTGCCCCGCGCCGCCGCCCTCACCTTTCGGCGGCGACATCGTGCCCGCGGAAGGCGCCAAAGCGGCCGGGCCGGAGCCGTCCGCCCTGCGCCGCCGCTCCTCCCATTACACCATAGAGTGCGGCGCCGCCGCCGCCTAGAGCGCCCCGCCTCCCTCGCTTCACCATCGAGTCGGCGGCCCGTCCGCACGGATAGTCTCCCCCCCAACCCCAAACCTTGCCCCGAGAGGCGGTGGGCTGGGGCGGGGCGCCCCCTGGCGGGCGGTGGCTGTGTGCCCCGCCGGCCGGGGCGGGTAACCCTCCGCGCTTACCGAATTTAGCCCTTAAATAAGAAAGAGCACCCGTGAGGCTGCTCGGAAAGTGTCATGAAGGTAACCTGGGAGCAGCGGAGCCGGCCCCGGGTGCCTGCCGGGCCCCGGGAGGGGCGAAGTTGGGGGGTACCCCCCAAAGGGTGGGGTGAGGGGGGGCCAGGGCAGCAGCTTTGCTGCCGCAACACGAGCCTCGCCTCAGAGGACGAGGAGACCCGGAGGGGTCGGGGTCGGGGACGGCGCCGCGTTGGGTGTGTGCAGCGGCGCGGGCAGCCGTGCACCGCCGCGTGGGTGAGGTGGCTGTACGGGAGCGTGCGGACTGCGCAGGGAAGCCGGGGGAACTCGCGGGACAGGCCGCGGTTAGCGCACCTGCCGCGGGCTGTGCGGTGTGCCGGTCTTGTGCTCCCCCAACAGCAACACCTGAGAAGGGTGGAAAACCCCAAACCCAGCTGTGAAGGGCGGTAGTGCTGATGGGGAAGTAGCAGCAACTCGTGGCCAGAAGCAAAGGAGGAGGTGGGACTGTCCTTTTCAGTTCAGTTCAACCAGTTCAGGAAATAGCACCTCTGCTGTTTCTTAATCACCGTGGAGCACAAGCAAGAGCTGATTTAACACTGTTCTCCAAAACAAGCGATTTGTTGATTTTAGTCTTCTCTGTTTTCCTTTGGCATCTGGATTTTAGGTGTCTACAATCTGACTTCTGTGTATGATGAGTAGTCAGTGTACTCCTTTCGTATTTCCATGTTCTGTTCAGACCTTAAGTACTTAAGAGCAGGGTTAATAACATTGTATGGTGGCAAAGATGAGTTTACTAAAACCCCAGGTGTGAGCCTGTGCACTGTATGTGTATGGTCTTGCCCTCACGAGTACACTCACCTGTGTACCAGCAGAAGCAGATTAAATAAAAACCAAACCCAAATTCCAGCAGGCATCAGCTGAATGTTGTCTCCCATTTCACAAGACTAAAGCCATTAAAAAGTAACCTCTCATTTTTTTCTGAACTATTTTATTGGCAATAAACACCCACACACATATTTCTCGTAGCTGGGAGTAAGTTCATAGCTAACTGACATCTTTCTGCTGTGCCAAAACCAAGATGTAGATTACAGTTGTATTCCCCAGTAGTTTAAAATACTGCAGTATCTTCTCCAGTGGAAAAGAATAAGCAGGATAAAAGGGATTTTCACTCAGTTTTCTTTTCAAGAAATGTATTTACGGATTCTTGATATACCAGTTTGTTGGTTCAAAATAAGACCTTTAAGGTGGAAGGTTCAAAACAAATGATGATAAAAAATACACAGACATCACAACAACAACAAGTCTTTAATAAAGCAACAACAGAGTATTTTCCTCGATTAAAAAAAAAAAGCCATAGCTGCTAACAGCATTCATATTTTTAATAATAAAACTGAAAATTGGTGCCAGCTCATAATTTAGAAACACGGAGGAGCAGCACATCTGTCTGCTAATGCTCAGCTTATTTTCACATAAGAGAAAAATCACATAGTGGAAAACCATTTTGCTAAGTTCTTTCCCTGCTCCTCTCCTTGGAGACAGATAAAGAGAAGGAGAATGCTGTCATGCACAGTGCCACAGGAGAATCACCCAGCAGCTTGAATCTTCAAGCTTCATTGTCACAGGCTTGCGTAACAATGGAAACCACACTGCACCATGCTGCACCTGACTGAAAAAGAGATTTGGAAACCTTGGCACATCCTGTGCCATCACAGATGCACACCTGGACATTTTGCAGATATCGACTTCTGGAGCTCTTTGTTGTGAAAAGTATCTCTGTTTTAAAGTATCCCCTACTTGCATTTGAGATGTTTCATTTTGAAGCTCAAATGATTCACAAACAGAAACACTAGCTGCAGTTGCACTGATAAGACCTGGCACATTTTTCCCTGCCACAGTGAAATAAAGCTGAAAACCTTTTCCTGTTGTGCTTTAGGTTTTCAAACACAAGTGAAACAGAGCTTTTGAAAAGGTGCCCTGGAGACAAGGTCCTATGGTTTCAGCATGCTCACCAGCACACTGTTCAGTTGATGAATACAGAAATTGCTAGGCTGCCAGAACCATGGGAGACAGATTCCCCCTTCTCTGCTTCCCTGCTTCAGCCTGCACTCGCGATGCCTGTTACCCTGCAAAGACGCTTGGGTTAACGAATGGAGAGGCCCAAGAACTGAGACTGATTTACTTTTGCTGCTTTTACTTTCTTGACAATTCTGCTGTAAGCGCAGAGCTGTGACATTCAGGTGACTCTTGTATCAGCTTTATTTCATAGAATCCTAGAATGGTTTGTGTTGGAAGGGACATTAAAGCTTATCTAGTTCCAACTCCCCTGCCACAGGCAGGGACACCTTCCACTAGACCAGGTTGCTCCAAGCCCCGTCCAACCTGGCCTTGAACACTGCCAGGGATGGGGCAGCCACAGCTTCTCTGGGCAATCTGTGCCAGCGCCTCAGCACCCTCACAGGGAAGAATTTCTTCCTAATGTCCAATCTAAATCCATACCCTTTCAGTTTCAGGCCATTACCCCTTGTCCTGTCACTATATGTCCTTGTAAAAGTCCCTCTCCAGCTTTCTTGTAGACTCCCTTTAGGTACTGGAAGCTGCTCTAAGGTCTCCCCAGATCCTTCTCTTCTCCAGGCTGAACAAGCCCAACTCTCTCAGCCTGTCACCACAGGAGAAATGCTCCAGCCCTGAGAGCATCTTAGTGGCCTCCTCTGGATTTGCTCTTGCAGGTCCACATCCCTCTTGTGTTGGGGAACCCAGAGCGGAAAGCAGTACTGCAGGTGGGGTCTCACGAGAGCAGAGGGGCAGGATCACCTCCCTTGACCTGCTGGTCATGCTGCTGTTGATGCAGGTCAAGACACAGTTGGCTTTCTAGGCTGCAAGTGCACATTGCTGGGTCACATTAACCATCTCATCAACCAACACCCCCAAGACCTTCTCCATGGGGCTGCTCTCATTTCACACCAATGGGAATTCTGCCTCCATAGGAGCTGCAGCATTGGCCTTATATCTCGTAAAAGCTATTCGTCTTATATTATCCTTTCCATGTACCAAAGACATGGCTCTCAGCAGCAGTGTTTCAGCAGGCAGTCATTGTAGTAAAACATCAAGAAAATCTGAGAAAACACACTACAGATTTAAATGTTAGTTTATGCTAAAGTCTTTAGGAACATCTTGATTCTAAATTGCTGTTTAAAGTGTGGGTGCTTCAAGATTATCATTTCTATCACTTGATGCCAGTCAGCAACCCCAACAGATAAAAGAAAGAAATCAACTGCTCCTGGAATCAACAGACACAGTAAAATCTTTTTTATCGTATTTCAGATATATGCAGGGAATTTTGTTTATACATTCAATATATATCTTCAGATTTCTCATTTTCACTTAGGTTTCATCTAGTGCTCTTGTTAAGTTTACTTTGACTGTATGAGTAGTGGGAGATGATCGTCCTCGGAGACCTTCCAGGAAAATCTGTGGTCTGGGTACATTGCTGGAGTTGTCGCGCTTAGTCTGGGTGCTGACGTCTTTTGGCAAGTACACTTGGGTGCAGTTCTGTCTTCTCATACTGCTGAGATCAGTCTGCATGGCATGAGTTAATTTGCGGCGCAAATTTGCCTAAAGACACAAAAAGTAGCAAATTAAGCAAAATCTTCTTTGAGCATTTTAGCACTAATGTATCCTTAGGTGTGTTCGTGTGTTTTACATCTCTGGGATTCCCAAACCTGCAACACGGTCCACTGTCAATACACAGTTGGTATCGTGATTTGGTAACTCCTGAACCAAGGGGATGTGTGAGCAGCACACATGTATGTACGTACCCACACAATTTTAAGCCAGCCTCTCCCTGCTTTCTGATTTTCCTTTAGTCATTTTGCTTCACATTTTGTTAAATGCTGAAGCCTTTGTGTTGTTAGAATAAATACTGGTTTCATGGTAAGCTCTTCAGTACTTCAAATTAATTTCAATAGGTCTGAAAGCACCCTGACCATAATGTCAGGCTTGGGTAAGTCCCTCTGGGTATCTGCAACCACGGTCCAGAATATTGTGGATAACCCAAGTACAGGCTCAAGTCTTTGGTTTCTACCAAATGTGATGAGGTTTGGGGGTTGGTGTCACTAAGTATCAGATAAAAGGGAAAAATGCCTTCTTTCAAGACATTGCTCTTTATCTATTGGCAAGGGGCAAACTTTAGGATAATTTATGATTAAAGTTCTGTTTAATCACAGAAACTGCTGTAGATGCAACAAGAAAAACCACCTCTCAGAAAGTGTTAATATTACAAAGTCAGCACTTGAAACAACAAAATATTCCTTAGTCCAATGAGCCTTCTATGTCAGCAGATGTACACACTGTAAATCATATGACATAACGTTGTAAATGAAATACACAAAATACAGTCTCACGTGGTGGGATCCAGGCCCCTGCATGTAAGTAAGAAAGTCCCTGGAGTCCAGTCCAGGCAGCAGAGACTGGAGTCAGTGGCAGCTGGAGAGTGATTAAGTTGGCCTAATTCAGTGCTTGTATCGGGGTGAGTCAAAATGTTCTCCAGACTCCACTAACTAGGTCCCTCTTAGCTGGAGCGGAAGTTAAAGCACTTATATTTAGACACATTTTGGCACCTCAGTCTACAACTGAATCTTATGCATGGTGTCACCAAGGAAAATACAGAAAATAAAGAACTTTTGAAGAGATGGCATAGAAGGAAAGACAGTATTTGAGTCCTTTTTTCCTAGGATTTTAATGACAATTAAAAAGACAGCAGGCAAGAGATACTGTTTCTCTTTTACGTTTATCCCTCGTGAAAACCAAATGCATGCTACTGCAAGGAACTGTGCTTGCACAGAGCAACAGATGTGAGCTGAAAATTTTACTTGTGACATCAAATAGGTATTCTAACGAAGTTATATTTTAACACTTCATCACTATCACTGTGAGTTTTCTGGCTAACTATGAACAGCAGGAAGAAAACTAAGGCATATGAGCTCATTTTCTAACAAAACCTCAAATATGTCCAGTGCTCCCCTAAAGTATCAAATTCACAGATGCATTGGTAAGTTTTCCTGTTATTTTGACACTCTGATTCTAAATGCTGTATCACCTCCATATTACAGATTCAGCGTAGTCACTGTAGACAAAACACTTGCATGCATCTGGGATTTTTTGTTTCATCTCAGTATCACTCATCTCCCATATGGACAGTTGAGGCTAAAAACCCTTAATACTTTAAAGTACTTTCTCTAAATATCTCAAACTAATGAGCTACACATTTGCTTGTGAATGGTCTTCATGCTCATCTGTTGGGAAACATCCGCTTTTGCTTATGCTAAAATAAGTCACTGACCACATCTTACATTTATTTATGTACTTTCATCCATTAGAGAAGCAAAGGAGGCTTTTAGCCAGGCCCTTTGTAAACCTAATTGGCTTCTTTATATACCTCAGGAACAACTATTACTTAGCATCCTTTACAAAGCAGTTAACACTGGCAAGACTTCTCAGTCCTGAATTTTGGTTTCATTTTATAATGTTGGAGATTTCATGGCAAAAAGAACAATAGAAAGGAAATAAGCAGCACAGCAGACCACAGGCCTCTGTCGTGCATGAGTTCACAGACAAAATGCAGTCAACCCTGCAGTATTCTGTGTCCAGTGGATATTGGTAACTGCAATATTCCCTGTCCTCACAAGTTCATTTTGATTGAATTATGAAAACCAGGTGCTATACCTGGACATCTGCATGTGCTGGCAAACCCTAGAAAGAAGCTTTTAAAGATATGTGTATTTAAAAGCTTTTATGTATGCACCCAACCTTCTGTGGATAGACTGTGCTTTCCAATCCGTCAGTAAATCATCATGATAGTATAACAAACATTTCTTCTGGCTTATATATACAACAGAAAACCTTCTTGCTCTGTTTCTTACCACTCCAGTCCTATACGAAAGAGGCCTCATGCTTTGATACCTTTCAAGGATGGATAAGTCAGCTCAAAGAAAGCCTCTGCAGGGTCAAACTCATCCAAAGTTATTCCTAACCATTCTGCCTGCCAGTTACTACATTTTCCTCCTCTTACTTGATGGTGATGAACATTAATATAAATTACTCAACTTGCAATAAAGTTTCGCCTTTCTGCAGCCTGTTGTTTGTTGTTGATTTGTTGGCTTTTTTTTCTTTTTACAAAGAAAGTATCTAGTAATATCTTCACCCTGTTTGTTTCAGTGTAGAGAAACAACTTTAGAAATCAAGCTAATAAACACATTCTTATTCCTGACAGAAGGTAACTGAAAAACTTGGAATGAATAGACTTAGCAGTGGAAGCACTGGTCGTAAAAACTGGGGAAGAATATGGGAGAAGGGAGAGAATACGAAAGTCTAGAAATAAGGAGAGAAAATACTTGGAAAAAAACTATTGAGCCAGTTGTAACAAAGTGTGTGTCTTTGAATAAGGTTAGATTTATGCTGCAAGGAAAAGAAGTTTACAGTAATTTATTCTGAACTTTTTTATCCAACAATGAAAATCTGGTAGTAACAATACAAACCAGTTTTATAGCTTTTCTTCTCATTTCCCATTCATTCCACTCATAGGATGTCACAATGGTTGGAGGCAAGATATGCGTATCAGTTTGAGAACTACTGTCACATTTTACAGTTGGTTTCATCAAACCTTTGTCTGGAGTTCTGGCCTGGATGAAAACAAAGAAAGAAAACCAAGCAGGGCATTACTGAGAAGAATGTGGACTTCTCACAAAAATAGCAAATGGATATGCTACTTTTTAAAAGCAAACAGAAACCTGCGAACCACAAGTGGATAATGATTTTTACATTCAACAACGTCTTTCTTTATTCCTGCCTCCACTGAAAAGAAGAAACCATTAAGTATTTGATGGATTTAATTTCTGACAGAAAACCCTTCAGGCAGAGGCCACAGCTGCATTTCAGACTCCCACATCCTGAGTGAGAGCTTAATCATTGGATTTTGGTCAAAAGGAGTCCCATCACCACCACCACAGGTATTTTATGAAGCAGGCACCTCACTTTGTCTTTATGAATGGACTAAAAATCACAAATCATAACCGGGAGAAGTGCTTACATCTCTGCCAGAGCTGGGATATAAACTATATCTTTCTCACCAAGGGCCAGTTCAAGAGTACATTCTTTCCATTGCTAGGGACCTAGAATTCACAATGGATCACAGAGAATGTCTATGAATCCAAATCATATCTTTGGATTTCGCATAGTAGCACTGTCACATTCATGATTAATGAGTCCCCTTTCATTTTGTAATATAATCCACAATTCCTGTCCCCAGATATCATTACACCTTCATCCAGCACACACAGATGAACTGCTGAGCCAAAGCTTTAGTTAATATGGTATCTGGCTTATCTTCTATTGCACTTATTTACTGTCCCTTTAAATTTTGCAAAAATGAGGAAAAGAAACATCAGACACAGGATCTTTCTAGGCTAAAGACAGACAGCTTTTATTGCTGTCACAATCCTTTGGATCTGTGTCCTCTCCTATGAAGAGATAAGGTGAGAACAACATTAAGGGAAAACGTTTCTCATCAATACTCTGAAGACCTGGAAAAAATGGACCTTCAGACATTCTGTATGACAGGCAGATGATTATACTTCTGAAGATTGGTATCATCTGTTCTCTTTATGTTCTAGAAAGGACAGACCAACCAGTAACCCAACAGCTGTTCAGCAAGAGGCATGGGCAATGTGTACCTGTGCATATGGAACAAGGTATTCAAACTGATGATGAAGCTCAAGCAGTTGAATTAGCTCTGCATATTCTTTTGCTTTTTCTACATTCAGCTGAATGAACTTATCTGGATCTTGAGCAAAGATGTATGCAGCTTCTTTGGAACTGAAAACATAACATTTCTCCTTGTGCTTCAAAATTCCAATAGCAGCATTTCCTAAAAAAAAAAAACCAAAAAAACAACCAAAACCCAAAAACCCAAATGAACCAAACCCCACAAAATAAAATGGTGAACAGGATTATATCCAATACAAAATACACTCATAATCAAGACTCTGTGTTTTCCTCAAGTCAGTTCCACTTCCTTTTTTCTGAAATCAGAATAAACCCCTGAGGGTAAGCTTTTTTAAAGACAGACAAGTCTATTTGGTTAGGTCAGTACACCTGCTTTTGCTCAGTTCACATCCAGCTTGCCTTAGTGCATATCTGTCAGAAAAACAACAGATAAAACACCTACAGCAAAGGCATAAGAAAACAGCCCATACCCCCAAATGTTTCCCCTATAATCTCCAGAAATATGTGCTTGCAGATCAGCCGTCCATATATACCAAAGGGCATAACACTGAAATTAACTGAAGAAGCAGCTGAAGCAGCTGAAAAGCTGGACAACAACAGAGAAAATGAAATGCCAATAAAGGCTGAACAACTTATATAGGAAAACACAAATTGAGCTCAAGGACAGTGGCAGACTCTGCTTCAGCTGTCATTGCCCAGGAAAGATCTAGAATCATCCTTGCCAGCGCCCTGAAATACTAAATGGCACTATTCAGTGGCAATCATAAAAGCAAAAAGAATGTCAGGAATTGTTAAGATGCAAACAGAGAGAGAGAAAAAACCCAACATTATAACAACCTATATCTGCCACATTTGTAATACTACATTTTGTTCCAACACAACAGAATATGAAAAAGTAAAATGGAGCTGGCAATGAGCAGAGGCTTGGGATACTTTTCACAGAAGGAGAGGTTAAAGAAAGACGCCTCTTCAGCATTAAAAAGAAGCAACCAAAAATAAATAATATGATAGGAGGTTATAAAACCATGAATTGTGTGCAGTATAAAATTACTATTTGCTAATTTTCCTAATAGAAAGTCTATCAGTCTTTGATGAAATTACTAAGCCAGAGCTTAAAACCATCTCAAAAAGAGGTACCTTTTCATAATATATATAATTATAACTGTGGGACTCTTGACAGTAATAATATTCCATGGCAAACCCTAAATGCATTCAAAAAGCAATTAGATAAATGAAAAATGTCTCTCAAGGATTACTCAACAGAAGGTTACAGTCCCAGCATTTATCTGAGGAAATCCCATAACCACTAACTGCTAGAACAGGCAAGGATATAATTAAGGAAGGATCATTCCTACTTGATTTCTCATAATCTTCAAGTGTTCATGACTGTCCATGTTCAAAAATTAGCTACAGGGCTAGAGAGACCTTTGGTCCAACCTAGGGCAGTTGTTCTCACATGCAATACTAAATAAGCAATTTACACTGCTGATAAAATACGTATTTTTTAACACTGCCCATTAATGGCAATATTTTCCTCCCAAACTCCTTAGAGAAAAAAAAAAAAATCCTATATAGATAGGTTCTATAAAGGATAGGGAGACAGAAAACATGAATTGATGGGGTAGCTGAAATCAGGCTTGCTTTCAAGACAAATGACCCTAGAAGAGACCAAAAAAATCCCTGATTCCTTGACTTGATCAAGTGCACTTTTGCATTCTTTTCAGAGAAGATTTTTGGTATGTTATAAAAACTATCTAAAAATACGTACGATGTAGGCATGAATGGGTGTGCTTGCAACACACAGATACACAAAATGGAAGGAATGACCATTTTCCTACGCCTGTATTAAAACACATTAACAGCAGTAAACAAGCCTGCATTCAGCTGCAGTAGGTTATACAGACGCAAATGCAGCAGTTGGAAACATTTATCCATTCCATCTTGTTTCTGGCTCTGCTTGCTTGTGCCTGCTTTCTCTTGAAAGCCTCCTACCTTCTATTTAGGGCAGTTTATTTGTGTATTTTTAAAAGAAAGTTACTTGAACAGGCGAAGTAAGTCATCTGGGGTGAAAATTACAAACATGATAACAGTACTCTAGCTAGAGGATGCATTCAGAGCATGTCTTTATATTTTCCCTATTACTTGTGTACGTATAAGGTATGGAAAAGACTTAACTACAAAGCATACCTGGGAGAATGAGGCCTTTCACACCAATTGCATGTGCACAGAAACCATGGTACTGGATTAGCAACTGATCAAAATTATCAGTAGTCTCTGGAAAAAGCCATTCTTGGTTCTCGAAATCAGAAACATTCACTCTGGTTCCTAAGAAAAGGTTTAACAAAGGAAGGATTTCAGTGACAAAACATCAAATAGTGAAAATACAATAATGTTACAGGATGACCAGATTACCCTGGTGTTCACAGGTGGCACCTGCAGTGCCAAGATCCCAAAAGCCAAACTTCAGCCCTGCCTTAACAGAGATCCTACCAAAAAATCAGTCCTGCAGGAGCCTTCTTTAGCAGCATTAGTTTTCTTTGGAAGCAGGGGACAACAACAGGAAGGTAATACCTTATTATTCTGTTTTGTTTTCACCCACTCAGGCATTACAAATCCCCTTAAGTATAGCTTGGTTGCTAGGGATACTATCTTACAAACAAGCATGTCTGGTAACCAAAGCCCTGTTAAATTAGTTTTATTCCCCCTCCATTTCAGAAGTTCTGAAAGGTAGAAAAAGACATAAACAAACTTAAGAAATTAAAAAAAAAAAAGCAGAAGTAGCCTTCCCTGATCATTCTGCCATTTTTATAAGGCATGGTTCTATCTAGCAGATCTATTTTAATTTTACGTACAAAAGAAAAAGCCCAAACTACACTACATGAAAAATAAAACCACACACTACAAGATGTACTTTAATTTACTGGGCAAATTCTGGTTATTAAAAAATAAATATGGAGCACCTTCTGTAAAAAAAATTCAAACCACAAAATCTTGGGAAATCAAAGGAAACCAAACAAGTAACAACTTTCCGTACCCATGGTTTCTCTTAACCTTTCCTCATCACTTTTCACAGTCAGTCCTTCCAGAAGAGATGTTAGCACTTCCTCAGGAAAAAGTTGTGACTGGATTTCTGAGAACTGCTGCAGATTGTTAGTCATATTTGTGAGGAACTTTAGCAGTAGCATCTCATCCCGAAAGCCGGTCCAGAGGTTAGAAAGTGCAACAAAGAGAGGCTAGAAAGCAAAGAAAATGAGCTGAAATCCAGATTTGTTTTATTTCTGCAGTGTAACCCAAGTGCTGTGCACAACAGTCCCTGCTATAAAAAAAGTTGGGCTGATCTCCAAGGCCTTCAGCACCCAGAAATTCCAGGAAAACTCCTGGGCATTGTAAGAGGAGCTCCCTTCACATATGCCCAAAGCATGTACATCCAGCACACAGGCCTATAGGCCAGAATGGTACTTTTCAACATTTTACACCAAAACTTTTCCCAAAGGCATTACTCAGAGTGCTTCACTAAATACAGTTTTACAACTGAAAATAAGGTGTTCAGGAATAAGAAGGACCAGAAGGAATGCACCTGGTTAACTACCAAATGAAGTAAAACCACACCTTATATGTGCAAAAAATCAGGTTTTGTTCTTTTGCCTGCCCTGCTTCCAGAGTGACTTGGTACTACAGCCCCCAGGCCATCAGGTGTGACAGATTAATGGAGTGCAAGCCCTTCAGAGTGGTATAGCCTTCCCAACAAAACTGGCATCTGCCATTCCCAGCAGCGATGCCGACATACAGCCATACACATGTACAGCAGAAGCCTACAAACTCTGAGTATAGATGATGATTTCAGTGTCAGTGACATAAAATGTGCCCTGTTACATCTAAACACACAGAGGAAATTCAACTAAACACACAGAGGAGATTGAACAAATCTGAAATGCACACAAACAACATTATATTTTATGCTTGTTAACAATAATATTGTAAGAACAGCCAATGAAGTCAGCTCTGGAATTCATCAGCACCTCTAATGCTGTGGAAATTTTATGGTTGCAAAACTGGAAGAAACTAAAGGAAGGGCAGCAAGATCTCAATCATTCTTTTTAGAATAAACAAAGAACATTAATGAAATCTACTGTGTTTCCTAAAATGAATGCTTTCTACAAATATAAGCCTTACCCTACAGGTAAGTCCTTCAGACTTGTTCTTAGGAGGGCTCTAATTTTATCTCTTGGCTGTGTTTCACAAAACTTGCATAAAATTATATATTTTGAGATCTCTGTACTCTGACAAATTTGACTGAATTTAGCCAATAGGTTCAGAAGCTATTGGGAGGGGCAAAGAGGCTGAAACCCCCATCACATAAACCTGATTTCTTTAGAAAAATGGTATCAAAGACTCATACTGTAATTACAGGAATTGTTATCTGAAGGGACTTCAAAAGAATCACACTCTGATGTGCTGTTATCTGTCATCTTTACAGTTTCTGCAAGGAACAGGAAAGAATATTTACAAAAACAGGAAAATACCACTGTAAATCTACAAATACTGACAAATACTCAAGGCACAGTAAAATCCACTTAGTTCTCTCTCTCCCTTTTTGTACCTTGCTTTTCTTTCACCTTGAGCTCAAGCTGTTCTGTTTAGTTGGCCCCTTTAAAAACCACAGATGCAGATCACAGAGAGACAAAAAGGCAGCCTTTTTCTTAACACAAACTATACAAAAATACACCAGCAAAGTATTTTGTAATGCTTTAGTATTTTTTTATAATTAAGAACTAGGTTTTCCATTCAAAATACTTACAAAAACTTCGTTGGCATCTACAGAGACCTTATTCTGCACTGTGTTTTTCAAGCGCTCCATTGTTGTTGCAAACTGCACATGCATCTTTTCAACTTCTTGAGCACTTGTAATTGCATCAGACTGGAAAGAGAACTTACTTTGGGTAAGAAGTGTGACAGTCAAAAAATCAAGTATTTAGTAATAAGTATTACATTTTTCTGTAAGTGTTCAGGTGTAAAACCAGGCTCTTCTCCCAAACATATACTAGTAATTTTTTATAAAAAACCTCAACATTTTTACAGTGAACTGAAGAAAAAATTAGAAAGGAAATATCTTCGCAAGCTTTATGATATACAGGAAAGACTGCAGTTTCCCAAAAGGCAAGTGAAAAGGTCTTTAAAAAAAAACCAAAACAAAACCAACCAAACAAAACCCCAACCAAATTTCAAGAATTTAAATTGTGTTCTTCAAAGACTCCATTTGTGTTGGGGCTGTCTGCAGACTAAAATTGAGATGATTTATGGACTGGACAAGGAGTTTTTTTCTCTTATGCCTTTTGGGATAGAGTGAGCATCAGTATGCAAACAAGAAAAAAGTCCTAAAGTCCTTTGCTCATGAAATTAAACTAAAAAAGGAAACCTCCTGAAATTAAATGGAAGCACAGATACACAGAGATACACACAGATACAGGAAACAAACAATCCATTTTGTCTTTTAGCTAAGAGTAGCCAAACCCAGTAAGTTAGGTGCAAAGTTCAGTATGACAGGTGATGTAGGTTCTCATATAGCAGACATCATGGTGGGGATCCATTATAGACCACCCTACCAGGATGAGGAGGCAGATGAAGGAGGGAACTGGGGTTGTTTAGTCCGGAGAAAAGGAGGCTGAGGGGAGACCTTATTGTTCTCTACAGCTACCTGAAAGGCGGTTGTAGTGAGGGGGGTGTCAGTCTCTTCTCCCAGGTACAAGTGACAGGACAAGAGGAAATGGCCTCCAGTTGCACCAGGGGCGATTTAGATTGGATTTTAAGAAAAATGTCTTCACCAAAAGGGTTGTCAAGCATTGGAACAGGCCGCCCAGGGAAGTGGTGGAGTCACTATCCCTCGAGGTATTTAAAAGACGTGTAGATGTGGCACTGAGGGACATGGTTTAGTGGTGGACGTGGCAGTGCTAGGTTAACAGTTGGATTCAGTGATCCTCAAGGTCCTTTCCAACCTAAATGACTCTATGATTCTATACATATTTTTTTTTTAATTTATTTCTGAATAATTTTTCTTATATTTCTGTCCTGTACAAGAAGGTAACTTGAATACATTCCATCTGTAGTAAAAACCTACAGGATATAACATGACGGTATCTCACCAGAAGGATGCAAAGGAAGGCCTCATATTGTCTCGCATTGAATAGTGCTTCTTTTAATTTAAAAGAACTAAGCTGCGTATGCCTGTGTTGGTCTTCCTGCATGGATTCCAGCAGAGTTGTGTACCGGTGGGCCAGTATATGGCAATTATGAAGACCTTCATCGATAGCTCGTGTAGCTGACGGAATGGCTTCATTCAGAATGGCTGGCACTATTTGTGCAGAATAAATATGAGATATGTATCAAAAGAATGATTTAAATCTTTAGCAGATTGCTGAAATGCAGTATTTGAGCAAAGCAGTCTTCCAATAAAATTTTGATCTCTAAATTTTGTCCTTATATTCACGCATTTATTTTTAGCACAATTTTCCATTCTTGGTTTCCTCATTTGTAAAATACTTTTCCTGCTAGGAACACCAGCAAGCAGCAGTGCAAGAATTACGCTTGAGGTATGTCTACCCAAACCCTTGTGAGCACAGAAAGACTAGATTTAACAAAGCTAGAATGGGAAGTAAATTTGTACAGGTATTACAAGCGGTCTAACCACAGCTGGAGAAAGCTGAGCATTTGGCTGCTTTACTTTTTGGAAGCAGGGTAGAAAGCCAAGCCCTGGTGAGACTGCTGCTAACACTTAAGGCTTTAGCGGTCTAACTACTGGCCTTAAGCATAAAGACATCCATTTTATCTCCTGACCTAAGAGCATTCATGCCGTGTTTTTTCTATTAAGTTACATGTAAACAGCTCAGTGCAAAGACGACCATATTATAATAAGCCAACACAGGTAACAGGATTAACAATCATACTATCTATTCGAAATCCCACAGATACTATAGTGACAAAGACCACAACATGTTGTAAACTGTGCTTTTTGTAGAACCACAATAGTTGAATGTTCCCTCACACTGTAACCCAGGCCCAGTGAACCTAGAATTGACTCAGCCACAACACAGAAAGCTGACATTTGTGGGAAATCATATGTTACAAAAATAGAAAACCAACAATGCCTTGCTTAGCATATGAGAAAAAAAATAAAAATCACCAAATCTAGAAAGTTGCTTACTTCTTTTTCTGTGCTTTACTTAAAATCCCATCTAGCTGAGCCAGTGCTTTGCTTCCCAATAAAGCACCATTGTCTTAACAGGAAAAGTATGTGCTGCAGCCTTTGTTCCAGAAACTCTGGTCTTTTAAAATAAAAGGTTTTACCCTAAAATTGGGCTGCAGATGCTTTTTTCAAAGAAGTCTCCACAATGAGCTACAATACTACATGCATATTCACAAAAACATTTCCCCTGACCAGTCATTTATTTGGTTATTAATTGTAAATTTACCAGAAATAACGGGGCTTTGGGGGAAAAGAGAAAGTGAGAGGAATAGCAAAGTCTTGCCCTACAGTGAATACAGCTTTTGAAAAATTCCAGGATAGCCATTGACATATTTTTTGCTTATTAAAGCAGCACAAATATTCAAAATACAAGATTTTTGGGAACATGTTAAGAACCTGAAGAGGTTACTCTAAATTACCAGAATACAGATAATGCCTCAGCAACTTTTATCACTTCTCATCACACGTACTC
Organism: Strigops habroptila; assembly: GCF_004027225.2. Classification (NCBI taxonomy): domain Eukaryota; kingdom Metazoa; phylum Chordata; class Aves; order Psittaciformes; family Psittacidae; genus Strigops; species Strigops habroptila. The sequence goes on from NC_044282.2 coordinate 25,933,499, forward strand.
AACAGAAAATTGTAACTGGATTGACAGCGTCCTTTTAAGATTTTAATTAACTACTTTTAAAGGCAAATATTACATATTTAATTAACTTAATGGCAAGGGATCATGGAACAAGCTATCATGAAGTAAATCAGTGCATGAAGTTAATACATATAATCCTTCCACGTCAACCACATAGGGCTCCCTCTTAGCTAAAAAGTAGTAGCCTACGTGGAATCCTATAATCAACACCAAATATTTACTTTTCCTTCAGATTTACAGGCCCTGAGTCAAAGCTGTTTATCCAGAGATGGGATATGACTGGAGCTGCTCCAGTGAAGAAGGCCAGGGTGAATTATTTGGGAATACACAGCCCGAATGCAGTTGTCTACTTACAGTCATCAATGCTGCTTCCTCCTTTCCCGCATTCCTTGTTGTACAACCGAATTCCTGTGACTAGCATGGCAAAAGTTTTCAGCTGTTGCTCTTTGTTCTTCTTACCAAGTGAGGTGAAAGTAACTACCTCTCTCTGGGAGAATACACTCTGCAGAGCAGCTATAAGCATTACGTATGAGGGAACAGAAAAGAAAAATCATTAAACAAGCAAAAATACCCTCTCCTGAACAACTGCAAAAAGTAGGAAATCCGTGGCAAATTTAGACTTCAAGGCTGCGCAATGACAATAGGTAGTAAGTGCTCACCCCAGTGTACCACAGCTGTATCTAAAGATCAGCAAAGAGAAGATGAAATTTTATTTTTCTGTAAGAAAAGCCCAATTTCACACCTGGGAGTTTACTGACCTGTTACCTCCCTGACAACCCCAATATCTGTTGGGGATCCTAGGCCAGAGGCCAGCAGCACATAGCTAACGATCTTTCGATACACATTTTCCATTTCTTCTTGCAGATGAGGACAACTATCTGTGATATCTCTGACCACAGGAGCCAGCCTTGCCTCCAGAACACGGTGCTGCTCACTGAGTAATTCAGCTAGGAAAGAAGAACAGTTAGAAAGTGCCATCTAAATTCTTTGAAATTTGGCTTATACACAGGGTACGGTTCATTTCCACCCAAGTCAGAGCACTAACTTAAGGTTCTGGAAGCACAGAAATGTGGAAGAGATGTTTAACATACCATACCATTATAATTAACAACAGTGGAGTTAAACATTAACATAATTATCATGATTAACGTCGGTCAGTAGAGTCCAGAGAACTATTCAGGCCAAATTAAGCAGCAAGTCTCTGGCTCTCTGGACTCCTCTGACTGCAGTAGGACCTAGCACACACACACATGATACACGTCTGAAGTTATATGCTCAAATCTGAAGACTACTCAGAATCTTCCTGGATTTACTGAGCTTACTGAGCTTTTTGAGTTCAAAGGACTTTGGAGCAGCTTCGTAGTGTTGCTAGTTTTTGGGTTTAATCCATGCTAACAAGAAAACGTTTTCATTACCTCCCCACACAGAAATGTTTATTTTTTGTCTACTTTTGTTCTGTCCTCTGTTTCCCATTCAGATCTAACGTTACAGTTACAGGAGAGACATTTTCCCCATGTAATTTTTCTTCCACATTCACATTCTCAGACCATATGCAGTTACCACTGATAAGACCAAAATATACTCAGTTAAAACTGTAACTGATTGTTCCAGATTGCTCATATCTCTCAATTAGGGCTACTGATAAAATATCAAGTTCTCTTTCAGACACACGAGTGCAGCTCTGGGTGCTGGTTCTCTTTCAGACAGACGGGTGCAGCACAAGTGTTTCTCGCTGAAGGCAGCTATCCACTGCACCTGACAGCATAATTGTTCTCAAGCTATCTAACCCGTTATGTTCAATAAACGTCTCAGACAGGGTGAGTGTACTCTCAAATCTAATGCACATTTTTTCCTCCACCATATCCATAGTGAAACACCATACTTCTATGTAGTACAGTTATCCAGGGATTTTTATTTTGCTGTACTGCCACCACTCATTTAAGAGTTAGCCCTACAGAGTGAGATATTAAATCCTTAACTCAGCATCAACTTCTTCTATGAAAATATATTTGAAATTACCTCGGTTCGCATAGTTTGTATCAAAGTAAACTTGCATCTTAATTGTGCTCAGGGATGGGTTTGTTGTGTCGAGCAGTCTGGTAACACAGAGCTAAGAAGAAAGAGAGAGAAGTGAGTTCTTATCTCTGGGGAAAAGTCTGAACTGACAGTGACTATGCTACAGGTATCACAACAGCAGTAGTGCCCCCTCACTACCATTCTCTGTATAAAAGTCATTTATTTACATGAGAAAACACATAGCCCAGTCTTTGGCTACAGAACCATGAGAGAAAAAGTAGCGTTAAAAATTTTGAAAGTGTTCATACCAAAATAAAATGGCATTTTAGCTACAGTCTTTGCTAAGTGCTGACTCTCAACATGATGTCAGAATTACCTGGATAATATTTTGCACATCTTCTTTTGTAAGGATTTGATCCACATTTAAGTCATTTCTTGGATCTAAAGCAACAGCTTTCACCTAGAGATTGCCAAAAGAAAGCTATTAATTTACCTCTCAACATACACTCTGCAACTAACCTTTTATTTTCCAAAAAATCTCTAATGCAATCAGTATTTACTATTGTTTTTTTTCATTTCAACCTTTGATAATGAAACAAAGTTACATCATTTCACATGCTGTCAGTTTCAATCTCAGTTCTCAGACATAAGGGAAAAAAAACCCGTTTGTGATGAGAACTTTGCAGAGAAATATGTAAATGCATCTCCTTCAAAAAGTTTCCTGGAAAAATATTTTCTAAGTAAAATTTTATAAAAATCCATTGTGGTTGTTACATGCATCAGTATAAATGTTCGCCATTTGGATAAAAAAATCCATTGTGTTCTGCATACAGGGAAATATCTGCATGTTTGCAGCTGGTATGCATGCTGTGTATCTTGCCCGGTACAGGATTTTCACTCACTAAAATCCACATGATTTTTACTGGTCATGTTTAATTGATGAATACTGCTTCTGAACTCAATGTAATTTTTTAAAGCCATGATGCCACATTTAGAGAAAGAAAAGGCAGACTAACTGTACTGCTGTGAACCATTTACATTCATATACAAGTTTACTGAGAGCTGCTTCTGTTCTTATACCATCAATAAAAAAAGAACCTAGCTCCATCTTTCTTCACACACAGCTTTCAGCTTTGCAGATGCATTCGGACTATATTCTGCAGCAGTGCTGTGTCTCCTAAGAGCAAATGCCAAAGCATGTAATATTTTTTAGGATACTTAAGTTGTCTACCAAGGTCAACACTGAGATTGATTCCATTTCATTTTTAGTTTAAGTGGGATCCAAGCCCACTCCTTCAAAGATTCAGCCCATTTATACTACATGGCCCTGCCAAAACAGAGAAACAAATAAAAGAATCCATCACAGTAGAGGGAAGAGGTAAATGTCAAAGAATAAATATAGCTGCTGCAATAAACATTTGCCTCTGAGTCATGCCTTTTTGTTCATTTATGAGAGCAGGAAGAAATGTTATTAAAACTTGGGAACACTTCTCCTTCTCACTTTAGAAACAAACCAAATGGTTTCTCTGCCTGCAGAAGAAAACTGAGGGAGAACTCTGAGCTGGACTTCAAGGAGTTCCCAGGACTCAGGGCCTGCAGCCTTTTCAGGGCCTTATATTCACACAGATAGCATTTCAGAGATATTAAATACTTTTCCATGTTTTTAGGACCCTCTATTGAACATCACTGAACATCCCTTTAAAGCTTCTTAGTGTGGGCAATCCGAAACCGAGATATTTCAAAGTCCATGTCACCCCTGACAGCCTCGGCTGCTGCCATCCCACCCATGGACCTGCCATTTTAAGTTTGTTGACTTTTAAGACCGAAGGAATCACTGCCATCCTCTCCTATGCCATTCAGTCCAAGCAGTGCCAGCGACTTTGGGGGAACTATTGATCCTGTGTAAAATTAATCCCTCATGAAAGCCTTAAAAACCAGTTTGAACTGCCAAGCTACAGGCACACAGGTCTGAAACTCCTCATCTGTAGGCCATCAATACAATTTACCTCAATATTTTACACTCCATAGCAGAATTCGAACATGATTAGAAAAGCACCCATATGAAATCACAATAATGAACAAAAAAAGCAGCCCTGAACATTTACTTTGCCCTTACCATGAAAGCCACTAACGTTTCAGAAACAGTTTGTCCCTGGGCGGCGCATTCTTGTCCGATCTCGCGGATGATTTTCTTGACGACATTCCTGGTCTGGTCGGAGGACATGCTGGACAAGCACACGCGTTAACGGGATCAACAGCCGTGTAAGACCCCGGGATCGCCCTTCAACGTTTCGCCACGTGGGGCTCCGCTCCGCCAGCCGCAGCCCCCCGGCCCCGCCGCGCCTCCGCCGCGCCTCCGCCGCTTGCCGGGACCCCGCAGCCCTCCCACCGCACCGGGCGCCCACGAAACGTCCCGAACTCACCTGTCCCGTCTCCACACACCCCCCCCGCCCTGTCCTGTCCCGGCCGGCGGCGAGCGGTGAAAACAGGCCGCAGGCGGGCACCAGCCACCGGTGTTGCCATGGGGACGCAGCCCGGCCTCGGCCGCCGCCGCCCGGGGGAGCGGTGCGGTGCGAGTGCGGATGTGTGTATGTGTGAACAGAGTGTTTATGTGTTTATGCAAAATATACGTACATGCGTGCCTGCATATATACCAGATGTGTATAGAGAGGCACAGGAGTATATGTAGATGTGTACATAAACATCTATATGAAGTTCAACACGGCCATGTGCAAGGTCCTGCACATGGGTCAGGGCAGTTCCAAGCACAAATAGAGGCTGGGTGGAGAAGAGATTCAGAGCAGTCCTGTGAAGAAGGACTCGGGGTGTTGGTTGATGAGAGGCTCAACATGAGCTTCAAGCAGCAGCGTGCACTTGCAGCCCTGAAAACCAACTGTGTGCTGGGCTGCATCAAAAGAAGCGTGGTCAGCAGGCCCAGGGAGGTGATCCTGAGCCTCTTCTCTGCTCTCATGAGAGCCCACCTGAAGTCCTGTGCCCAGCTCTAGGGCCCCCAATACAAGAGGGATGTGGACATGTTGGAGCAAGTCCAGAGGAGGCCATGAAGATGATCAGAGGGCTGGAGCACCTTTCCTGTGAAGACAGGCTGAGAGTTGGGCTTGTTCAGCCTGGAGAAGAGAAGGCCCCTGGGAGACCTTACAGCAGCGTTCCAGGGCCTACAAGAAATCTGGAGAGGGACTTTTTACAAGGGCATGTTGGGACAGGGGGTAATGGCTTTAAACTGAAAAAGACTAGATTCATATTAGATGTTCGGAAGAAATTCTTTGCTGTGAGGGTGGTGAGGCACTGGAACAGGTTGCTCAGAGAAGTTGTGGCTGCATATACATGTGTACATATCTATATACACGTGTGTGTATATATATGTATGTGTATATATACGCAGATGCAAACCACACGTATCTTTGATATCTTTGCATATCTTCCAGAGGAGCTTATGAGGGTAGGAGGAGGCAGGAAGAGCAGCAGGCACAGCACTGTGATTTATTTCTTTGCATATTCTCTATTTTGTTTACAGTTCCTTGGTCTCGAGCCCAAGGTGGTGGCAGGGCAGCCTGCCAGTCCCTCAGCACCAGGGCACAGGCATAGGCCAGTATCATGCCTCACACCAGCTGCCACCACAAGGCCTGCGAGCACTGGATGATGTCTGGGCCTTTGGAGACATGGTTGTTGTTAAGGTCACTGTAGACCACCTTCGTCTGTGGTGGTCCACTTCCCTAGGTAGATCCTCCTTGAAGGGATATTTCTCCTTCCCGGCCCAGGGGAGCAGCTCCAGAGGCTGCAGGCAGTGGCCCCCCTTTTCCGCATCAATAGGGTCGTCCCTCGTGAGGGGGGCACTTCCCAGCACTCCAGAGCCAGGCTGCTGGCCCCCATGTCCTAGCACTGGAGCAGCCACTTGCCTGGCTGGTGGTGAAATCTTTCTGCATCTCACACCAGGGAAGAGGCAACAGGCTTGCTTCTGCCTCCTGCCCGCCTCCTACTGCCCTCCCAGGGCTGCTCTGCTCCATGCTCCTCCTCCCTCTCCAAGGGGGTGGACTTCTGTTTCCACTGCTTCTCCTTGGAGGCAGCTGGGAGCTGGGTCTCTGTGGCAGCTGCAGCCGGGCCTCTGCTTCAGCCACCATGTCCACTTTCACGTGTCTGGGCGCAGAGGCATGCTTGCCCATGTGTGGCTGCTGGAGGAAGGCCCAGTAGGCATAGGCCATGCCCCAGTGCCAGGAGCTGCTGTCTCTTCTCAGTGTAGATGAGACAACTGGCCTTCAGGTGCTGGACTGCTTCAGCAGGCCTCCACAACTCCTCAGGTGTGAGCTGCCACGCCACTGGGGGTGAGAACCACGTCAGGCACCTGCCCAAGCCCTCCCGCACCCCTTCCCACCCAGGAATCGTCTGCCCTGGGGCACATCCCTCAGCCTCACCCCCACCAGGGCAACCACAGAGGCACCGCTGAGGCCCGAATCAGGACCGCTGGGCTGCGAGTCCAAGGAGGTGGCAGGGGGCAGTGGACAACGGGGGGCCACGGAGACACTGTCATTACCCACACGAGCAGCATCCAGCTTCCAAACCAGGCTGACAGCACACAGCAGCATGAGTGTTCCCATTGCAGAGAGAGGCTTGAGAAGCCAGGGGTCCATTGCAGCACCGCCAGGAAGACCTATTCCCTAGGGATAAGAGGTGGAAGGTGCAATCACCGGCTGCCTCCAAGAGATGAAGCAGCACTGTAGGGGCCAAACTCCAGGCTCAAGAGCACTTTTACCATACATCCACCAGGGCAAAACACAGTAACAGAGAAAACAGCAAAGAATGAAAACAGCCATTCACAATCTCTGCCAAGTCTGTTGTTATCTCGTCCCCTCCTCAAGCGCCATGTTGGGTGCCAAAAAAGACAGTGTTGGGTTGACCCCAACCACCAGCAAAGCACCCAAACTGCTGTTTGCTCACTCCCAGTCCCTGCAGTAGGGCGGGTAAGAAGATAGGAAGATCAAAAGCAAGAAAACTCATGAGTCAAGATACAGACTGTTAAAAAAGCAAAGGAAAGGGGGAACCCCCCTTTCCCCCCCCCCCCCCCCCCCCCAGTTAAAAGGCAATCACTCACCAGCTCCCACAAGCAGATGGATGCCCACTCTTAGAGCAGTGGCCACCTTGGAAGACAAAACCCCCACAGAAAAATCCCTGCCTCCTTTTCCTCTACGTTTTGTAGCTAAGCATGATATTATATGGCATGGCCAGTTTGGGCCAGCTGTCCTGGCTGTGTCCCCTCCCAGATTCTTGCTTGTGCCCAGCCTAGTTGCTGGTGGGGCAGAATGGAAAAAAGAAAACCTTGAGGCTGTGCAAGCAGAGAGCCAAAACACCCATGTGTTATCAACATTGTTTTAGCCACAAATCCAAAGCACAGCACCACAGGGGCTGCTGTGAAGAAAGCAAGCTCCATCCCAGCCAGAACTGATACAGATGCAATAAATAGATGCAAACAATACACCTATAAATGCAAACAATATGTAGGTATATGCATGTATATATGTATACACAGAACGTGTGTGAGTGGTACACCGTGACTGCTGGAGGCAGAGGTGGCACAGACAAGGCTACTTCACTCTGCAACACAAGCAAGAGAGCCAAGTTTGCTTTCAGGTACCATGCTTGCTGCTGGAGGTGGCAGTTCCCCCCGGTGTAAATGGGGTTACAGCCCACAGGCAGCAGCCCCAAGTTCATCCTCAGCTCGTGCACACACCAGTGAGCATGCCGATGGATAATAGCAATGCTTTGCTGTAACTAGTTCAGTTAGTCAATACTCAATTAGTTCAAGCTTTTACATGTCGGGTAGAGGAAAGAGTAATAGTGAGTTAATTAAATTTAAAAGCCATGTCCCTAAAAAGCAATCAGGTAAGCTCAAAAGGCACAGGGAATGCAGGAATAAGATTTGACAAGCTACGCCAGTTTTCACCTGATTTAATTTTTTCCCTTTGGTTTAAGGTGTCTCTACTGAGAATCATGATGAGACCGAGATGGTAATTTTTTTCCTCTGTGACCTCAGACAAGTTGCTCTTATCAGCAAAATAAGATGATACTATGCTACCTGGCACGCACCTGCAGGATTACATCTGTGTTCTCAGTGTGTTCACAAGGCTACAGTGCAATCAGTCCCAGCATCACCCATGGGAAACGCTTTGGGAAGGTCTGTGGAGTAGGCATAAAAATAATCCTGCAAAGGACATTGTGAAGTGTTAGGTTTCATTCTAGTAGCACAGCTAATGGGGCTTCTTAATATGTCTTCTGCATTCCCATCTTAAAATATCAATATCCTTAAGCTCAGTAATTATAGTAAGATATTTATCAAGAGAACAAAAACCTACAGGACCACTTTTTCCACAAATTGCAGGACGAGAAGCTTTCAACCTCCCTTCCCGAAGCAGAAGCCTGTTGCTGAGTTTAGGGTTGCAGAGATTCACCTCTGCACTTCCCAATAAATCACACATGATGCAGTTAAAGGTGGGGAGGAGTGAGGGGAGAAGAATAACATAGTTCTGGGGATGAAGAATGACATAGTTTTGGGGATGAAAAGGAGAAGGCGCCACTACCAGGTTTCTCTCTACAAAAGCAAATTTCAAAAGGCAGTGAAAAAACTTGGTGCTCAAAGCAGTGATGGTAATGCTTTATCCCCAAAAGATTATCAGCTAAAAGTGGATGGTTTTAGTTTAACCAAACACTATCTGCAGTAGAGCTGGTGCTGGAATTTGCAATTTTGCAGCTGCAGAAAGCCAGTTCCCATCCATAACAGTCAGAGGCTATGGATAACACATTCACAGGCTTACACAAATACTTTGAGAGAGAGCAAGAAGCCGTAGGTAGCGTTTTTCCAGAAAAGGAAGAAGAGGGAAAGGGAAGAAAGAAAGAGAAGAACAGCCAATTATATGTTTGCCAAAGAAGACTTGGTTTCAGGGAAGGTCTGTGGTCTATATTAGACCACAAAATTAATTTAACTTGTTGGTAAGCTACTGAAGGCTTAGGTTGCAGAACAGTGTTTCGTGATCAAAGCAGCTGGATTTCTTTCCTAGAATTAGTATTAATTTTAACTTTTAAACATAGTTCCTGGAAATACAGGGCTGGTTTATCCAATGTTCTTGTAACTAGAATTAAAGACTCTTATTCCTTCCTCAAAAATTCGCAATATACAGCTGCTCAGAGACCGAAAGACAGATAAACTCTTCCCCCCAGCGGTGTGTCTGAGGCATTGACTGACACCGATACACAGTAAAAAGATTCTTGGGTTGGTGATATAAGGATTTGACATAATAGCCTGAAGAGTCATTGAAAACAACATAGTGATTTCTAAATTGCTATAAGGGTTGACAGCCTAGTGCTTTCTCCAAGGGAAAGCATATCACCTATTAGCTACCACATTTAGGAAGTCACCTCTTTCTGCAGCTATATCCATAAGGCAGGTTTACTTGATAGGTTGCTCAAGCCTGAGCATATCCCCCCATTTTCCACTGTGGGGACACAAGTTGCAGCTGGGTGCTTTTACACCACAGAAGTGAAGGGGAGACAACCTAGAACCAGCTATGTGACACAGCAGGCGAATTTAGAGCACAACTTGAGCCCTCTGAGGACAGATGTGTCATGCCACCTTCTTCAGTTTGTTAGTTCACAATAAAACTGAGTTTTGAAGCTGAGAATGTTTTGGTGCAAGAATTATTATTCTTTCTTCCTCCTCCATCAGCAATTGGAGGCCTCTGTGCTTGTGCTGCCTTGTTTGGAGCACCACGTAGTGCTGGATGATGATGCTGACCAGCTCAGCTTGTGACACATTCACACAAGAGAGTGCAGGGCTATTTCAAGTTTCTGGGGCTCTCCTGGGAAGCTATGTAAGTGGTAGGTATATATCCATTTCAGGCTCATTGAGGCACAGAGCAAACTGATGGTCCACATGTAAGGGAATCCCAGGTGACATCTGTAGCAATTATTTTAGGTATCGTTAATGGTTTGAGCCTCCCTTTTAGAATATGGTAAAGGAATGTTAGACTGCTTCTCTGTTTTCTTCTCCCAGCTACAGTTAATAAGGTATGTCTGGGTATGCCAGCACCATGCCTCCCCCTAATTCTCACTATATCAGACTTTTGCTAAAATATGAGGGTACCTAGCAGGAAGCTTAAATTTACTCACTGTACAGGGAACTCTGATCAGGGAAGGTGACTGTTGTCCCCAGGATGAACGTGTCCCCAAGGCAGCAAGATTTTGCTGGACAAAGAAGACCAATTTGGCTTTTAACTTAGAAATTGAAAAATTCATTCACAGATAACATGGCACAAAAGGTTAACTCTTCATTTGAGCATTTCTGGAAAAAAAAACCAAACCCAAACGAAAACCAGAAACCAAACAACCAAACCAAACCTAGGCATAGAAACCAGTTAATAAATGCACTCTTGTTAGCCCGGATGCCTTAGTAAGCACAATAGATGCACTGTATTTGCCAGGTTACAGAAAAGGGTGCGGAGCAAAATTGTTTGTCCTTCAAAGCTTGAGAGCTCTGGCATTCGCTATGGAGAGGGAGCGGAGAGATTCCAGACATACCATCATCGAGTTCATCAACTGGATACTCCTGCAAAAGATACATTATTCAGCTGCATTCAGATGAATCACTACCTAAGGCTCCTAAACAATGTTAACATTACATTAACATTTTGGTCAAAGGCATTAATAAAAATAACACAGATCAAGAGTGTTTTCCATTAATCATCCCTCTAAAAATCTGTTGAAAATTAGACCCAGGACTTCTCGTAGACTACTTGAGATAGAGAAAGTAGTTGCTATATATTCCTGCTGAGTTAAGTTTCAAAAGAGCTGCAGTTTGACCAAAAGCACACACTGCTATTTCATGAGTTAACTAGATATTATATAGTCCTTATGTCTGTGCAGATGGTAATAATTCAGAAACATTAATATTCTTTTTACAGGAGGCCATCTTCTTGTGCAATGCTAAGATGAGTCATTGCAACAGCCCCAAATCCGGCCAGTATGCAAAAGCAAAACAAAAAACCAACTCAAAAGTGATGCAGTAACTTTCCCACGAGCTGAACAAGTGTAGGAAGTAACTGCTGGGCAGCACCCCACAGTGATGGCATCCATCAGGAGATCCAGGACTGAGGACTTCCTTCTCAGTTCAGGCTATAGGGACTTCTTCCAGAGTTCCGGAAACACGATTACCCAGTAAACAGATAAAGGAGAAAATGTTACAGGAAATATGCTGCTGTGGCTCTGACTCCCTTAGTAGAGAAGAAAAAATGCACTAATACTGGGAATGTGATTATTCCACAGTTTGTAACTTACCTTCTTACTCAGCTCACTTTTATTCAGCTATAGGCTTCCCACTGGCATACAGAGATGCTCTTCATTCATCTGTCAGAAAGGAAGGGAATGATCAGTGCCTCAGACAGGGAGGGCAAGAGGATTATTACCCACACTACTCCAGAGTGTACTCCTGCAGTGTTTTCACCATGTCAGGAAAGGAACTAGAAACCAAATGGATACTCTTGCAGTTATGTACAAATTTCAAATCCTTCTCCAAAATTCTGAATTTTGTTGCCCAAACCCATTTCTACTCCCAGTGCAGCTTCTCTCCCCTAGAGTAGCTGCTAAGGCTTAAGATCCTGTCAACTTGTGCTGAATATTTGGCAGAATAACGCTTTAGAGAGCTGTGCCCGTTTGTAGTGATCTTCAAAAGCAGCACTAAGGACTAGAAAAAAGGGGTATTTCACATCATGGGATGCCTGGTAACTCTTAGAAAACCAGAAGGACTGCTGAATTAACACTTCTTCTGACCTTTAAGTTTAGAAATGCATTCTGAGATTTTTCTACAGATACGCAGCACTGACCAGCTGTGATTGTTTTTTCAGTCTGGCATGACAGCTAATCTTGGTAATAGAAATGAAAACAATATTTAGACAGAAAATACCCTGAGGAGATAGGAAAGCAATTTGTGAAATGACAAGTACAGAAAACATGTGATGTAGAAGTAACCATTTAACCATAGAAATAAAATATGACTGAAAAGGACTTAGAGATGGTCATTTAATCAATCTTGCTGAAATAAAGAAAGGAGTCCTGTGTATGACAAGGAGACTTCTTTACTTCAGAAGACCTTCAACCCTCCAGCCAGCTCTACCACTCTGCAAAAGGACCTGGTCTTACTTCACACCGAACAATATCCTCTTCCTCCTAAAGGTTTTTGAAGGAAGCCCACACTGGCATTAAAGCTTGTTTCTAAGCTTTTTGGGTGACTCTGAATGCACAAACTGCTCTCAAAAGTACCTGTGAAACTTTGGAAGCATATTTTGTTGAAAGACCACTGGTCATTTCTTTGACCTCTTGCTTATACTGGAGGTTTCACAGCATTCTACAGAATGGACATCTAAATGGGTAATTAAATATAGAATATCAGAGGAAAGTATGTAAGTTTACAGCCCGCTAAGATCTGTATTCTCCCTATATAATACTTCTTCTGGAAGTGCCTTAAAAATTTCCACAATGTGAAACTTCCTCAAAAGCTTGAGTTAACAACTACATATCAATGGGTATATCTGGTAGTAAACCTGTTTATGTCCCCATCAAGTAGAACCTGCTCAAGCCACACCTCAAAATATGAGCAGCAGATCAAACATTTACCCCATACCAGACTGGAATGTTATTATACTCAGGGCAGGCATGACAAAGTCTCTTGCTTTGTTCTGGCATATCATCCCTTGCTTCTAATGAAGACAGATATTCCTAGTACCCACACCTATGGTTATCTGGGAGGTGAGGCAGCCACCGGCCTGCATTGCTTGTAAAAAATTGCCTGCCTCAGTCACTCAGAGCAGTCTTGCAATGAGCTGCAGAAGGGGCTTCTAACCAGCGTGTGAAGGAAAAAACTGTTTCCATGTCCTGTGGAAGACTTGGGGATAACTAGAGGCCTGCAGCTAAAGGAAAGATGTTTCTCTCTTGTCTGTACTGACCACAGCAGAGTGAACATTTCTGCCATTTGGAGCCAAGAAGAGAAGAAGGAAATAAAACAGGTAAGAAAAATGGGCTATGCATACAATGTGGGGTGTGTGTATGAGGGTGGGATAAAGCTAAAAGGTGACTGCATGTGTTTATTGTAATTCCTCAAAGATGCTGGTTTGCCAGCTTTCACACATTTCTGTTCTGGTTATGGTTTCCTTCACTCTGACTCCAGTAGATTAATCAAAATAATTTAAATACTTTATAAAAAACGTTGTGGTGCCTCCCCTCTGCATACAGTGTGCGCACATACAGTGACATGATGGTCACTGCCAGGGGGAGGGAGAAAGAAGCTGCTGCAAAATATCCTTCAAGAAGTTCCTGCCTCCAGCATACATTCAAGAAGGTGTCTTTTAAACTGTTGTCAACCCTTCTGGCAGTCTCAGCAGACTCACCACTTCTCTGGTCCACACACATCAGATTCATTAAGATGATAGCTTTTTACTGGCAGGACGATTCCAGCTTTTAAAAGATAATTCACTAGAAGGTGCTGTAAGAGCATTAGTGGCAGGAGCTGTGGAAGATCTGCAGCAGTGCCAGGAGCCTTGCTCGCAGTGAACAAATCTGCACACTATGTTTGAACTCAGACACTGTTTAACACCCTAAATTGAGTTACCAAAACATTTTATGTCCAAGAGGGAAGAAGCCTGGCAGGAACATACTGAGAACCAAGGAAAAGCCACCACCTGACAGCTGCCATTCTCCCTGGGGTGTTCTTGCTGTTCCCCTGGGCTTTAGACAGTCACGTAGCTCTCAAGTTTTCCAGTCTGCTTCCTGTGCCAGCATTCGGTTAAGAACATATCAGTACCTTGCAGAAGTACAGATCTTTTTGTCCTAAGTAAGGCTGCAAGGCAATTAAAATAATTTATGTTCAGGAATACAGTGTCTAAAAGCCTTTTTTTTTTTTTTTTAGCTAGAGAAAAGAAAGACATGCAGTTGTAGTATTCTCAAAGGAAATATTATTTTAGTAAGGAAAAAAAAAGAAGCAAGCAGTAGGGACTCTAGAGACTTATAGAGCTGAACCCATATTATTCAGTTCCAAATGAGCTCGGTTCTTTCCAGCAGTCTTTCAACACCATGAATGTCCTCTTTCACTGTCAGACTTTCAAGACCCACTCCAAGTCACTCGACATATTGCTGCTTAGATAGAACCAAGCACAGGAACAGATGAAACTAAGGCTTTCAGGCTTTTACAGTATTAGAAGCTTTTTGTTCAGGAGGATCTTTGAACAATGTACATTCCAACATCTTAACCTTGGATTTAAAGCTAAAAGGATTGGAGGCATGTACTGAAAGAGCTCTGCTGGTGTGGTGTGTGTAGAGAATCCCAGGTTGTTTTCCTTCTGAATGGAACAAAAGAAAGTTTTGCTGTCTTTCTGGCAGCTTCCCAGGAATCCTCTGGCAAGGTCATAGTGGTCCTGCAGCATACTATGAAAGAAATCCAACTCATTGTCCTTGGTGAAAGCCCTGCAGAGGATGGTCTCTATGGAGCTCAGTTCAGAACTGGCCAGCCTGCAACAGCATGTGCCAGCTTGCACAGCATAGACACAGATCAAGGTCTCAGCCACACGGGTGCATCTCTAATTGTCCAGTAATAATGTCAGTGAATTGCAGTTCATGTCCCATGCAGCAGACTGGGTGGCTGATAGCTTCTGTAACTCTGCAAGCTTTCCAGCAAAGTCAGCCAGGAACTCCGCAGTACCCTTCCAATACAGCCCCTTTTGGCAGCAGAACTAAAAGCATAAGAACTTTTCCTTGGCAGGAAAGTTAGCAATTCCAAACTTTCACTTACAAAGCTCAGCTTACTGAACCGAACCGAGTATTACAGCCTTATCCGAGTCATGCTTTGAAACAGTTCCTTTCACATGGTTTGTGAGCAGGCATGTGAAGTTTCTGCTCTTGACTACAGTAATCTGTTTCATCTAAGGTGGTTTGTAACAGAAGAAAGGATCAGCCCAGTTTGTCTGGAGATCAGATTTCTCTCATTAACAAATAAAGCATTCCAAACTATTTAGAAGTGTTTATTCAGGAGAGGTCAGCAAGTCTTGTACAGAGCACTATCTGTTTAATAACCAAGTGATGGCTATTATTGAATGTGTATATATATATTTTTTAATGTTACCTAGTTTCCATTCTCAATTATCCTTAAAATTACTATTTAATCAGTCCCTAAATAGAATGGGTAACTAATATAAACTGGTTACGAGAATAATTGCTTAACAGCTATTTTCTGATACTGACTATACACATTAAGAAATAGGAGATGCAGCAAGTTTTTATTTCCTTGAATTGCCTCCTCTTCCTTATCACAGTGATGGCGTCTCTTTGCTTTCTGCTTCTTCTTCATTAGCACAAGGATGTTTGGGTTAAATACATTTATAGATGAAAGTCAGAAGTCAAACACATTTACAGTTTGTTTTATTTTCTGTTGCATAATTCAAGAGTTGCCCTGTAAAGAAACACACCTTAGGCAGTTAACTTTAAACCTAGACTTGTCCAAGTTATTACTCACAAGTGATCGCTGATGTGACTTGTAGTTTCTAGTGAAGAAATGGGTTTTGTAAAAAACCCCAACAAGTGAACCAACCCAAACCAAACCAGAGTCAATCTCAGAGGTGACAGGGTTTAGGAAAAGCTTAACACAAACATCACAGCAGCAGCCAGCTCCTCCTCTGCATTCCCCACATGACTGATGATACTGCATTAAACATGCCAGCAAGCATTTACCTTGTTCTCTATTGAATCAAGAGCAAAGGTCCTGTTTTATAACAAAAGACCTACATCTGTATGTGTTGCCTAGACTCTCAAACTCTCTCCTTTTAAGGAGGAATCAGATCCCTGATCCAGCTCACAGCACCACAGCAAATGGTTGGGCCAGAATACAAGAAGAGGGTGGGGAGGAGAATACTTTAATCCAATTTTACTGTAGACACTTTATTCTGTGAAAATGTGGCCTTACTTGAAGGTAATGCTAATGTCTGTTTAGCAAGGCGAGGGTACTTTTATTACCTGAATCAGAAAGTGAAGGGACACATTCTGTTTTCAACACGCAGCTCCAAGTCCAGAGTAACTTTCCAGTTTTAACGAGGAAACCCTCCTTTCATACAAGTGGGGAGAGTCTGTAATAAGAGTTATCCCAAAGGATCCTATCTTTCATGCTTGCCTTGTAGCCCTGTCGTACCTTGGGGAACACTGATACTTGAGCTTCAGTGCTGACCCAGCTGACACTGAGATACTAGCCTTGCCAATGCTGGAAATGTTTCAAGCTTAGTTTAGTGCTTTGGCATACCCAAGACGTGCACCCTGGCTCTTCTGGGTTAGCAAGTTTGCAGGCCTTAGATATTTTCTGACACTTTCCTGTAGTGTTTGCCAACAACTCTTCATAAAGGTCCTCTTCATAAGTTCCATAAGCTACACTTTCCTTTTTCTAGGATTGCCATCTTCAGATGATTTGGATGCATGTTTAACTATGGCAGCTCCTACTATAACTTGGCAAGAGCCTCCACAAGTTCCTAGTATGGATTTTTCATACTTTTTCTGCCAAAGTAACAGGTGAGCTGTATAAATGTTTAATTTCTAACTTACTACCTTGCACCCGTGTGCGTTACTATAAAGATTGTAAAGCAACCTTAGCCATATAGTGCCTTAAATACTGTGAACCAGTGCCCCAAAGAAAAAGCGCTCCATTTTTATCAACCTAAACAAGAATTCACAAAGAAAATTCACTTTGAGAGTGTAGTTACTCAAAACCTGTGCTGGTTCTACTTAACAACAAACTAACGAAAAGTCTCGAAGAAGCATTATGATTTCTCTCTGCAGTACCTTTTCAGTGTTTTGTCTTTCTCCTCCTCAAACAGAAAGGGTTCTTTTCTTGCATATTTCATTTCATGGGCAAATTTGATTTTAAACAAAATTTGTTTCACTCACATTCTCACAACCATGCTTTTATATGCTTTTATCCAGGTAGTCTAACCAGGATTCACTGAGGTGACATACAGGACAAAGGAAAATACGTATCATGTCCTCACCATATCTCTTGGGTTATTTGTCAAGTTAAAGGGGTATGAGCACAGCTGTAATACATTTACTCACACACACATTACTTGCACCATCTAAGAACACTTCTGTTTGAATTCATGTTTATGAAAACCTGTTGAACACCCCTGAACTAATCTTTGAATCTAGAAAATACAGGTAGGGAGACCTTCTAGCTAGTTCACTTTAGTTAACAGGTGCTGGCATCTTGATTTCTCCATCTTTGCAGCCAGTGAATGTCACAAGCCAGAACGAGCAAGTATTTGGTGGTCAGAAGTAAGATATTAGACCTTAGAGGAAGAGGTTGGGGCCTTCAGGAGACACTTTCCAAGGCTATTTAAAGCTATGTCTGTCAGCAACAGCTTATGTAGATCATTTATCAAATCAGGCTGGGAATGTATGAGAATGTGTATCCTGCTGAACAGTATTTTGAGTCAGCTCTTCAGCCATTTTCTCATGATAGTCATCTCTAAAGATTTAATGCAATTAAACATTCTGGTCCTGGTAACCTTTCTAAGAATTCATCTCCTCTTATTACAATGGCCTTTATTTCAGAATTCTCCAAATTTCATTCCTATATACAAAAGAGGTGTTCATAATACAACAGTATACAGAAAACCAGTTTCCTCAAAATACAGGAAAGGATACATTCAAGCAGAGATTATTATTGCTATTAGAAATGTCCTTCATAACTGAGAAATGAGATGCAGCACCTGAAAAGTCAACAAATGTGCATGGTGAGGTTGTTCAGCTAGAAGCAGGAAAGCAGAAAACAGGTTTTATGGATGAGATGGAACCATCTACTCAGTGGACCCAGAAATAGGCATTTCTTGCAGACAGACAGATTTAGTATTTTAAAAGGGATGCCACAGAAGGGCTTCAGGTGCTCGCTAGAATAGCTAAGTGTCTCAGCATCAGATTCCTACTGATACAATGAAATGATAAGATTCTTCAAGGCGAAATTTAAGGCTGACAGTCCAGGTCACTGACTTTTTAAATCCACGTTGAAAATCAGAACTGATTATCATCAGGATTATAAACCTCATACTAAAGAGGGATTATCAGAAACATATCAAAGATGGTTAACACCTTAGGTATAGATTCAAAGTAGCTCAGATGCCAGCCTCAGAGTTAAACTACTATTTTCTAAAACCTAAGACTTGCAGTATTCAGCAGGTTGAGGGTGGAAAAAAAAAAACCAACCCAAAAACCCCCTAAAAACCCCCCAAACAAAACCAATCAGAAATCACTATGGGATGCCACAGCCAGCACAGGGAAGGGGCTGCAGCTTTTGTGGCTAGCAGCAGTAGTACCCAGAGCCTTGCAACTTATCTGGTACTAGCAGTGTAAGTAACTGAGAAGCTGTGAGAGAAGACAGAATGAAGTGGAGGTCAACTCTGGCCAGCAATATTCCATTTATAGTGTGGCTTAAGTTTTCAAATAAACAGACTGAAAGTGCCTGTGCCTTTTGGAATGTTTGTTAGAGGAAGTAAGAATGTAATCTTGTGAGAAAAATAATGGAAAAATATGGTGCTCAGACACCTTGATGGGTAGGATTTTTCTTTAGTCACTCAAGTTTTAGGACAAGTGTAACAGAAGACTGCAGCTGTATATTGGAAAAGTCCAAGCACACAAAAGAAAAGCAAGAAAGCAAGATCCAGTAGTAAGAACGAGACAGCTATACTCTTAGAAGAAGCCAAAACAAAGTGCTAGAGGCCGTTTTAATACGAACAAGACAAATTGTTAATGATCAGCTAGAAGAAGAGCCAAGATTTGGGCAGGTCATGTCATAGCTGGGGTACAGCAGTTTCATTTATCCTTCTACTTGGAGTTAGTTTACTAGCTGATGTTAATCAAGCTGTTTACCTAACTCTTGGTTTGCTCACTGGCCCAACAAAAGCTAAGGTGATGTGTTAACTGCTAGTCCCAGTAAAAAGCAATAGAGGCGGCACAGGTTTCCTCATTTCTCAGGACATTTCTATCACTGTTGTTGGCCCAGTCTTCCTTCTAGGATTTGTCTTTCCTTCTCGTCACTGCTGACAAGTCCCCAGGAAAAACCCTGCCTAGATATCCCCAAAATACCCATGTACTCTACCTACTAGCCAATATTAATGCCAGTTGTCCAGCATCTGCATCTCTCACCAGTCACTTGATGCATTTTGCGATTAGTCACTCATATTTATTAATGCAATCTGTATTTTAACTAGCAGCAAACAAAACACTGAGCTGTAGTTAATTAAGCCCAGCAAAGGAAATCACATCAGTAACATAAATCACAATTACTCAGTTTATATCTGTGTGGGTACACTACATCCATGCACAGAGAGAGCGTATTTGTTTTGCGCTCTGTTGCCCATGAGGCACTGAGATTCCTTAATTGCCTCACACACACAGACAGCAAGTGCTCACGCTCCAAATGCTACCAGCATCATTAGTTCCTTTCACACTTCATTTCTCTATGCCAGGGATTCAGAAGTTTCACAATCTGCACATCCTCCTTTAAAGACATCACAGATCTCTTCTGCAGACCTTTGAGGGACTAACGATGGTTCTAGTTTATTAATTAGCTGCTTATCAGCCATACTCCCCAGCTCCCTCCCAGTTCAGCTGCTCAGCTACACTAATTAGACAATCCACTTTTCAGTCTTTTATAGCACTGCCTTAGACAGAAAGTTTCACTGTTCCTGAGACTCTGGTGCTTTCTGGCAATAGAAGACATCCGCTGAATGACTAATTGAGAAACCCTGATTTCTGTATTATTAATTGCAGCATTACAGCTCCCCATTCTAGGTTTTATCTCATGCACTCTGCCATCAATATGTGCCACCACTGGCACCCTAGCGTCCAGATGTTATCTGAAAGCTTCTTTATTTGCATCATTCAGACAAACAGTCAAAAGCATGTCTTCACGCTCTCTCTGATTCAGAGTACAAATAAAGTGGGTAGTGTTACTTTTTATGCTGCAATCCTTCTCAAACAGGAACAAAAGCAAGCCAACAAACATATGCTGTCTCTGCTTCATGCAATGAAAGGCTTGCTTGTATGTCTGAACTCCCAATTTTTATTAGCTACCAATACTTCATGTACTCACAGATTTCATTAGTTAGGTATGTGACATGCAGAAAGTTATAAAATATGAAAATTGGCCAGTCAACCATAATTAATACTGTGCAGCCAGTACAACTGGAAGGGAAAAAACAATCTCTTCAATCAGGCTTAGTTGGATACTTTATGTTCTAAAATATCTCCTTGAAATACCAAACAGTGTCCATGGCAAATGGCTCTCCAGATCCCATAGCAATTTTACTGCTTGTTATCTTGTCTATCCATTACATTGAAGAGCCTTTCTCTTAGGCCAAGCTGCGGCTCCTTTCATCATTACACAAGCAAGTGCACAGACTGAAGAGGACATGCTGTTTCTAAGCAGAGCCAACACAACGTCACCTTGGCTTTTGCAAGCAGTAAACCAAAACAGTTTTCCTTTTCCAAAAGGCAAAGAGAAGCAATGCCAGTGACTGGCAGACTGTTCCATGCAGTGTGTGCTGTACACACACTGGTGAGGAAGCCCACCCCAGAGCATGCCTGCAGAATGCATATGTATAGACATGGCTGACCAGACCTTGAGGCCCTGCTGCCTGCCTCCAACCATGCCCCCAAGGCTGTAGGTCAGGAGGAGCCTGGGACATGCACTCACAGGTGCCCTTGGTTTCATCTGGATGACTGGATGTGACTAAGGTCCACTCCAGGAACACTTACCCTGTAGGCAGCCGTGGTCTGCATCAGTCACTGCCACTGTATCCCAGATATAAAGCAGGCTAACTCTGTGAGACAGGGTGACTTCTTTTTTTCTGAAACAAATGCTAGCAGTAAAGCTCTGCAGAAGTATATTATTATTATATCCTTCCTAGTAGAGAAGAACAAAAAAAAAATCTATCACCACAAGAGAACTAGAGCTGTTTGTTCAAGGGGAGTTGAAGCACTTCAACATCACCTAGGTTTTCTGACATGAAAGACGCAGAATTGCCCCTCATCTTGCCTTGTGCACAGAAACAACACATGCAAACAGAATGCCTGGTAGCTGATCTAGACTTATGACCTTACCAGCAGTCAACCCTCAGACCTCACAGCCTCTCCAGTCACTGGCTTTGACCACTTGGTCCCTCAAGTAGCTAAATCTTAGATGTTCTGTTCTCTCCAGTATCTTAGATTTATGGCCACTTGTTCCTTGGCTCCCACACTTTAGCCTAGTTGTCAGCTAGCCTGTCTTGATATTTACAGTGATTACACACTGACATACATACCCAGATAATATGCACTCCAGTCTCTCAATTGCTGGGACCCTAAGCCCTCAGCCCCTGTCATCTGTGTTCCGACTCCAGCTGCTGGCAGGTAGACCCCCATGCATACACACACGCATACACACAGAGAAAGCCCTGCAGCCAGGAAAAGTTAGAAAAGGAGTGCAATAAGAAGACAGGACAGACTGTGCTGATCAGGCACAGGGCACGGTCAGCTGTGACCAGCCACGTTTACATGTAACCAGCCCATTTTATCCCCTTATCCCTCTCTTTTACCGCTTTTTGTTCCCCAAAAACCTTGATCCCCCTTTCCCACATTTGGTTCTTTCCCTAAACATTCCATACTAAGCCTTTGTACAATCCCAAGATACAATTCTATATCCCATAAGGAGTCCTATACCTCCAGGCAGTATCCATCCTCAGTCTGCAAAGTTCTCCAGAAAGCCTCTCTAATTGACTTGTGGTGGTGGGTCTCGCTCCCAGTCCATGGGGCTAACACCCTCCTGGGATACCCCAAGAGGGGCTAGATTGGAGGCTTATTCCTCTGACTGGTTTGTTAGGGTTCGCACAGCTGCTGCTGTGCCTCTGGGCTCCTCTGGGTGTACTGAGGTGAGCCTTCAACTAGCCAACCCAACAGAGTGTTCACCAGCTTTAGGTGTTGCATGATGCAGCTCCTAGTAGTTTAGTTCCACTATTTTACTCCTGTAGTTTCAAACTACTTTTATGCTTACTGCGTACGTAAATGTTTTCTTTAGAAAATGATTTATGGAGCTTATGGAGTATTTCAGACTGCTGATGGACTTTTAAGATGCAAACACAACTCTTATCTTGGGTTCTGAGCAATTTATCCATTTGATTAGACAACTGTGAACATGAAGTTTGGGTTCTTTTTATTGCAAACCTAAGAGGGAAAATCAACAGAGAGCATCAGCTCTGCACAGCAAGAGCTTCCACAGTTCAGTGGAGTAAGGTTTTACAGGTATTTAGGTCATAAATAGTGCCAGAGCCTGCCAAATATCTGCTCAAAATATTTTATATGAATTAAACTGTTTCACAAGAAACCAGTGACTTCACTTGTCTTCACTTCTTAGTTTGGTAGAGTGATGGATATCTATGAGATTATTCTGCTTTTTGGTTTTCTGGGGTTGTTTTTGAGCATGAGGAAAAGAAGGCTGCATAGATTGCTCTCTTAAAAAAATCCTTTAAATGAGATACCTATAGACAGTTTCCTTCACCATATTATACTTTCTATCACCTACAGTAAACACCAGCTCCTTTACATTGTTCAGCTACACTCAAGATGCTGTACAGTGTTTTCAGATTAACAGGTAACAAATGAGACAGACATAAAGCTTTAGCGAATATTAAGCAAATGCTGTGGGAAGTCTTATTACACAGTGAAGGCAAATCAGCTGTTTAGGCAGGCAGAATCTCAGAGCAAATCAGTGTACTGAGGCTGGCCTAAAGCCATGCAGGCTTCAAGCACGTGTGAATAGATAAACCTGAGCCCTCCCAAGGGAAAATTATTTTGCATGCCTGCTGGCACTCACTTTTTGCTCAAAAGCTGTCTCTCAAGCCAGGCGAGTTTTCAGATCATGTAGCCACTCACGTGCAGGGACTTTAAATAGACATACACACCATTGCATAGAATAACCACCCTGTAAATCTCAGAACCTGAGCTGAGATTGTTCAAAGCCTGTGTGTCTTATTCCACACCTGAGTATTCAGGGGCAAAGCCAACAGTTCTCATAGTCCAAGTGCTGGTGCTTAAGTAAGATTTTCTGCTTAGATTTTCTGATTTTTTCCTTCTGAAGAAGGACTCAGCGGGAAGCTCCTCAAGCGTTACATGTTCCAACCTCTGCCCTAGCATTTGCAAAATGAAAATTAATGGATAATTTCTAAGCATGGCTCATCAATTATTTAATACAGTGGTAGTTATTTTTCTCTGTATCATTCTAATCACACTCATGTAATTCAGTGAACAGAGATGACTTTATTTTTCAACATCACCTGTTTGTAGTTCTGTTTACCCACAGCTGTGAGTCTCACACTTCTGATACTAGTTCTCCTACACTGTCACTGTCCTATGGTGCTTCTGGGGTGTCGTTCTGCTGAAATGCTTCCCTGAATGGCAAAATAAAATCTGCTTGTCCAGGGGACAGGTTAGGAAACGTGACATCAATATACCTTTGAAAGGTTTGTCTTGTTGCTTGTATTTCATTTTCCAAGCTGTCCTTCCATTCTGTCATCTTTTCCAGTTTTTGTGAGAGAGTCTTTACCTGTTGTTCTGCTGCTTTCAGCATAACCATCACTTCTTCTAGCTCACCAACCTGTAAAGTCTCTGCTTCTTCGGGCTGTTTTTCAATCTCAATCTCAGTCTCTTTTTGTATGATACTGCAGGCAATATGAATCTCATGATTTTTTTCTTTTTTTACTTGCTCTATACTCTGATGATATTGTTCCTCAGCTAACCTGCTTTCTTCTTTGAGTTGTTCCAAGCGCTTTCTATTTAAAAAAGAAAAAGAAGAAAAGATTTGTTGGGAACACGTGTTATTAAAGATTATTGAAAAAACAATTTAAGTCTATTTAGGTTGTTGTAAAAACTCTCTTATTCAACTATAAATATACATGAAATCAGAACTTGATATAGGACCTCTGAAATAGGTAAAAGAAGGCTACTGATGACGCAGAGAAAGGCAGCTGTAGAAGATTCTATTTCTGTGTGTGTCATATCTAGCAATAATTTAATGATGCTTGCTTCCAAATGAAAAATATAAAGGATTAGCATTTCACTCTTCATTCAGGTCTCTCTCTGAGCGAAAGGGACACCTGAATTCTTTCTTTGAGAATTAAGAGAATTAAGTACACATTGATTTTCAAATAGACTTTGACAATTCTACCCCCAAGTTAAAATGCTGCCTTGAAGTTAAATCTAAGAACTTATTTCCAGACTACAGACTCATCTGTAATTTTGTTTTAACGTTACTGAGAACATATTTGTGCTAGCATGTCAGTAATAAATAATATAATTTATATTATATTATATACATGGGTGCTATTCACCAGAGTTGGCTCAGGGATACGCAAAAAATGGTGTATCTGCCATCCATTAAGGTTACTGAGCCAAATACTTTGATGTAGAGAAAACAATTTCTGCCCTCTGCTAGTGCTCCCTCCACTTTGCTGGAGATATTTTCGCAGAACTCTGCTAACATGAGAAGTTAAAGAGGCCAGTTAAGTTTATATGGAATGTCATTTATCTTTGGCAGAAAGGGCATGTTTTAATAGTGATAACAAAGGTATTAAATAATGGATCAAAACTTAAGTATGACTCTGTTCAGAAAATGAAAAGCATCTTACAAAGCAACACACCTGAACTGATCTTTTCATTGTGATAGTGTTATTTTGTTGTCTAGGTTGTCAAAAAATGAAACGTATTCTACTCTCAAGGGAGAGGGGTGTGCTGTTATTCTGACATCAAAGCTATTTAATTCACAATGTTTAATCTATACAGGTAGAATCTCCTGTGCCTTGCAGATCTCAGTTTTGCACAGATGTCATGAATGGCACAATAAGCCCCGAGATCTTTATTTCTGATGACTCTAAATCAGCTATAAAAACCGAAACTTCTGGATCCTTGGTTGGCCTTGTGATATTTGCTTTTAGGAACAAAATATGTTTGTTTTCTACTTGGTGCATCAGTGGGAGAGAGTGAGCCTGCAACTCTTGCTGGTCACTTGTAATTTCCAAATATGTTTTTTTCTGAAGGGTCTGTCGATCTTTTCCTAGAAGACCTGCATCTGAGCAATGCTGATGCAATTCCAATCATTTTCTTTAGCCCAGCATTTTTGCCAGCCAAGTCAGAGGAAACACTAAGAGCACCTGTGCAGAGTGGCTGCTTCCTGAAAGGCCGCCTCTCTCTCCTGTTTTCTGGCTTTGGCCACAGCTCGCATCTTGTCCCGGGCACACTCCATGAGGATCCTCTCAAGTCTGTGAGCCATGCGTTGCTCTGCAGCTTCTGCCTCTCTCTTCTGCTGTTCTTCCACGTACCGCTGCATCTCTTCCTTTGCCTTCCTCACCTCTTCCTTAAGCAAAGTTAAAAGTAGATGTAAGTAGTGACAACAGCTTTTTCCTCACTTGTCTTTAAACAATCCCCAACAACGCCCAGCAGAACAGACTTCAGGAACATATTATGGGGCAATTACAGTGACTTACTGTAACATCATTCCACATCTACATCACCCATGTTTTCTACATAAGGCACAAAAAGTTCCCTGATGTATTTTCTTCACAGGCTCACATGCCTACAGGAAGCCTAACTAAAACCATTTGACCATGAATGGTGGTGGCCATATCAGTACTGCTGCAAAAAAGCCATTCCTGAGGCTATCAGCTAAAAGCGATTGTCTTTGGCCTTTCCTACAGGTAAAAACCCCACTTCAATCACTCAGTGATATGCTTGTTAGCTGCCACTATCTGTTTGCTTAGACAGGAGCTGAGTAAATTTTCTGCCACTGTCTCTCCAAGCTGTTAGTGAGCATTTAGCTCACTAATGAATCATTTAGCTCACCTCTTAAAATGAACTGCAAGAAACAAGCCCCACCAAATCTAAAACATCTTGCAATTACTTCAGTTATATCTGCCTCTTCTTTTGTTTCAGTTGTAGGATTCTGTATCCGATCCCTTGTCCTTAGTCACTGGAGCCAATGTTACCAGGACAAATGTTCCATGTTCAAATCCTGAGCACTCAGGTCTATGAAGATCTATAATAGACTATAATAATAGTCTAACACAAATAGTTTAAAAAGATCTATGATAGCAAGTAACTGAATGGTTAAACACAAGGAACTAAGCTTTTGGCAACTATTGTTGCCAGATGCTATGACAGCAAAAGACAGAGCTCCCTTGGAAAACAACTCCATAAAATGGAATGAACTCTACCAGAAACTTAAGACCACTGTAAGCCTCCCTGCTTTTCCTCTTCAGATGCCAAGCACATTGCTTTGACTGCCTGCAGTATAAACAGATAGCTATTTAGAAACTTGTATAAAATAAAATTCCAAAGCAAAACACTCCAGCAATTCTCTGTGAGCCTTTCATCTGCCAGTGGGAGGCTGCAAGGCTAAGGATGACAAGTGTTAGACGGACTGCATAATACCTGACTGAGGAGTGCTGGCATGCTCTAGTGGCAAAAAGCCCTGTGAAGTGGTGCAGAAAGCAGGAAGGCTCAGATCCAGAAGGCAGTTTCCTTCCTTTCTCTTTGTATATCTCTGAGCCTTTTCTCAGATATCCAAACAGCCATATGAAACGTGCTAAACATATATAGAAATTTAAGGCTACAGTTAGTGTGCTTCATTTAGGAGTATACACATGCTGGCAGTTTTCCTTCCCCACCTCTCCATTCAGGGTCCAGGCTCAGCAAATCAATTAAACACCTGTCTAGCTTTGATGGACATGAAACTTGAGGACAGATTTAAAGTTAAGCCTGTATCTAACTGCCTCTAAGAAACACACCTGATCAGTTCAGTGGCTGGCTGAATCAGGGCCTGACAAGGAAGTTTCAACAGAGCTCACAATCTTCATTCAACAAAAACAAAAAAAAGTGAAACGTGCTGAAAGTGAATTCAAAATCCAGTTAACTCAAGCTCACATCTTATCTAGCACAAAGGCAGTCATCTTTCAGTCTGAGTACTTCTCCTGACACTGGAGTTCAAATCTCAGATGAATGGAGGTTCTGGTTATAGCAAGCATTTAAAAAAATATGTATTTTTTTTTTACACAGAGTGACATTCTTGGTTGTCAAACACATGTTCTGTCGCACTGGCTATTTCCATGGTAATAAAAACAAACTGGTTCATACCCTTAATTTCTTTTCAAATCTTTTTTGAAGGTCTTGTACAAATGCACTGTGCTTAGCAGCTGCCTCGTTGAGGGCTTTTTCCACTGCATCTTCCTTGAGTGTTTCAGCCTTTAAAACAAGTTACTATTTAAGTATAGCTGCTGACATTCTATTAACATCCTATTAAGAAGAAGCAGAGGTTACATAAACAATAGTTCTCTATTTGCGATTTAAGAAATCAGAGCAAGTTAAATTTAAAACCAGGTAGCAAAATCCATTGTAGCCCATTGGGCAATTTTATTGCAGTGATTCCTGTTCAAATGTGGCCTCACAATAGCGCTGAGCTGCCACAGTTGTAAGCACGATACATATATATATATAACATACATGTCAGAATCTTACATAGCACTGTAGGGAACAGCTTTAACAACTGATAACTTCTGTGTGCTTTAGAGGCCATTCTCAGACCAGATGTAAAATCTGTTATTACTTCAAAGTATACTTTGTTGTGATCAGAAATGGGAGAAGTATGCGCACACAGAAATCTGTGAACAAAGGAGAAGCTGAAATTAGTGACAGCTCTAAAGCAGAGACCCCAAAGTTTTTTATTAACTCTCTTTATGCTATAGCCATTACTCCAAAGAATAACAATCATTTAAATGATGGGAGAATAATTTAATTTACCTGAGACCAAATTTCAGCTTTCATCTTTTCAATGCACTCTCGCACCTCTGCCTCCTTCTTTTCATGTTCTTCTTGTTCAACATGTGCTCCAATCTCTGCACAGTCAACACAAGCTGATCATGCACAGCAGACAACCAGAGTGCAGAACTCTGTGCCTCTCTCCCCACCCCTTTCCTTGGCTTCACACCTGAATTAAAAGTCAGAAGGCTAAAAAACATGCAACCTCATTTCATATATAGGAAACCACCATTATTATTGCTTGCGCAGTTCTGTAAATATAACAGGAAGGTGCTGAACCCAATTCTCACCTCCTAGACAAGGCTACAGAACAGGAGGAGCATCACAGGTGTCCCTCCTGATTCCTTGTCCTGATGGCCATCTGCACAGCACAAGCCATGGGTCAGTCCTCAGCTTTCTGGGGAGCGATTCACCCATTTCTGTCTGTGACTGAATGTCATGGCAGTTTGGGGGGTAGCTTTGCTTCCTTTAGATGCTATGGGTGAGACGGTGCCTCCTTTGGTTCCTTGCATCCTCAAAGTCCTCCAAGGCTTTCAGAGAGGCCTCTTGCTCAAGGTGCCCTCAGATTCGTTCATGCCACTCTCGGGGCACACAATAAATATTCTCAGGAGGATACAGCAGAATATTTCAGGTGTTTGGAACAGACCATGCACATACAAAGCAATGCTTCTGTCTCTAGGGTTGCTGTGCCTGGCCAGAGTCCAAGCACTCCTGGCACTGCAGACACAGCTGATCCCTCCTAGAAAGGGGGAGCAAAGCAGCATGGTGGTGAGCCGCACTGCTTCACAGGGCCTACACCAGGGATGCTCCCCTTAGCAACATGGATGGAGTCTAAGTAAGATGTTAACATCACCATCTCCTCCTGTGAATGTGCTAACTCAATTCAAAAGGATGGTCTTCAGCACCAAGGATTGCCTAAAAGAGAAGCTACTGCAGAGGGAAGTGAATAAAGATGCCTTTCTGCAATTCAAACACCTATCCACCCCAACAGTGGAATTTCAGATCCTCCATCTTTCCTACTCAGTGCCAAGCCTGGGCATTGCTTTGGATCCCATTCTCTGTCTTGACAGGACCAAAAAGTCACATTTTCCTGGGTCACTATAAAGGAAAATTAAAAAGGAATAGAGCCACAGGAGATCCAGCTTTCACACAGCCAGTGGAGAACTAAGTTTCCCTCCCTCTTTCACTCCAGTCTTCCTCCCCAATCCACATGGGTGGGCAGAGTCCTCTCACAGAGCTCACATGAAGTACATGGAAGACAGCAGCAGGATGGGACAAAGGGGTCACTGATTCAAATCAACAAAATAGAAGCCAGACAGTGCAGAAAGCCTAGCAACCAGCATGTTGTGCTCTGAACGCACAGCTATCCCCCAGTCCAGTATATTAAGCAGTAAAATCATTTAAAGAGACTGTCTCTGGCCTTCTCGATGTGTTTCACACTGTGTGTGTGTAATGCAGGGCTGAAGTTTCACGTTCTGAGCACATGCAGGGTGCTCAGCCCGCTGCCCAGGCTCTCATTACAGTGATAATCTGTTGATATTGTTTAGAATAGAAACCAAGCACACTGCTCTTCACAACGCACATTAATTAAAATGCACAACATGATTTCTACATAACTTCACTGGTCAGAAACCTCTCTGACAATTAGGTATAGCATATAAAGATACTTCAGATTCTTGCTAGATCCTCAAAAGTATGAATGCTACCATGATTTCCTTTATTGTTGAGGTTATAGTTATGACATGCCACAAAAACATCAAACCTCAAGAGAACCTGCAGAGCCTCAATCTAAAGTCAGCAGATGAATCAGGTATAATAAGGCAGGATTCAGGATAAAACATCTCAGCTGTGTCCTGTTGAAGGATAAGGGAATGATCTTTGCAAACGTTAAGTCAAACATAGTTCTTTCCAAACTAGAGCCTTAGAAAACATTTGCTAATGGTCTTACAGCTAATTCTCTTTTGGACTCCACTATGCCCAAGTCTGAACACCATCATGCACCACAAGACAACTGACCCTGAATATACGAGATTTATTAATATTCAGAAGGTAAGCACAGTTTGTTCCTACGGAGATGTGAACACCTTCATGACTGTCAAGAACAGAGGGATACAACAGCTCTTGGAGTTTTCCTAAATCTCAGATTGCAAGGAATGTATTTCAGAACCAAACTCACCCAGTATATCACGATGAGTGTAATACCGTGTTATGAAAGGCTTATACTCCCGAAGCCGATCAAAAGTAGCGTTGGAAGATGGCGGTGGTATTATTTTTGAACATGCAGCACAACACATGAAGGAGTCCAAATCAGGACTTCTAATCATTGTGGTGTTCTGGTGTTTTTCTGTAATACAGTTACTACGATGTCAGAACTCTATTCCTGATAGATCTCTTGCTTGCAGGCAAACACTTAACTGTTGCTACAGAAAACATGCAAGCTGGTGAAGAGAGAAAAATCACTGACCATTACTTTTTACCAAGTTAGCTGAAATGTTTGCCTTCCAGTTAGGATTCACACATGCTGACAACTCAGTAACATGCTGCAGGCAGATGATGAGGGAGGGTTTCGTGAAGTAACCCCTTCCAGCCTGAAGGCAGCTCCCTGCAGAGCAACCGTTACCAGGCAGGGCTGGTTTTGCTCACAAAGAACTAACTTTCCCGGTAATAGTTGAGCAGTGTCACAGCAGGCTTTGCCTTTCCAGTAGCTTTTGTTTTCGTTGTTGTTGTTGAATGTCAACAATTCCTATTCAAACCATGTAGGCGAAGATTTTAGGAGCAGTATAATAGCTGCTGCTTCAGGTATTTGAATCATGGAATTCTGTTGCTGTTCTTGGTAAAGATGAGAAAAGCCAGCACATACAGTAAGGAATTAGCAAAATCCTGGAAAAGCCTCTGCCCGGAAAATCATTTTGACTCATAGTTCCTGTCAAGCCACCTATTATCCACTGTCGATAATTCTTACTATATTGAAGATGAAATTGAGAAAAGCCGAACAAAAGAAATTGTATTGGCGCTGTTTGTTTCTCCTCCAGATGTATAAGAGGAGCTGTACTTTCAGAGCTGAGCAAACAAATTTTGATAGCAATGGAGTAGTAGAGTGGGGTTTTTTCCCTTTAATCCCCATACACATAGTTTTTATGATATAAATCAGGTACTTACAACAGCAAATGCCAGTATTGATACTATAACACCTATTAATTAACTACATTCTTCTCTGTGTTTGCACTGCTTTATCTCCCTTTTATATGTAATTCTTGTAGCATTAAGAGTTACCCGTGCAGCACCTGCTACAATAAATACAGAGAATCTCCTTAACAATGACAAATCTAAATACTCTTCCTTCAGCCTGGGCAGTTCTAAATTAACCTGGTTAACAGGACTCAATTCCCACCACCAGATACGAGGCCCTAATCTTAAACAGCTTTTCTATGAAGTGCCATTGGCACACGCACCACCTTGACCCTGCCCAGGTCAATCCCGGCCTTTATCTTTCACCACCCCCTCGACTTCCTTTTCCCCAGATCCTTCCAGATCCATATTCACTTCACAAAACATAATTTAAAATTTTGAGAGCTGTTATTCCCAAATATGTGAAAATGAGAGACTGGGCTTTCTCACTTCAAATCATCTGCAGGTATAATGATCAAAGCGTGTATTTTAAAAGCCTGCAGAAAACCAGGTTAATATGCTTACTGTAGCACTGGGTTTGGAGTTATTTTAATTCATGCAAACATACCAGACTTGTGCATGAAGAGAGCTAAAATCCTGTGTGACCCTTTTGGAAAGAACAGATTGATTCCAACAATCCATCACATCCTATGAAACAAAACACATTCCACAGGATATGCACAGCACTATACGATAGTTCTGAATATTTGATCAATTCACTTGGAAATTCCTTCACCAAGCAAAAAGCAAGTACTTTCCTCACCTGCAAGCTTTCAGACCTGCCCAGGACCTTGTTGCTGTGCGGCAGTGAGGCTCACAGAGGGGAATATGCTTTAAAAGGCTTTTTTCCCATAGCTTTATCAAAGGCAGAGCTCACTTCCCTTCTCAGAAGGAGGTAACCAAACCAAGGCTCAGCTGAATTCAGGATACAGGTAACTATAAAACACACACAGGAGGAAAATCACAGGTTCAATGTGAAGGATTTATAGAGAGATACAGAGAATAGAGCCCTCAAGGCAGACATTCACCTTTTTTACCTTCACTAACAAAATAATTTGGTAACAAACCCCAGAGCAATTCCGAGTGGCAAACAGACGTCACTGCATGTTCTTTCTTCTTTGGACTGTCAGAACGCACTTTGTCCAAAAGAGAGTTAACAAAGATGCCTCAGCTTCTTGGGAGCCCTTGACAGTGCTGGAAATATGAGGTAGCTGAATAGAAAAATATAACCAAGAACATGCATAAGGGTCCATTGCGGAAAAAGGGCACTTGCCCCTGGTATGTGCACTCCCACCACATGTTCTGGAGTTTGGTTAATGGGATACCATCTAGGACATGTCAGGAACACAGAAGCAGCTGGAGAATCTCATAAAAGAAGGCCTCAGTGCCGAAACAGAAAAGCACCCACCTGTACAGTGTACTCCCTCCTGTGCCAAGGCAACACCACAGCATGCAGCTGCCCTGCAGCCACGCTTACAGCGGCACCACCCAGCACACTGCCAATGGCCGCCTCGCACAGGGCTGGTTGGCAAGACTCGAATTGTTCAAGTGGATACGGTCTCGTCATTGTAAGAACAGTCTTTTCATTGTTGATTTTAGACTTCCCACTCCTTATTTTGAGTTTAGTAGCCTGTAATGAATTAGTATTATATAATGTACCTTGCAATATAGAGAAATTCAATTTTTGAATGCAGCTTGAATAAACTAGTCCTGATGACTAGTCAAGAACACTGCACAAGCTCTGGCTAACCTGGAGTTATACATAGCAACTGGCAAGCTCATACTAGTAGGTTCACTGATCTGCTCTATGATGCCAAACAGGAAAGGTCACAGCTGAGTTCTTTCTGTGTTTCTCTTGGCAGAAGCAGTCCTTTCACTTTTTCTCCTCTATCTACCTACTGGGGTTTTTTTCAATTACAAGGAAGAATATACTAGCATCCAAGGAATATTTTGGCCAGCATTTTACAAATTCCTTTATTAAATACAATCCTCCAATGACTCCTTTATCAGATTTTTCTTGCCTTAAAATTATTTTACTTACACTGTTAACTATCAACAGATCAAGAGATCAACTTTTTCTTTTCACACACAATGCATTATACTTCTGTTTAAAAAATAAGACAAACCTGTTTTCACTTACTTGAAGCAAAGAGAGAAGTGAGATGAACTGTCATGTGCATTTCTAAAGCATTTACCAGTCTTGACTGCATGTCCGAAGCAATTTCATGTCTTCTGACAGATTGTGGCGTTCACAGACAATTCTTAAAATCACTTTTATGTTCACACATCTCTTAATTGCAATTTATTTGTACAGGCATGGCATTTTACAAAGGAACTTGAATTGGATTAAACACCAAGAGAAACATTTATCCATTATTTCTATGGACAGAGAAAAAAAAATAGCAGTTGCCTGGCAAAGTTCTGTGACTGATTTGCTGATTTCCTTCCTTACGTTCTCAGTCCCACTTGGAAGTTTTCCTCCTCATATACCTGGACCCCTCACTGTCGATTGCTTCATAGAGGTCCTTTTTATTCTCTATTGTTGCATGCAAATAACCAAGGTAGGCCACACAGAGGGTAATTGCTACGAGCCCAAATGCCATCACAGGCTTGTTCTGACAAGAAAAAAAATAATCTATATTAGTCCAAACATCTCTTCATTCAACACAAACATTATTCTATCTTGGCTAAGAAAGTGAACAGTAAATGGTTGTGATATCTGCAAGAATTATCATTGCATTATAGCAGATTGATCCAAGTGACTTTGATAAGCAGCAAGAAAGGATACTCGATTTTCTGACAGCGAAAGGAATGCCCTTTGAAAAAGAAGACTCTCTGGAGACAAAACATAGCATTGCCCAGTGCTCTGTCTTTTGCTGGTCAGAAATGCTGTTTGAGCATGAATGAACAGGCCAAAACCAATTACTAAACGTAACTAAATACAAACTTCTAACAGAATTCATCTGAACATTCTACTGAGACAAGCAACCTGGTTTAGTGGAAGGTGTCCCTGCCCATAGCAGGAGGCTTGGAACTGGATGATCTTCAAGGTCCCTTCCAACCCAAACCTGTCTGTGATTCTGGGTAAAACACACAATGTATTATCACAGAATTTCCTTTTATTATATGCACAAAATTTCATCCAGTCTTGCTGGGTTCTGCAAGTGCAAATAATACCCAAGTACCATCAACTTCATTGCTTAAAATCAATTTGTTCCTTAAAAAAGCAACAAAAATAAAAAATATTGAAAAGCTACCAAAAATCCCCCCCTTTCACACCAGAAAGCTTGCACTTTATGTTTTATTCCCTTTTAAACACTAAAGAGGACTCCCATTACTTAACCTGTCAAATTACATGGGTAATATGTCTGTAGACAGTCTTTCTGAAAGCAACTTGGCTAGGTACAAAAGGATCAGACAATATAGTAGTGAAATAAAAGCTGGCATAAACAATGGAATGTTCTGGGCTCGTAACAATCAGAGTGAAAAAAAGTAAAAATATTTTTAGTTACATTACTGGGTGCTTTGTATAACAAGAGACGGTTACATAATGCACACAGAATAGCAATGACAAGTTTAGAGCAACCGCGCCTCTCCAAGCCTGTTTAGTTTCCCTCAGAATGAGCCTCTTACAGGTTTAATGAAAAGCTCTGGGTTCACAGCTCGGAAGAGCATAGTTGTTTGAACTCTTCTCAGTCCCGGTTTTCTCTCTTTGGGTGTTTCGCTTCCATTTGGAGGGTTAGTGGAAGACATTTTAATTAATGTTGAATACTTCCTAAAAACAGAGTAAAAAGTAAATGTCATTATTATAAAGAAAGAGCGAGCTACATTCGCCAAGTCCGCGTTGACACTCAGGATGTCTTCTTACACCAGGAATTTTACTTTATATATATATTAATGACTGCCTTTGGTGTTACCTAACATTCCCAGCTTAAGCACACTGATTTTCAACCTTGTTATCCTGATAATGGGATTGGGGTTTTTGCTTGCCTTTGCCCAATGCTTTAGTTAGCTGCAGATCATGTAGCACTGGCTAAAAAAGACAAAGCCAGCAAACACTTTTCCTTTCTATTTTAAACTTCACATATGACAGGACAGCCCACACCCCCTTGTGGTACAGTCACTGCGTCCGCCCCCCTCAGCAGCCCTAGGACTCAGGTCTTTTACACACAACGTCCTTTGCAAGATGCCACCTGGGCGAAGGTGAACAAAACACGGCCCCGGCTAACCGCGCTTACCGCGGGGCAGAGGAGACGCGGGGCTAAGTTCCCCCCTGCCCCGTAATTCCCCCAGGCAGAGCGCAGCTGCGGACCCACGGACTGGGTTCACAAACACACCCCAGCAAAGCCGCGGGCACAGCGGGGAGGTCAGGGCGGCGGGAGGTCGGCTAAAGGCGGCCACAGGGCTCCGTGAGGCACACCGCCAGCCCACACGCGAACCTCAGCCGCCGAGCGGCTCAGCCGGGCCCCGAACAGCACGAACAGCGAGGGAAAGCACAGAAACCTCCCCCCAAGGGGCTCCTAACGCCGCTACCGGCTTTACACCGGGGACGAAGGGGCGAGTTTCCCAGAGGAAAACCCAGGCGGGGTTGCCCGGGACACAAGGAGGCGGCCAAGCCGCCTCCATGGTCCGCACGGCCCCTCAGGGGGCGGAGGGTGACGGCCATCTCCTCGCGACTCCTCACCCCCCTTCCCTGCCACAACTCACCCCTCGCCGCCGGCGCGGCCTCCCGAAGGGCGGGAGGACGCGACAGGGCCCGGCGCCTGCGCACTTGTGCCCCCTCTGCGCTCCGCCCCGCCCCGCCCCGCCCCGCCCCGCCCCTCCCCGCCCGTCCCCTCAGGCGGCTGCCTCGGCCGGAGATGTGACTCCGCGTCGGCCGGCAGCGCTCCACAGAGTAGCCTCAGCGTCGGGGCTCCGGCGGAAGGATCGTAGAATCACAGAGTGCACTAGGTTGGAAAAGACCTTTAAGATCATCAAGTCCAACCCTTACCCCAGGACTGCCAAGACCACCACTAACCCATGTCACTGGGGACCTCACCTACACGGTTTTTGAACACTTCCAGGGACAGTGATTCCACCCCTACCGTGGGCTGGGCAGCCTGTGCCAATGCCTGACCACCCTCTCTGTGAAGACATCTTTCCTAATATCCAATCTAAACCTCCCCTGGCGCAGCTTGAGGCCATTTCCTCTTGTCCTATCACTTGTTACTTGGGAGACGAGACTGAGCCCATCTTGCTTCCAGCTTCCTTTCAGGTAGTTGCAGAGAGTGAGCAGGTCTCCCCTCAGCCTCCTGTTCTGCAGGCTCAGGCGTCTAGAAACACTTATTTGTGCAAATGCCACTTTGCGTCTATGTTTTGTTTTGTATTACTTGTAATCAGTAAAATCAATTACCTGGAGTCCAGAGGAAACAAAGCCCATGTGACCACATCTGCCTGCTAGTGCCTCCCTTTCTGTCGCTGCTGGCTTTGATGCCATCGGGCGGTTCCAGGTGCCTTAGAAAGAAGAGTAGAAATTTAAAATTTTGGAAAAGCCAATATCCGGAGGGTAGGGAGAGACCCAGAGCAGTGCTTCTCTGGGTGACAGGCAGGCAGAGCTGAAATGTGATGGACAATATTACAGAGATTCAGCTGCAGCCGGCTGGTGGATTAGTACATACATACTTCTGGACTCACCAACCGCAGCTCACGCTTCTCGTATCCGCTTGGTGTGTGAGAGGACTTTGGTGGAGCATCTGGTTATTGCAGCCATGGAGGCAGCGGGGGACAAACATAAATGTAGAGGTATTTCCTGTGTGTAAATATCACAAGGTGAGAAAAATAGTAGGGAAATAAGTTTTAGTGTCAAGAGAGGACTGAGTGGTATGTCTGGGTTTTGTGTCAGTGTTAATTCACAACATACCATCCGTTAATCTGGTAGCTATTGTTTTGGCAGCATATGCCATGCAGCTGATTTTGTTTGGAAACCTTTGAGTAGAAACTCACTTCTCGAGTGAAGGTTGCTGCTCTGGTTTGTTTCATGTTTGTGTAATTGAAGGAAGCCAAGACAAGGCTTTTGCGTGAGCTGTGGTTTTTGGTAAGGTAGCTTAGTTTTCTTGAGGGAAGTGGGAGTTTTTACGGTACTGTAGATGTTCTGCATACAGCTCCCAAGTAACTGACGTATTGTATATGGGAATGCAAAACATTTTCATCACCACACTGAGAAGTGCACTCACTTACCAGCACATGCACCCCCTTCCCAGCAGTTACTGTCATTAACTGACCCCATCCGTGTAGATAAAACTTCTGACCCAAAGTCAGCCAGGGTCATGACAGTATTTTCCAGGTCATGGTAGGATGAGATTTATGCCAGAACACATTTCCCTGATAAGGGTGGCAATGATTGTCAGGTTGCTGCTGGGTCTCTAGGATTTCCCATCTTTCTTATGACAGGTAAGCCCAGGCATCATTGAAGGGGGAAGAAATCACACACAGTACAAAGAACACCATTGGCTGGAGAAGAAATATTCTCCATGTGAAGAGTTGTGGGGTAAGGCTTTATGCGTAGAAAGAGAAGCAGAGAAGGACGTAGAAGCAGGGTTGGATTTGGATGTGAATGCTGGTACTTGGTATATGTTGAGCAGGTTCTGGCTAACCAGATAACTGCAGGGAAAAAAAGCTTGGGCTGCTTGGTGTTTCTAGTTGTGCTTTATGACTGTGGGAAAGAGTCTTGTTTTATCTTTAATGTGAATATTACGTTGCTGTTGTCTGACCCAAAAGGATGTTGAAATGCTCAATCCGTCAAGGCTTATAAAGTTATCAGGCATCTTTTTATAGAAAAGATTCTATAAAAGGATAGAATTGTAAACATCTGTGGTATTTCTGAGTCACTCATCCTCTGAATATCTGAATACCTCTCCTGAAAAGTAACCATGCAAAAAAACTCCAAAACCTCCTTTTCCAAACCTGAGGCTGTTACTGAGGTTTATTTTCTTTTTAAAGAAATTCCTTTGGGATTCTGCATTTGGTATTGTGCGGTATGCCGTGGCCATTCAAAACTTAGTAGTAGTTTCTGCTTTTCTTGAGACTCACGTCCCCTTATTGCTTGAGCTGCAGAAGAGCCTCTGTTGGGAACAGAGCAGACGTGATGCTGTGTCCCACAGGTATGGTTAGCATGTGATAGCCTGATGCAGCCGGGGAGCAGCAGTGTGCCTCCGCGTCTTGCCAATTCACCTCACAGCTCCTCCTTATCTCAAATACCGCACAAGAGCAGAGCTTCACATTGTTTTCAAAATACAGATAGAATGCCTCAAGCTACCGATAAGCTTATCCCTATGTTAGAGAGACAGTTACAGAGCTGTTGTGGACAGAAAAAACTGGTTTTGCATCAACACTGGGACTTCAGCACTGCTTTGACTTGTAGTGAGAGGGGCAACTTCCATCTCGTGCTTGTTAGGGTTTTCATACATGAATCACAGAATCACAGAATCACAGAATGGTTTGGCTTGGAAGGGACTCCCAAAGCTCATCCAGTTCCAACCCCCTGCCATGGGCAGGGACACCTTTCACTAGATGACGCTGCTCAAAGCCCCGTCCAGCCTGGCCTTGAACACTTTCAGGGATGCGGCAGCCACAGCTTCTCTGGGCAACCTGGGCCAGCACCTCATCACCCTCACAGGAAAGAACTTCTTCCCAGTATCTAGTCTAAATCCACCCTCTGTCAGTTTAAAGCCATTACCCCTTGTCCTATCACTACATGCCTTTGTAAAAAGTCCTCCTCCGGCTTTCTTGTAGGCCCCTTTTACTGTGCATTGTGTAGGGTGTATTTGCATTCCTATTTTGCCTGATTTTTACGATGTTTAATACACTGTTTCACAATATTTTAATTAGATTTGACAGTTGGGATTTTTTTGTCCTGAGCAAGTCTGGGGGAGAAGGGAAAGCAAAAATTGGGAATTACAAGTACTTTCTTCACCTTACTCATAGCTAATGGGGTGAGGAACTATTATTGCACCGAGGCATGTGAAACAGTATTGCCATATTTAGGACATAAATGCAGAAAAAGAAGCAAACATCTCCAGCTAGATGGAGGTGGCACAGAGAGCTTTCTGTGTGGTTGTTGCTCAGCTCATGTCAGTCTCAAGAGCCCTTATGCTGCTTTGCAGCTGCTGTTGCTCATTTGTATCGTTCCTATCGAAAGGAAGCAGAGTTTTCAGACGGCAGCATGTAGTGGCTGGGACCCTACCGCTGACAGTTTTAAGGCAATGATGATTTTAAAAATGAAAATCTGTTAGAGTGAATCTTCTGTGTTTAATAACATTATGTGTATGTCTTCTATAGCACTTGTTAGCCAGCTGTGCCTGTGAGAGACAAACAAATCACCCAGCCATGCTTTCTAGCAAAGATTAAAGCAGTTGTTATTCTTCAAATACTGATCAAGCTTACAAATCTTTTTTAACTGAATTCATTATGGGAGGAAAAAGGCACTTTGCTTGGTTCTACTTTCATTAATGGGTGGGCAAATTGTTTCTGACTGGGAACAGAATAATACCAAACCCCAAAGCATCCCTCCTGGAAAGAAAAAGCTAGTTTCTATTAAAAAGGAAGAGCAGGTAAACATGTGCAACGCTGAATTTGCTCAGTACAACAATACACAGCCTTTAAAACACCTTGGAGTTGGGTTTAAAGACCAACTTGAACTAATATAAGACTGTGCCTCCGAAGACAAGGGGGTGAGGGGCGACCTGTTTTCACTTGTGGACCTTGCATGAGGACTCGGAATTGCTGAGCCTTGGCGTACACCAGTTTTGCTCCCTGGTCCAGCTGAAAGCTAACATTGCTAGAAAATTGAAAAGAACAAAGTTTATGTTTTCAGTTGGCTGGGTGAGACAGTCTGATGTAAGCAGGGCTCTGCAGTTGGAAGTGGGGGCACAGACCATGGCTAACCTGTGCCTACAATACTGGCTTTTTCAGTCAGCTTAAGCTGTGATAAGTTAAAATCCTTCAGCTAGCACCCTCTCTGATCTAGGCACCCTTCAGACCTCAGGCAGGGAATGCAGCTCCTAGGACTCTGAAGGGTAGAAATTTCACAGGAGGTTTAACAGTGAACTCTGTAGTTAGAGACTCTGACACTGTAATATCGAGCTCTTCAGATTTTCTGCACCTCACAGTTGTCTTTCAATGTATAAATACCACCACATAATGAAGAGCGTGGCAGTGTCTAACGTTTATATGCTAGATACAATAGGGATATAACTGTGGGTGTCATAAAGATGCTTTAACAGCTTTGACGTTTAAGTGATGAGATTGTAACCATGCAGTTCCAATTATTAAAAAATGAGCTGTTGGGACTTTTTTCTTTTCCATCTCTAAACAACAGTTACAATTGCTCAGGTGCCTTAAATGCCGTAATAAAGTTTTGATCTAAAGTTAAATTTTAGCTTTCCCAGTACTACAGGTCATCACAATATTTCTGAAGTGATTTTGGCCTTTGGATTCCTGATGTGAACTGAACGTCATTCAGCTGACTGTGGCTTTTGTCAGGCATTCAGCAGCAGTGCTGGGAGGAAGGTGCCTGCCTGGTAGCTCCCTCCAGCAGGCAGCTGGGAGGCTCTGCAGTACCTGCAGTCCAGCTCCAGCTCTGGCACTTCACTCACCCTCTGGAGGCATCAGCTTCTCTGGGGACAGTACCAAGGTCCTATTTCAGGCAGACGAGTTAGGCTGTGTGATACCCTCCTCTCCATGAAACTACCGAAGATTCACACATAATTCCCAGCTAAAAGCCATGGTAAGTTTAAGCTAAATAAATTATACTGTGAATAAATTGTACCATGAAGAATTCATTTGAGGCAAGGAGTTCAGTCGTTCTGCTTTTTTTGTAACGTCACTCAGTGGTCCAGCCACATCCCAGGTAAAAATGACTGCCAAAGCATTGATGGTTGGTAAGATACATAAGGCAGGACAGAAACTTATTCCATTGGTTAGTTATTAGAAATCAAGTTCTGTGCTTTCTGGTGAGAAGTGGCTCAGCTGCCTAGTGCAATGTGGGAATTGATTAGCACGTATAGTAAAGAAAATACAATTTAATAACAAAACCCAGGCTTTAGTTACTTGGTAAAACTACTGTAATTTAAAATTTTAATACAAAGACCTGTCTGAACATTTGTGTAATGTATTGTTAGGAGTACTCTGTCCTTAAAAGGATAGTTGTCTTTAGTGGACAATTTACTTGCTGAAGAGAACCTGAAATACAAATCTGATGTAGAATGTCAAAGAGCAGACGGGGTGGGAATTAAGACTCTTAATTATATGGTTTCAGAAGGTTACAGTAATTCCATACAGCATTTTCTAGTTTTTTACATGGAAAAAGTTCTTCTGAAAATAATGTAGAAGCCACACTTATGAAGGGGTGCTAAGGGTCAAGAAGCATTTCATGAAGGCCTTTCTTGCTATTTTGATACTGTGGTAAAATTAGATCGAAGAGAGAGCATAAGTTGGATGGGATGAAAGTTAGTAATGAAGCAACATCTGAAATGGGGAGCTGGCCAGATCCTCCAGGTCGTTCCTGTAGGAATGGCATATGAAGGGCAGGCTCTTCGCAGGGCATCTTCTGCATGTCTTCATGCAAGATTGACGTGATCAAGTGACTTCTTGGCTTGCAAGTGCAGAGGCTACACATGTCTCGTAGAGGGTCACTGATCATTAAGTTCTTCCCTGTGAGGGGGTGATGAGGCACTGGAACAAGTTGCCCAGAGAAGCTGTGGCTGCCCCATCCCTGGCAGTGTTCAAGGCCAGGTTGGACGGGGCTTTGAGCAACCTGGTCTAGTGGAAGGTGTCCCTGCCCATGGCAGGGGGGTTGGAACTGGATGAGCTTCAAGTTCCCTTCCAACTCAAACCATTCTGTGATTCTGTGATTCTATGATCACTGGCCACTGCTTCGGATGCCCCAGCACATGTGTCTCCAGGTTGTGCTGTCGCTAACATGAAAGCACAAAGTGTGCAGCACTAGAGCTAATGCCGATGAGTGCTCAAAAGATGCAGATAAAGCCTGCGACTTTAAACAGATGCTGTAGTTTCCTCATATCTTTCTGATGATACAAGACACATTATGGTTCTAGTTTGAACAGTGTGCCAGGAGAGACGATCGGGTTTCACTCATTTGGTTTGTATTACCTAGGAGACAAACAGATTCCATTTTCAAGGCTTAAAGCAGTAACTCCCTTTCTTGGAAATGAATCACTGATTGTTAATGCCACGAGAAGGCTGGGGTCCGGCTGTAATCATTCACTGAGACACAGGTAAGTTAGAGTTTCCTGTTATAAAATACAGTTTTACGGAATGAGAAGTTGTTTTTCTAATGTCAAACAGGCTTTAGAATATCCTCATGAAAGCGTCCCATCAGCCAGCATAAACCACAGATATAATCCTCTTTTCATTGCACTATTGCAGTGCTTTATAACTAATACGGAGTCACAAACTGTAATGTGGCCAGTGACAGTCACTTGTTCAAGTGGAAATCTTTTGAATTTGTCAATTCATTTTTTTATGAGTTGACTAAAGTGTTACAACAGTAGCCTGAATGGAGCAGTAATACTTCGTAATGTTGAAAGTAATTTGCTGCAGAGGGAGTTTGTGCTTACATTGGGAGAGCATGGGAGAGATGGGTGATCGGTTTGGCACAAAGGCAATGGGAAATGCAGTAGCAGTTGTGTAGGCAAAATACAGACATCATGACTTCAAAAAAATGAAGTAATTTTGGCTACTTCTGAGTTTATTTATTTTTTTTTAAATTACACAGTTTGCCAAAGCAACAAAGCAAACTGTGTTTGCCCTCTCTCAAAACCCATTCATTGCTGTGGAGAAGAGACCACAGCAATTAGCAGCTGGCAGAGCATCACGTTCAGCAGTAGCTGGGTTATTAAGTGGTGTTTGTGGTTTCCCTAAATACAAAACAAGATGGGATTTTGCCACCACTGGCTATAAGAAAGAATGCCAAGTGTGCTTAAGGATATGAAGCCTACTGAAGATGTAGTTTATAAGTGGTATTTTCAGAGAAATGAATGCTTGGCACCTAAGATCCCGAAGCCCAGAAAGGAAGGTGATTTATCACAAGCCACTGCAGAAGTCTATGGAAAAGTCAAGTGTAAAACCCAAACAAGCAAGCTCTGGTCTAGTGCTAGATGACCAGCGAAGCTCTCTGCCATTCCCTTCCTGTAGTCAGTTGGCAAATAAATACCTAGGCTGATGTTTTTACAGACCACATGTATATTTTAAGCACTATTGAATTGTCTGTTAATTCTACTTTTAATATCACCGTACCCATTTATCTTCCAATGTACTCTCAGAAAAAGAAAGTGTTTTTCCATCTCTCAGCCCATAAGGATAATTTGGCTTGCTTCTACAGAATGCATAGATCCACCATTTCCAGGCTTTCTTCTGTCTGTTATTGCTCATTGTTACATCTCCATTTCCCATAATACTACACCTTCTTCCTGTAACTTGCTGCTCTCCAAGCTCTGAGCTGCCTGCCCTCTTTGTGCCCCTAACACTTTGGATGCTTTCCCCACTTCCTCTCTACTTGGTCAGCTTGTTCTTGCAGTTTCTTACTTTTTTTTCCCCATTCTCCTCTGCACACCTCACCTTTTCTGCTTTTAGAGTAATGACATTAGCAGAGCTGATGGAAACCTAGGTGAATTAATTCTCTGAGCACTACACTGTTCAATGGATGCATTACTCAATGCACATTAGCTAACCTCCCGCAGACCTCATTGAATGACAGAAATGATTCTTTGAAGAATATATTCAACAACAATAGCATTATTCAAACAATTTACTCAACAAATTACATTCAGCACACTCAAATTAATGGCGCATTCAGCTTGGTCTGTTTGCTTAGCAGAGCACATGTGTAGCCTTAAGGGTTGAAACTGAGTCACTGAAATGTCTGAGGGAAATAGGGGTGTGGAGGCTCTTCTGGTCATTTGTGTTTCTAGTGAGCAAGACAGAGTGTGTGTGTGAATGTGTTGGTGGTGGTGGTGTGTTTAAGTCACATCTAGAGAATAAATGATGTATGTGAGGAGGAAGAGAGATTTACCTGCTCTATTTCCTGCTGGTAGTAGAAGCAGCCCAGGCCCTTGTTTTCACACTTATCCTTCGTACTCCAGCTAGAAATTAGTACAACAAATCAATGTATCTCTGATCTTCAGCTTTCGCCCAAGTTGGGGTGTGCATGTGTGTATGTGTACGGAGCAGGGGGTTGAAGTAAATCTAACATCAAATC
This sequence comes from Strigops habroptila, assembly GCF_004027225.2. NCBI lineage: Eukaryota > Metazoa > Chordata > Aves > Psittaciformes > Psittacidae > Strigops > Strigops habroptila. Next base: position 25,977,876 of record NC_044282.2, read on the forward strand.
CATGCTCTTCACTTCTTGCTCCATTCAAATATTTCTTAAGCACTTGGAGCAAATAATCTTTCTTTTACTGTTTAAGACTTTCTGGTGCCTCCTTTGTAATTTCCAATAGAGGCTAAGTCTTTTTGTGGTCTTTATGTCCACTGTGCCAAATAGATCCCCCTTTCACCTGTTTGCTGCATTTTTAAACCTTTGAGTCATTTCACTGTTAGCCTCAACATTGGCTGTTACCTTGATGCAAATTGATGTCATCTACATTTTCTATCTAGTCAATCCTTCCTGACTCCCGTTGATTCATTCTGCACAAAACAAACCTCCTCTGGATGTGCAGGTTGAGATTTCTCTTTGGCTACAAGGATGTGGATCACATTTTGTCCTCTCTTGTCCTTATGTTAGTCAGAATATAATTTTGCTAAAGCTCCGTGCCCTGACACTGCCCTTGGCATCTGCTTCCGCATGTACTGCCACTTGTAGAAGTGTTACAAAGCCTCATACCACTGTCATCTCTTTCTTACTGCTCAGTTATGTGCTTACTTGAAGATTTCTGTTTGTTGTTGTCTGAATCCTCACCTTGCTCTGAACTTCATACAGCCCATATAATGTCTTTGTCTTCTCTAGCCTCTAATTTAACTCTCATCAGTCTGTACTTGTGCTGTGCCCTGAGGGCAATTTTCTCTTCTTCACCTGTTGAGTAACTGTATCTTTGAAATCCTTTTTTTTGTTTTTTTGTTTCCTGTGTTCCTTGCAATTCTTCAGTGAATTAATTGCATTTTCAAAGTTCAGTCTTCATTAATCTGGGTGACATTTACTGTAATACCCTTGGTATGGCATATCTTGCACATCTGTCCCGACTTGTTCAGCTGGAGGCTCAGAACTGGTGTAACTCTACTCATGGATTGATAGATGACATCAGGCTTTTTACATTAGAAAGGGATGGTGCATTTCTTATGGCCATTAGCAAAAGCCCACTTACAGCCGTGCTTTTTTCCTATGGAACAACAAAATTCAGTCTTCCCTTTTATAGTACTTGTGCATCCTAGGAAAGGCCTTATAAGGTTTTCCTTCAAATCTCCTCCAGAGGTCAGCTCATCCACAGGATGCATTCCTACATGTTAATGTTCATGCTCACTCATGTGAATGTTTTGTTTCCTTGCCTGTACTTTATTACATAGTGGTATCTTTATGCTTTGCTATTCAGCTCCTTTGAGGCTGATATATGACTTATCTAGAAAGCATTTAAGCCCTAGTCTTGAAGAGCTGATGTCTTGAAGAGCTTGATATAAACTTCTGCTTGAGCTCTGATTGCAGACATGGAGGACAGAAATAGCTTTTTAATGACAAAGTCACCACCCTGCAAAACATATTTAAAAGCATATAAGCATATGTCTGATAGAATATAAGCCAACTGATACTGCCATTATTCTTTTTTACCTGCAGCATAAAGAAGTAGCTTGGTAACTGCTCTTTGTGAGAACATCATTTTTCAGCATCCTTCAACATCCATATAGATCAGCGATATATTCATTTCTGCAGCTGTCCCTCAGCTCTTCAAGTAAGTCAACAGCTCTAACGGTAGCAATGCAGGAATACCAAAACAGGCAAATAACCTTGCTTTCCAGCGGAAGTCTGGCCATGGGCAGAGGTCACAATGGGCTGCAAAATCAAGGGGCAGCAAAAGAAGTACTGAGCTTTCCATCTCTATTGACCTCTGTGGTGCTGTGGCCTGTTTACTACTCGTACTCAAACTTGCCAGTTGATGAACTTGCTTATACATCAGTGCCAACTGCAGCTACAACAGCAGCAGTGGGATTTGCAGGTACCACTGCAACCTCAGAGGGGTACGTTTCCTCTCCTGCTAGGCAGAACTTGCAGGAGCAGTAGATGGGAGGAGGAGGTTAAAAAATAGAACACACAGATCTGGAATCTGAGATCCACAAATCTGGATCTCAGATTTCCCTTCTCATTTTTCCCAGCCATTCTGTGTCCTGAGAAGACATCTACTTTTTGTTCTTAGAAAACAACAGAGCTTCATACTCTCAAAGATCCATACAGATCCCGGGTGCAGGGCCAGGTGGGAAGGTGACTGTATGCTCTTGGTGGTTATGTCAGGGCTTTTTTTGACTTTGAGGAGAGTCTGGCTGCCAATGGCTCCTTAGACTGCTCTTCCAAAAGAAGTGTTGCAGAGTTAGGACAGAGGAAGACTTCTGCGGAAAAGAAACTATTAAAAAAAATCATTTTTTGAGGGTAAAGTTTAGTGCATTTCTTAAATTATAAGAAATACAACAAATAAAATCCAGTGAAGCAGGGCAGGATTTAAAATACTGCACAAGTTTACTGGGAAGTTAGACCACAGTCAAAAAGAAAACAATTTGCATTTTGGTGCTTAACCTTTTGTGGGACACGTGGCTCATATGTAGAAATTTGAAAGTGAAATCTGATTTGGCTGTGCTTGGTATTTTGCATAACTACAAGGCTAAGCTGAGAGTACCTCAGTGGTGGAGTGCTAGCCTCAACTTGCTGGAGAAAGCTCTACCTGATGCTCAGGAGACCCTCGGGAAGAACAGGCACATTTACTTGCAGAGGACAGTTTAATAGAATGATTAGGCTTCAGCCTGACAGACAAAATCTGCTTTAACAGCAAATAAGGTTTGTTTAATAGCCTCAGAAGGTACAAATTATCAGACCTAAGAGCAGTTTGTTGTTGTTGGTTTCCTTTTTAAAAGCTTAATCATTCTAAATTGCTTCAGCTACTGCTTATGTTTCACCTTGAACGAACGTCTCATTTTTCTTTGCCCAAGAGGAAGCATCTCTCTGATCTTGTGTTTCTTCAGTACAGCATTTCCTTCTTTCCTTGAGGAGAAAAATGAGCTGGGGATTCCTACGTGATCTGTTGAGTGGAGTGAATAAATATTCAACAGGAATTGGAAGAATTTGGGTAGCAGTTGTGTTCATATTCCGCTTACTGGTTTACATTGCAGCCGCAGAAAACATCTGGAAACATGAACATGATGAATTTGAATGCAATATCAAGCAGCCTGGTTGTGAGAATGTCTGCTTTGACCATTTTTTCCCTGTCTCCCACATCAGACTTTGGGCTTTGCAATTAATCATGGTGTCCACCCCTTCGCTGTTGGTTGTTTTTCATGTCGCTTACCGAGAGAACAGAGAGAAACGCCACAGCCAGAAACTTTATAGAAGTCCAGGAGACAGAGATGGTGGATTGTTGTGCAATTACCTTATCAGCCCTATCTTAAAAACAGGATTTGAAATAGTTTTTCTTGTTCTGTTTTATAAATTGTACAATGGATTTGAAGTACCTCGTCTTGTGAAATGTGACATAAGACCATGTCCCAATATGGTAGACTGCTATATTTCCAAACCTACAGAGAAGATGATTTTCCTCTATTTTCTGGTGGCAACTTCATGCTTGTGCATTGTATTAAATCTAAGTGAATTAACTTACCTCATTTTCAAATATTCTATAAAATGCTATCTGAAGAGGTACATAAAGAAACATCGAGGCTCAAAAAGTGATTGCCACAAATCAGAAACCATCAGTCACAACAGAGCAGCAGCTGCAGGACAGTTCCATGACAGCTCCCCGTCCCTGCCTCTGAATATGCAAGACGAATGTGAAAAAAGTTCCCTGTCAACTTGAAAGACGGCTGGAGACCACCTTCCCGCTGCACAGACTGTATTTGGCCAATTGCTTTTCCAATCCATGCTTTACAGAACTGAAAAGATAGTTAGGTAGGAAATACTTTTTCTCTGTTAATTCCCCCTGACTTGAGCAGATAAATTCAGTCACATTGTGCATGTCATACATAGAATCATCTAAATCTTTTCATGTTGAAACAAGAGGTATAGAAATCTGAAAACTCCGTGAAGCTTCAATATAAATGCAGATGCTTATGATAAATCACACCGAAACAATTGCTCAAAGAGCTGTGTTTTGAATATTACACAGGGTTGCTTTGGTACAAGCAAAAAGAGGCTTTTTATATGGAGAGCTGGAAGAACCTGGGATTGATGAAGATGCTGAACAGTAAGAGGATGTACAGCACTGGTCGGGCGGGTGGATCTGATAACGGTTGAAATAGCGAGTGTGAGGTGCTGGCGTACAGTGGCAGCTGGGTGGGAACAAGCCCATCCCACTGGACTACTGCAAAACATCTCAAAATAAAAGAAGAAAGAAAGAAAATAAGAAGTGGCAGACACATCTAGTTTAGCCCATGGTGACAAAGACAGGCCCAGTTATTTCGCTGTTTGTGGAGCACTTCCTTCTGGAGGTATTCGAGCCCCTTACAGTTTTTATGGTATTTATCATCAGAGCGCATCCTGTAAGAAAAGGTACTTGCTCGAACTTGGGCAGGCAGCAGGTACCAGAGTTAACTCCTGGTCACCTGCACCAAGCAGCTCCTGAGTCATTTGACTTTTCTTCTCCTCTGTGGCTGTGGCATTTAATGGGCAAAGATCATTCCCAGTTCCCCAGGATCCGAGTGGTGAAGCGTAGCCCGCACAACATGGCAAGCCGGTAGTCCTGGCATTCAGTAGCCTGGAATGTGGTCCCTGCAGTAAGGCTGAAAATACTGCTCCTCCTTCAGTAGGTTTCTCTGCCATAGAAAACCACCAAAAATATGAAAAGCCTCTAGTAGAAACAAAGTAAGGAAGAATCATCTATTCCCTCCTCCCAAATTTCAGAGTGTCTCAAACATCGCACACCTCTGCTCTTTGTTGGTTGGGCTAACAGGAGAGGGACAGAAATTAGCTAAGACATGTCTTCTGTTGAACCCAGACTTCTGAGACAATAGAAATTGGTGCCTAAAACAACGTACTTCAGGATAGCGTTCTCTTGCCATTGCTGGGGTGAAAGACCTCTGGACATGCCTCAGCACCGAGCCTGATCAAAATACACCTTTCAGAGAAAACCACTGTGTGCAGTAAGCGGAGCTGCCTGAACGCTGAACTGATGTTGTTGTTCATGCCAGGATAAAGAGAAGGAAACAGTAGCAGAAGGATGTCAACTAGTTATTTTTTCACTCCAAACCGCCCATCTTTGCTTACAAAGCATTGCTTTCATGAGTCCTAGGGTAGCAGTTACAGAATTAACTTTAAGAACTATTGAATAAACTATGCACTTTCTTAGTTTTTTTTTCCCCAAAATAAACCTGCTTTTGTAAAAGGTAAAAATACATTTGCTGCTCCTGAGCTTGACAACAGCAGCCTCGGATACCAGCTTGCCAGCTTGTGGCCAGTTAAAGTTTTACATCTCGAGTGATGCTCAGTCAGCGAGTGTATGGAGACAGTGAGCTGCACAGCATTCAGAACGTGTTCTGTTCAATCTCTAGTAGACAGAATGTGGCTCATGGGAGAAATGCAGTTAGAAACTCTTGTGCAGTGACTGCACAACCCCCCCCCCGAGGAGTACATGAAGCAAAGCCGCTGCCCCTCAGCCCTGTGTAACTGGGACAGCCTCAGCTGGAGAACAAACCCCAAATTATCTTGGTCTTTTTGTATCCTAATTAATGCCTCAATTTTTAAGACAAGGGCAACACTATCAAAGTAAAACATGCTTCCATAACGACTAATTTTTTAATTATTGAGGGCAGATTTTAAGACAGCACATGAATGAAAAAGTATTTAGTCATTTTTTTAAAGAAGCAAGGTTTATTTGAGAGAAAAGAAAGAGAAGCAAACACAGTTTAGCCAACACAGGTTTCTCATTAAATCTGTGCATTAGCTGCTGTCTAATATTGAAGTATATTAAGTCAGGGCTTGAAGGGTTTTACAGCATCCCCTAAAGCTCTGTGGGTGGTGGAACTTTTCACTCAGTCCCCAGATGTTCCTGTAAAACAAGAACTTTAATTCTTTGGAATGTATATTCAAGGTTTTATTTCTATCTTCAACAGCCATGAAATGATAAATAAATTCCAAAAATCAACATTTCAAGTCTTAGATGATACTTTGTTTTGACAAAGCCAGCATCTTACATGAGAAATACTCTGAAAAATTATTATGGACCAACTCTGTGTGATGCCAACTCAGCCATACAAAACAAGTGGCTTTTAAACATGTCCTGCAAAATTAGGGTGTTTGACAGAGCTACTAAAGAAATGAGCATCACACAAGGCGGCTCTGCCAGATTTTATTTCACCTGAGAGAACAGAAACACACCTACTTTCTGAGCCCTTGCTCTTAGCCAACATTTGGTCTTTTACTTGTTCCTTCCTTTCCACAGCCCCTTCCCTCCCGTTATACTCCTTTGTGCTCCACTTTCACTCACCCATCCATCCCTGAAGTTGTTTGCTCTTATGTTTTTAGTTCAAATGAGTTTGTAACCTTGGTCCCCAACCTTAAGTTTTAAGGGCTTTTTTGTATATTCAAATTCCAAATCAATCAAAATTAAAAATCAATTCAAGTGCTCTTTGAAGTGTGAAAGTACAGTCTCCTCAAGCAATTGGTAGGAAGCTGATCTAAGCCCATGTGGAGAAACACAATTGCTCCATGCACATTCATACAAAAAGATTTACGCTCATTCATATTTCAAAACATTTCTGCAAACATTGAAAGATCCAGGTCTTACACAGGTACAGAATCATAGAATCACAGAATGGTTTGGATTGGAAAGGACCATCATCTATCTAGTTCCAACCCCCCTGCCATGGGCAGGGACGCCTTACCCTAGACCATGTCACCCAAGGCTCTGTCCAACCTGGCCTTGAACACTGCCAGGGATGGAGCATTTACCACTTCTTTGGGCAACCTGCTCCAGTGCCTCACCACCCTCACAGTAAAGAACCTCTTCCTTTTATCTAACCTGAACTTCCCCTGTTTAAGTAATCTTGTCCTGTGACAGAAAAAAATATTTCCCTATTTGCTGATTGTTTCTTCCCTCCATTCCCATCTCCATCACCTCCAGCCCCATTTCCCACCCCTTTAATAGATCATCTCCACACCAAAGCTCCAGCCAGGGGTGAGCAGGACAAGACCAGGAGCTTCTCTAGCCTGGGAGGGGGCTAAACCTGGGGATATAACATGTCCCTGCCCATGCAGGTGGGAGCCCCAACCAACTAATTCTTTGTCACAGAAACTAATTGTAAGAATATATCCAACTACTTTTCCTCACCTGGACTGACGACTGTTTGCAGCATTACAAGCATCACTCCCTTGCTGTCCAACAGCCGCAGGCAGGACATCCCAGCAGAACACTCTAGAACCAACAGTCCCCCCCCATCCTGCTAAGAACGACCACCCCAAAACACGTGAGGACAAACCCATTGCTCTTATTTACACTGACTCAGGGCACAGAGAATATAAGATTTCTTTATAAACATAGTTAACCAGGAGAGAGGCTGACCACTGATTTAAAGGTGTCTTTCAATCACAAACCCAGTCTGTGCTCTGCATCCAGACTCCCCGAATTGGTCACTTCCCCATCAGCAACAACTGCTGGTTTAGTCAGCACATTCCTGATGGTGACAAGGGGTTTAAAAGAAAGCGCCTTTGCCCAACAGCACCACAGTTCATGGGTGATGTGTCTGGAAGACCGAGACACAGAGGCGGAAGGAGAGAAGACAGAGGCGGGGCGGCAGGGCAGGGGTACGGCTCCCGGCTCTGGAGGAGCTGTCACTTCAGGCACGCTGCCGCAGCCCTACCGGGATGTTTTATATATCTCTCGAGGTAAAATATCTAAATGCAAATACCAGCTTTATATCCTCAGGAACCTCCGTAGGTGGCTTTACCGAACCACAGCGCCCTCTGCAGTCCAGGAGACCTTAAATCAGACCCTGCCTTTGGTCCCCCACTTGAACATACTTTTTTAAAACCATACCATACTGGCTTACCTGTTGGACAGGTCATCAGTACCCACCTAAAAGGGAGTGTGCTGTGCAGGGCACTGACTCTACTGGCACAGCACCCACTTTAATTGGATTAATTGGGATAAGAATGAGACAATATTAAAAAATTTATTCTCAGAAATTCAGACCCAAGTTAGAAATGATTTCCTGGATATTTATGACATTGGAATTCCCCCCACACTTTTTTTTTTTTTTAAATAGCATTCTAGTATAGCACCATGTAGCTAAATAATAGTATGCTGTTCTCAGCCTAAAAACTGCAAGTGATGCAGTAGCTATCATTGAGAATGTCAATGTTGAAACTATTTAATTTACACGACACAAAATTCTCCTAAAAAAATGTGAGGTCTGTTGACAGCGACTGGAGTGGTTGGGTACATCTGAAAACACGAGATTTCGGGTAAGCTGTGTGGATCCTCTCCAGAGGAGCTCCTCTGCTCTCTTCTTCACAGAATACAGTCAGAGAAGATTCACTTTCCTGCAGAAGAGATCCCCCGCTGCAATCCCCGCAGCCTGCATCAGACAGCAACACCACCCAGGGAGACCACGTGGCCTTTCATAGGTAGAACAGAGCATCATGCATTTACAACTATTATAACAATCTCTCCTAGAGTTAAACCACAAGGATCTGGTTTGGTTTTATCCCTCTGACCACACCTTTGATTTACTCATTTGGCAGAATTACGAGGGTAGTCCCTCGGGAGGATTGGAAATGAGAGAAGCAAATGGGCTCCGTTCAAATGGAAGCACGGGCTTTCTGTGAAGGTATGCAATTTAGCACCAGATAGCAAACAAAGGGCTATGCCAAGTTGAAATGCTGTTGCCTTTCTGCTTTTTCACACATAATCCTCACCCTCATGACAAGTCACTTCGTTTGGTTGTAGGAATGCGCCCTCTGCATTGATATTCAACTAAACTGCCAAAGATTCCAGGTGAATAGCCTGAGAGCAATCAAGTGTAGCATTTAATGCAAAGCTTTACATGGCAAGACAAGTTTATAGGGAAAAACAAATCAAGCCAATCTCTCCCAAGATGATAGACTATTTTATATTACTGAAGGTAGGTCACATCCAGTATGAGAATAATCCAAGAAAAATTTTTGGTATCACACAATCCAGCTGGCATGTCCCATCCAAGTTAAGTACAAACACGTGTGAAAACCAACACTGAAGATTCCTGGGTACTGACAGGTCCCACCAACGCATTCATGCTTTTGGTTACTCAACAGACTGGATACCTGTCGTTTCAGTTAGCAGCATACGGAGAAATTGCTCCGATCCTGGGCACTACACGCGGCACCGCTTCCGAGGCTCATTCCAGTGTGGAAAAGGGAGAGAGGTGGCGAGAGTGCTGCCAGGTACAGTCAGCGAGAGGCAGAAGAGCACGGAGGGAGCCCATGCCATCAGTAGAGCACACCCACCGAGTTTGTCTGTAAGATCACACTCACTTCCCTTTCAGAAAGTGCCTTATTTATTCAATTTTTAATGGTATGGCATAAGGACTCCCGTATTTTATAGATAGATACCAAACTGGTATTATCAAAATAAACCATCTGTTTTATAAACCAATTATTTACAAAAACGGTTTCTGAAGTTTTTTGTTTTGTTTTGTTTTTTTAACAAAAATTAAACTATACACCGATCTAAGTTACAGAAACAAAAATAAACTTTATAAGATCACATGTATAAAATAAGAAATGAAATGTGTTTTTATTTAAGGCAATACTGGGCTACTTCACAAATCACCACCTCAAATATAGATACTGCTCCACACTACTAATTTTCTATAACATTCACAATGGATTCTTTAATACCAAATATTGTTTTAGATCTCCCATGTAGCAAACTATTTTTATTCACATTTCAATTTTTAGTACGGAATCATAAATGCTTTGTATCCAATTAAAAGCAATGAAAAATGTAGCTATAAGAAAACTATTATATTTATGTGTTAACTACATATGAGTATCACCCATAGATTCTGGATGTTAAAATTTATGAAAATGAGAGGGTGTCAGTATGTTTAACTTATGAAATGTGGTCGTATCCAGCTCCTCTCCTGTAAATAAATGCTTTATGCAAAATAAAACTGGATATGGCAGACTTAGCTGATTTTAGTTTAAAAGTTCTTAATTTAAAATGACTAAAGAACAGTTTCAAAAACTTACTTACTTAGTTACAAATTAAAATTCCAAATATAAATGTGTAATTTAATAGTTTAGACTTATAGACTGCTGGTGGCAGCAAATGATTTACAATAATAAATATATACTAAAAAGAAATGTATCTACAAATAATAAAGAGTACTGTTATACATGAACAATAACCTGGTGAAAGAGAACAATCACAGACAATTCACAAAGATTTAGTTCGTGGAAAGGACAATCTGATATAAAGCTGAGGTTTTGATGGAATATTTACAAAACTGAAGCAATTACTCTGTTCTTCAAGTCCCATAGGGATAAAAACAAATAAGACATTTACATGACTCATATCATGTTTTTTGCTAGATTTAATCACTTCAAAATAAAAGCTCCACAGTTACTAACATGCTTGATGGCTTCCTATTCAAAATAAATGTTATTACATGTCACAGTTAAACACATTAGGTTTTCAGTATTTTGACTCCCCTTCCTTGGGACCCTTAACAGTTACTTCTGCAGCTAAAACCTCCGGATTATCCTCCCAATGTCCTTCGGTCTTTCTCAAAGTGACAACAGGTTTCATTTCCTGAAGCTGCCGCAGCACGCGCTCAGTGCAGTCTTTAAAGGTCTTCTCTAAAACAATCCTTACAAAAGTCTTGTCTAAAACAATCTTTACGTTGTCACCGCAGGGAAGCTGTGATGGGTTGGCAAACGGTATGAGGGTTTCATTTTCAGAACATGACCAAGTGACATTACTACTTGCTACAGAGGTCTTCTCGTTGTGTTTTCGGGCATTTGAATGGGATCCTTTTTTGGTTCCAGCACTGTGGCAGTCTCTTTCTGTGGTTTTCTTTTGCTTCACAGCAGACTCTTCAAGGAATTTGAGAAATGACGCTTCAAACCCCATTGGCTTAAAGGAGCTCCAGTCGAAAGCTGCAGGTTGCTCTTCGGCCGTTTGAATGGCTACAGCAGTCTCCTCCTCCCTGTGTGCGCTGCTCACGTCAGCAGGTGGCACTTCCTCAGGTTTTTCAACTTTCCTCCTCTTACTCTGAGATACATTTTTTTCTTTGTTTGCTCTTTTTAAGTTTGTTTTTTGCTTTTCTGAGGGGCAGGAGTTGGTCTCTGGCAAGTCACTATTTACACTGGAAGAAATTTTTGCTTGATTTTCAGCACTTGAACAGTCCTCGTTAATCAGTTTAGTAATGAATAGTTCTGTCAGTTCATCCACTTCGTCCTTTTCACCTTTTTCAGTTTCCTTTTGTGGTAATGTAGTTGTGCTTGAATCATTATTGCTCACAATCACACTCGGTTCAGGCTCTTTCACATCACTTTTTTTTTCAGTCTCCTCTTGCTCACAGGAGTCTTCCTTTACTGGCAAGACAGAGAGCTTTTTAGATACAATAAGAAGATTCCTGTGCTGGGAAGTAAATGCTTTGGACAGCTTGTGGCATTTATAATGCCTTATTATGTTACTTTCGCTTGTAACTACAGACGAACATCCCTTTATCATACACGGATACTGAGTTATGAACCTGCTCGTACATTCCAACAAGGCATCATTTCTAGCCTTTATGGAATACACATGCTTGCCACGTTTCAGTGAATAACCTGTATTTTCTTCAACTTGAATTCCTTTTGAGTTTTTGTTGTCCAAGTTCAGGTTTTTCTTTAGTTTTGTTTTCCCCGACAGCCTGTTACATTCTTTTCCCAATCTGTTTTTTAGTGGTCTCTCTTTGGACTTCAATGGTTTCTCCTGATTTGCTTTGCTTGAGTTGTTTTCCTGATCTGGTGTCAGTCTCCTGGGTCTTATTAGATGATCTTTATGCCTGTCATTATGTTTGTTAAAAATATGCCTTAAGAGGTTAGACCTAGTAGCATAAACACGGTCACAGCCCTCACAGTCACATCTGAATACGCCGTCATCTTCTACTTTGTTTGGCCTTATCTTAATGCCGTGATCTGCCTCAAGATGTACAACGTAGTTAAGATACGCTGTAAATGAGGACTTACACTGAGACTGATCACAGGAAAACCTTCTCACTTCTGGAGCTGGTTTCATGTTTCCAATTTGCTCTGGGGTCATGTCATGAAGCTTCATGTAATGTTGTATCAAGCCGGTAACTTCCTGGAAGATGCGAGAGCAGTCGCTCACCTCACACCTGAACTCTCTGACAACAGGTTTGGTTTCCGCCTCATCACGTTCCTCTCTGCCTGGGTCATTCTCCTCCTCCACTTCAGCAGAGAAGGCTGGGAGGTCCGATTTGTGCACAGCTTGGTAATGAAGGATTAGGTTTTGCTGTATTGTAAATGCTGCGAAGCAGCCCTGATGGACACATCGATAGGGTCTGTAAGGGCTGTATCTAGTGGGAAACTCCAGAGACTTTGGTACAGGCTTCCTACGTTTTCTGTCGTCTTTTTCCTTCCTGAACCTCCTAACCTTGTGTAATTTGGCTTCTGCCTGTGTACTACCAAAAGAGACTGCATTATGCTGCTCCGGTAGAACAGAAATCACTTGGGGTGGTTTTTCCAGTCTTTCAGGAATATTTTCTGGTAAAAGTTTTTCCAAGACTATTACAGGCTCTATGACTTCCTTTGTCTGAGCTTCTTTGACCAATGGAGCTGCAGTTTTGGTTCCTATTGTTAGTGGATGCAAAGTTTTGATTTCGACAGGCCGTGGGGCTGTGTTTACAGGCTCATTTTGAGATCTTCTGCCATAAGGCCTTTTAATTTTTAATTTCACCATCTCGTCTGTGGTAAAATGATGTACAAGCTGACAGTGCGCTCGGAGATTAGAGTTTCTTGTGAAGGTTTTTGGACAGGTAGCTACAACACATTTGAATGGGGCATACTTCAGTTGATGCTTCTTAATTTCTAGTATCATTTCTGCACTGTACTGATGAATCTTGCCATAGTGTTTAAATAACGCGTCTTTTGTCATAGCACTGTAACTGCAGCCTGGATCCTGACATACAAAAGGCTTATTAACTTTATCACTGAACTGAATGTTACTTGCCTCTGAAGACAGCTGGATGAGGGTTTTATTTTCAGTCGCTACAACAGGAACTCCTGGTGCTAGTGTATCAGTTGGAGGACACTGGGTAACAGTCTGGGAGATGGGAATGGGTGGATCATCATCTAGTTTCAGTTTTTGCAAGCGCTCCATAATTTCCAACATTTGAGTATCATCCTTTTGAGATGTCTCAGACTGAGCAGCGCTACTCTTTGCAGCAGTGACATTCCCCACGTGCACGGCAAACTGCGGCAGTTTTACGCTATGTGCAGAATCTCCCAAAGAAGCCTGTGCGTTATTGACTTGCGAGTTCTGTCCGGAAGCACTGACAGTATCCTGAATTTCAGTTTTCACCTCAAGTATGTCTGTATTCAAAGCAGTTTTAAGCATTTCCAGAGTTTTTTCAAAGTTCTGCAGAACACTGTCTTCCGAAATCTTGTTCTCTGAATTTGCTTGCACACAAGAATTCACAGCCACCATTTGGGAATCTCCATTTTCATTTTTTACTGTTAAAGGAGGGAGTGTTGTATGAGCCTCGAGGTCTGTTTTGAAATTCTCTTTGATACTGGTCATGAATAACTGATTGTCAACATTGTTGAGTTTCTGCGTGAGGTTTTCCACCACTTGAGAGCCACAATTGGCTAGCAAGTTGGACTGAAAACCTTCTCCCTGCATTTGCACGTTTCCTTCAGTGCTTTTGGTTAGAAGTCCCACCACTGTATTATTTACTGCTACTTTCGGTGATGTGTTGGGTGCAAGCAAGGGCATAGTTACTTTCTTCTTCTTCTTTGAAGCACTGGTTCCCTTCTTATTCAAGTTGCTTGATCCTGGATCGTTGGGACTACTAATAACCGAAACTCGTGAACTGTCCCCTGCAACGTTTTGCGCTGCTGGAACAGGATTCGAAAATGAGTCAGGACATACACCATTTTCAAAACTCCTTAAGTCCCCTTTCGTAAAAACAGGCAAACGCCTGCACACTGGAGCAATTTTGGTGGTGACGGTCCTGTTTTGGTCTGTTAGCAGGGTAGTGGGGTTACAGGCTGTCTGCACCAGTGGAGACGCGGCTGAGTTGGGGAGGACAGCCGCATTTATCTGAGTCGTAGCACTGACACAACTTGTTGGAACTATGTGTGGAAGCACTTCTGCATTATCAAAGGTACTCGGGATGCCTGCAGTTTCCAAGGCTTGTTTTATAATCTGATTTCCTTCCTCATTCCCACCGGTATTGAAGTTAGTCACACTGGCCCGTGGAAACACAGTCTGCAATAAGGCCGTGGAACGATTTTCAGCAGCAAGGAACTGGAGGAATGATGGATCTTTAAAACACGTCTCTGGATTGAAGGCAGACTCCTGGGGTTGCTGCAAGTTTAATGAATTTGAGGAAAGAATCATGCTGGCAAGCAGAGACTGTCCATTGGCCTGCAGAGCTTCTGCAGAAATTTCTGATCCTTCAAGAGGCTTACAATAAGACCTCTTAGATAAGTGACCACCAAGTGATCTAGGATTAGTGAAAACTCTGAAACACCTGCTACAGATAAATTTGCCATCCCTAATTATTGCTGGCCACTTGGCCCGCTTGTTATGTTTTGGCTTCCTTTCTTTCCCATTTAGGTCCCGGCCACGATCTTTTTTCACCTTTTCTGAAGCCGGATCTTGAGAACTAGTTTCATTGAAGTTATTTTCATTACCCAGTCGTGAGGGAAATAGCTGAACAACAGTCTCCTCTTTCGTGAAAGCAGAGCTACCGTTCCCTTCTAGTTGTGATGAAAAGTTATTTGTGTTATTTTCCACTTGCGAGAAGACTGAATTTGGAGGATTCTCTGCTGTCGATGGAAAGAGAGACATTGGACCGTTTTCTGCAGGCAAAGGAAGAAAAGGATCGGAACCACCGTCAATATTCAGAGGCATAACTTTTTTTGCCAGATCATCCAGCTGGGAAGGTAAGGTTACACCAGACAGATTTTCCATTTGTGAACATAAAACACTCTCAGGCTCACTTTTAATAGGAGTAGACAAACTTGGATTTATGACACTTCCCACTGTAGGCAACACAGGATTGGCCAAATTTTCTAGGTGGGTTGGGAAAAGCGCACTTGAGACATGTTGCACTTGACTGGAACCGGTGGGATTCAAGTTAGGTTTGTTCTGTGCAATTACAGCAGCACCACTGCGATTGGCCACTTTCGTGGGCACAAGATACACAATCTTCCCATCATTCGGCACGTTTTGCAGACCAACGGATTTTCGTGGTTTCTTATTTTTACGCTGCATTTTAAAAGCAACATATTCTTCAGGGTGTGCTGCTTTCATATGTTTGCCAACACTCTGTGATGAATTGTATGTTCGAGTACATCCCTCAACCTGACAACTGTATTTCCGAACTGGGGCTGCTGGGGATGCAGCTGGAACCAAAGAGCTATTTATGTTAGGCTGTGAAGGAATAAATGTAATACTTTCTAAGGTTTTTAAAGGCAGGTTATATAGATTAACTGAAGCCTTCATGCTGCCTTCAATTTCAAGTTTGGAAATGGGTACAGTGTTTCGATATCCTGCCTGATTCTGTACGCTGAATGGATTTACAATGCTCACTTGTCTTTCTAAGCTCTTTGATTCAAGGGCTTCTGGCTTTAGCATGTCTGAGGTCACAGAAACATTTTGAATATTGTGAGTCTGACTGAGACAATCTTCTTCCTTTCTCTCTTGGAAAACTGGAAGACAAGGGTCAACCAATGTGCACAGCTGCTGGGTTTCAGGTTTAGTGGTCTCTACTCTACTGGCAGTAGCAGCCAATTTACCTCTTTTTACGAAGTTATCTCGGATCTTCTGGTTAACAGCAGGCACCTTAATGCCACTTGCTGGAACTGCCGCTTCTGCCTTCACTGAACCTATAGGAGACTTCTCCAAAGCAGCATCATTAGGCAAGGAATCGCTTTGCTGCAGCACAATTGCTGATGCATTTACACTTTCATTCCCTGCCGGTTCTGCTTTGACTTCATTCCACACAATGTTTTCTCCTTCGGTAAAACTACCTGGGTTGTCAGCCGGAGGAGATGTCAATTCCTCTTTAACAGCAACTCCGTCAGTATTTTCACTAGCGTTAGCAGGTTGTCCGGGATCAGGCTGGTTAGTCTGGCTTTCAGGCTGCTGCACTGCTTCAGGCTGCTGCACCGCTTCAGGCTGCTTGCTGTGATCCTCAACGTGCTTTTCCAGTTCGTTCTGAGAACGGTATACTTTTCCACAGCTTGTGACTTTGCACGTAAAGGTATTATAGTGTTGTGCTTCGTGATCATAGAGTAAATAGGCTTCGGAGAACACTCTGCCACATTTAGGAAACATACACTTTGCTCTGAAGACTTGATGCTCTTTCCTATGCGTCAGCAGCTCAGCATAACTATTAAAGCCAGCCTTACATTTCATCTGAATGCAGATATAAGGCTTGCTGCCACAGTGCATTTGTAAGTGATCATTCAGGTGAGTAACACTCACGAAATGTCGTCTACAGTACTGGCAAATCACTTTTTTGCTTTGCATTTCAAGAAAACGTTTCGCTTCTTCATTGTCTTTGTGTCCCTTTGCATGTGCTATGAGGTTTTTAAAATATTTAAAACCTTTTTTACAAAATGATACAGGGCAGGTGAATTCGTTAACAGGGAGAGGCTTCTGAACTGGCACTATCTCTGGTATGTAAGGTTTATCTTTGTCATTGTTTTCATCATCTGAGCCATCGTTATCATTAAACACAATGAAGTCCGTTGAATAAAGACTGTTCTTCTTAATGGGTCGCTGCTCCTGTTTAGATACAGGATCAGTTTTCTGATTCTCATTGGCAGTTGCTATTTTAGGAGGTCTTCCCAGTCTTTTCAGTGGTTTCATAGCAGCCAATCTCTCCTTGCTGGAATTTTTAACATGCAGAGTTACATGGGGAACAAAGTTTTCTTTAGAATTGAAATTTTCGGCACAAATAGGGCAACTGTAAATTCCATCTTTGTAATGTTTTTGTGCATGCCTGACTATTCTATGTCCAAGGAATTCTTTGTCGCATAACACACAATACTGCATATAAGCTTGCCAGTTCCTAAATCTAGCTGATATGAACCCCCTCTCTCTGAGTTTTTTAATTTCTCTCTTTTTCTGCTTTTCATCTCCAATACCCTTAAGAAGGCTTGTAGCTTCATCAAAAGTGCCAGCAAGTCCATTCATAGAAGCTTCTTTAGTCTCTTCTTGGCAATCCTCAAGCTTCTCATAAACTTCACTATCGTTTAGTTCGTCTATTGATGACACGATGGACGCCTCCTCTCCCATAAGTGCCAGACACTGACGCTTCAGAGTTTTCCAGTCCCAGAATTCTGGATCAAAAGGCCACTGAGTTTTCAGTACAAGTAAGAGTTCACAGCGCAAAGAATTTGGTATTGGAAGATTCTCTTCATCATACTTCTGGTCAGGCTGATTGTATAGCATTTCAACAGCATAATATGCATCCACAGTGGGTTCAAGAAGAAATTCACTCAGCTGACAAGCACGTTTGACCTCCAAATCATCTGGAAGCAGGCAGGAGATAGTCTTGCAAATAGATATCTTGACATCTGCATTTTCACTGGATTCCAAGCGCAATGCTTTCACACACAGCTCAATGCAGGTCGCAAGTCCAGCACCATCAATCTGCAAAGCAAGACTCATTTTAGTCAGGCAGCTTATTATAACCCTTTCTGTATTTGTAAATAAGTGATACCATTATTTAATGCTGAGTGTCAGAAAACATGCCCCTGGCGTATATAATTATACTTTTTACTTTAAGAAACATTGCGGTTTGTCTTCAGATACTATTCTTTAAGTTGCATAATTTGTCTTAATGCTACTAAAAAAATGTGAAAGTTTACATACAACTAAACCACAAATTAACCTTATGTTCTGTCTAGCTTAAGAACTTTAGGAGTGTATGTTAGAGGTGTTCGGTTTATATTAGAGCAATATTGAGCCTTTCCCATGAAACAAAGCCTGCCAGTTGTGTTGCAGTTATTTGAGATGAGCTTCTATGGAGCATTAACTTAACACTGTGTAATGGTAAAAGTGCTACAGCTAAAGTAAGAGAAGCACGTGATCTTCATAAAGAAATCACTTAAGGTATAAAGGTTTATTTTTGTTTTCAAAGATCACGCCACTTCAAAGTCAACTGGCCTCAACTGAATGAGCACATGGCTTCATTCCAACTGAAAGTAATAAGCATAGTTAAATGTTCCATCAGTTAAGTGTTCCAAAGGTCACGTGGTCTTTTCTCACTCATACCCTTAGGCAACATAAATTACATTTATGTCCACTTTGCAGTCCCTTTATGGTGCCAAGGATGTATAAAGAGGCTGTGGCATACATCAGAATAAAGTCTGCTGAATTTATGAATGCACAAGTCCACTACCCACATGGTCTCCAATTTCAGCTATCAATGAAATGATCCACAGCTCGCCAGAGAAACATCAGTATGGCACAGAGCAGAGCGAGCTCTTAATATCACAAGACTCCGCGAAAGTTATTTTTCTCCCCCTGTAACTACAATTTAGCTCAGCTTTTTGGAAAAAATAATCTTTAAGATCAGAAGCCCATGATTAGCCAGACCAGAACACTGCAAAAAGAAAAAAGGAATGTTTATTCTTAGAATAGACCAAATTACAGAAACCTCCCAACTAAAAGCTTTCAGAAGAACTCAATTTAGCTATAAACATTAAATAGTGCAACTACTAACGAGAGGAATCTAGGAAAATTAGACAACAAGGTTAGCTGAGGTAGATTAACACAGTTTTTAATACAGTGTTGGATCTAAGTCCAGAAAAGGCAAGTATTTCATTTATCAAAACAAACTGCATTCTTGAAGTGGCAATTCAAAAGGAGGTTTATGGTATTTTTTTTTAAACTTTCTGTAATTTTCTTATATATTAATATACAGCCTTCATTTCCTCTCCTCATCATCTTTTCCTCTCCATTTTCTGTAATACTTGAAATATGGGAAATAATGAAAAGGAATACTAGGACCAGCTCTTGTTTATCCCCCCCCCCTTTTTTTTTTCCAAAGGAATGAAGACATTTTTATGATTCAAAATGAGTCAACTTAGAGTTTACCTGCAGAAGTAAGTTACTATGGCCATTCCTAAAACCAATTAGGATTGCCCCAAAGCTGATGCTACACAAGAGAGACAGGATGTCTAACCAGCTTTCATAAATTTTCCTGATTACAGTTCCATTAAAAGTGCCAAAAATATTCTTTCAGGAGTATCCTTACCTCAGAATTAATTACTTTAATCAGGAAGAAAATGTGATAAACAGTCTTAGTTAACACAGACAGTTGACGACATCTCTCTAGATACACTTGAATAGAAGGCTCTACCCTTTGCTGCAGTTTACTCCAGAAAAGAGTCAGTTCCCTAGAACAAGAGAACAATATTTCAGAGCCAGCAATGCAACCACTAATCTAAAAATGCAAGGTTGAGGACAGTTGCTATTTTGTCTTTGGGAAAGGAAAAAAAAAAAAAAATCTGAATTTATTCACACCTAATCTTACAGAGAAAAGTTTTTATTAATATAGCACACTAATAGTATCTAATTTTCAAAATTATTACAGTGACTCAATTCCAGAAGGACAGATCAGAATAAAATCAGTATTACCACAATTTAAACTATGTAATTTACAACTTATTATGTGGTCTTGAAAGAAGTCTTGCAAAGTAGTTTACTCTTCACTCCACAGCCTGGAATTTTACGCTTCTGAATTCTCAGTAATTACTAACAGCTTTAGGAGAATGGCTCTTCTTTGTGGTAGATACATTTCTCTTGAGCTACTCTGCTTTAAGAGCTGAATCTAACTATGATTTACCAAGAAATTAGCTCCCAAAGCCAACAGTATTACTGTATCTATATTAACTCACTAGTTCATTCATCCTTAGGTGCAAATAGCCAGGAGTATTTAGTACCCCCCAAAACTTTAGCAGCATCTGCTAAAGCAAAGTTCTGCATTAGCAGATGTTCTCCTGCTGCTGCACATAAAAAGGAGGTGCACAAAGAAAGCAAATTCTTCCGGAATTGTACGGGTTTGTAAGTACAACCAAACCGTTAGCAGCTGGAAATTTAGACCCTAATGGCTAAAATACCTGCCAACAAAGACCACTTATTTGTTCCCACATTAAGGAAAGCAAGCCCTAACCAATATTTACCTTTATCTAGCTTATTATTTTGGTTATAGTAATAAAGAGCTCCTTCTTTTCTAGAAGTTTGTTAGAGAAAGATATACTATGTTATAAAATAAGGACAGATGGGAACAATACTTGTACAGTAAACATTGGAACAGGTTGCCTGGAGAGGTTGTGGAGTCTTCTTCCCTGGAGATATTCAAGAGCTGTCTGGACACAATCCTGAGCCATGTGCTCTAGGTGCCCCTGCTTGAGCAGGGAGATTGGACTAAATGACACGTGGTGGTCCCTTCCAACCTCAACCATTTGTGATTCTGTGATTAAATGTTGACATAATCCTGACTAGCTGCCTGCAGATATTAAATTCCTTATTTCTACAGCATAAGATTATTGTCAAGGAAAGTTATTAACCAGCTACTGGCATCTGTAAATGCCTCATCATACATGCAACCTTCAAATTCCCATAATGGAAGGTAATCTTGTCAAATACTTTTTCCTTATACTTACTTACACTTTTTGCCCTATCGCCTTCCTATTTAGCTCACAGATTTTATCAGCTAAAGAAAGTTAACTTAGGGCTTATATATCAGCTTTACCTTCCCAAAACTAATTTTTATTCCACTAGACAGAGAACAATATTCAAACTCACCAGGCACAGTACATCTCTCCTTGCTGCAGCTGGCGAGATAAAAATGCTGCACATAAAATCAGAGCACTTTTTTCATCTCCATCGGATTCTAGGTTACAGATCATTTCTAGCGCATCTTTGCAATCCACTTCTGAGATCTTGAAGGGAGGAAAGAAAACAAGACCAAGACTAAGCAAGTGGTTTCATTTTCAGACATACACTCATCTGATCCTTTGCAAAAAGACAGTAATTTAGAACTTAAGGAATATTTAACTCTATCAGAGATAAGCTTCAAAGCAAATCAGTGCGTTTCTAGATAGAGTGTCAAAACTGATTACACCACCAGAAAAACTGTTTTATTAAAGTGAATATAAACTTGTTTCTCAGATATAAGAATTATTTGTATTTACTGTCCCGGTCACCTAAAAATTTTAAGGTACATTGATTATTTATAGATATTACATACATATAATAATTGTACTAAGCAGACTTATAACTTGAAATTGCAGCTTAACAGAAGAACATTATTACTGAAACTCTAACCCAGTTCACTAGTTACTGATGTTGCTGCTGCTTTAATACAAGAGCAGGTGATTAATGAAGCCGAGGTTTAACATGAATGTTCCTATATTTTTAAAAAAATCAAAGATAGAAAGGGAAGCTGTACAGTAAAAAGCAGATCAACTGAATTCTCTTCTAGAAAAACATTACAGTCTCTGCAACATAACTTATTTGTTCAAGCAATGATGGAAGCATTTTGTTTTGTAACAAAACAAAGGAAAAACCAGTCACCCGTTAGTTCTAGACAGTTGTATCAGTACTGAATCAGCGCACTTGTTACATCTGCTGTCTAATTTGATTCTCAGCAGACTGGTTTGCTGACATCAAGTAGCACATCTGGCAGGACATGCTGGCATTTATTCTTTGACAGGTTGAAAAATAACTTGACCACTGCAACAGCACTGTTTGAAGTCTCTCTTGAGAAACCACAAGACCACCCAAAGCAAGAAACAGCAGTGCCCACTCAAACACCCAGTTAGTTCAGTACTCTGGATAAGGTGGCAGCACAGTTTGGTTGGGCATCATGTTATCCAGCTATTGGTCCCACAATCAAACTACTATTCTGAAGGGTACAGTAACTTGTTTTTTCCTCTAAATGGACACTGTAAGTGTACTAATGACCCTACACTGAACATCATTTGAAGCTTAATAACCTCAAAATCATTGTCTAAAGAAGACTGCATTTCTCAAGACCTCAGAGAGGATGGATTAATTGTAATACCAATTTAGACTGAAGGTCTACTTTGCTCAGTGCCCCATCTCAGACAGGGACCATCAGTTAAAAGCTTAGGGAAAAGTATGAGAAACTGAACTTACAATAAAAGCATTTTTTTCCCTGAAATGCGTTTCTAGCACCTCAGAGTTCCTAAGGGACTCAGCTTCCAGGAAAGGTCTGCACAGGTACAGCCATCAAGACTGTCAGTCTAGCTTTTACAGACTGCAGATTTCAATTCTTCACATTATTGAAGCAAACTATTAGACTAATCCAAGATGAAAATTAGCTCAAGTGCTACTTCTTATTCTGAACAGATATCAAAATTTCCACACCACTAAAGGGTGAGCTATACTATTTACAGTTTACCTTTTTTGTCTCCCATTTTCTTACTGTTCTCACACTGTGAAACAACTATCCTTCGCAGTTCAGACGTCCACCTTAACATTAATAGCAGGTCTGCCTTCTCTTGGTAATACATGAACTTTCCAGAATGGTTAGTAATACTGCAACTCTTGCTGCAGCTGAAGCTGCAAAGCTAAGCAATCCAAGCAATCCAAGGTTTGGAAATCTCTGAATTAGGTTCTCTGCGATAACCCAGTTGGAACTTATCTGTATGTTATTGCATCCTTAGAAACCAGACTACCCCACTCCTTTTGTCCATGGGGATTCATGGTTCATTCACTGACTGAGCCCATTCTGCTTTGGGAGCATGCTGGGGCTGAGTAATGAAGGAAGCGTGTCTGCAGGGTTACAAATTCCAAGTTCCACTGAGCAAACACACAATAGATTAGACAGCCCAGTCCCAGCTCCTCCTGAGCCTCTTCTGGCAGGGCCTGCAGCAGCCAAAGCTGGGAGGGTAAGACCAATCTGATCCTGAGTACTGGAAGAACACACCCAATGAGAAGCTGTCATTTCAGAATTTAGTCTGTATCTAGGTAGGAAATTTTTCCATCTCTATACATTGCATGGTTTTCACCCCTTGAAGATCAATTTCAACATACTTATTAATAACATAAAAGGATGACAGAGAGAAAAAGACAGCAGAGAGATGCAGGCAGACAAGAAAACTGACAACTATGGTTAGTGTTCTTTTTAAAGAGGACAAGAAAAAGCTCAGACAGAACTTTGGGATGGGGTGAGAAATGAAGATGTCACCTGAAAGAATGCAGAAAAGCAAAGCTGCCATCTCTTCTTTGACTTTTGTATTTAAATAAGAAGGATTTTATGTTCCAAACGAGATCAAATATCCGATTTCACCTTCCATTTCACCCAGGCATTTGCGTCAAAAAAGGTTACATTTATTCTCTGAACTGAAAGTAGCATCTGAAGGGCCCCATTCTATGTATTACATACTACATAAAAAGCTATAGTTAAAATAGAAAGAGTGGAAAGCCATTATCTTCCTTTACTAATAAGATCTGAGGCAGAGCTTTAAAATACTTCGAGCAAACCAAAGTTGTGGCAGAGCCAGCCAATGTCCAAATATTACACTTCCTCAAGTGTTTTGAGTCATTACTAGTCAGTTTAAAATTACTTAAAAAAAACCCCACCAACTACCCCCAAAAAACAAACCACCCAAGACCTAACCAAAATATTTCAGATCATATTTAAAAAAACCAAACCCAACTCTCTTCTACAGGAAAACAACCTATGATTAGTGACTATCATCATTAAAGAAGTAAGTCTAAAGAAAGTTCTTAATTTTTTACTTACTTCTTCCATTAGCTTTTCATTTGGTGATCCTGAGCAAAGACAGACCAGGTAGGTTTGCTTGAAATTGCCTTTCGCACTGATTTCTGGATGGTCAGAGCAGAGTTTTGCCAGGGCAGTAGCCTGTGTTATTTGCTTTGTTTTCATCAGGTGCTTAATACGCATATCCAGCAGGACGGGGCCTTCAAACACTAAAAAGTCATTCACTAGAAAGAAAGAAAATCCAAAATATCATGTACACGTTTCACAGCAAGTTGCAGAGTTAACATATGACATTTACTCATTCATTTATACAAGTCATAAAAGGTACAAAAAGATATGAAGCAAAGATGAGAAAAAGCACCTGTGAGAACTGAACTTGTTTATCATACGGATTCCCCTTTTATCTACTTGCAGGTTTTAATTCTTTCTAATTTCTTGGCAAAATAGCTGCACACGAAACAGATTTAGAAAGCATACAGATATCAAAATATTCAGATACCTTTTGATTATAGTTCTACAGAAAGACAAATAACACAAAGCCACTGCTCTTACATCCTTCTTCATATATTTGTGCTATTCCTTTGCTAACAGTTGCCTTTTAAAGACCTTGCCAGGAAAGGATAAATATGGCGAGCACAGAATTATCTGAAGTCCCTTCCATGGGTGTTAAATATTTTGTATCACACATCCACAGAACGCAGTCAAACCCCTTTAAAAGTTTTTCGGCCAAATAAATTTCCTACAAGAAGAGGCTTATCTTGTATACATTTGACTGTGTATAGTTTAAAACTCAAAGACACAGGAATGGCTGTATTTTATTCAACTGTATTTTGCAGATATGCTGCTACCAGAGTTAGAACTCCACTGTCTACACTAACCCAACTGTAGGTGCTTCAGTGTAAGGTGCAAGAATCCTACAAAAAAGGGGAGCACAGGTTAATGCACCTACTCATATATATCTCTCAGGTTTCATCCAGATCTTCAAAATCAAAATTGCTTCAGCTTTGAAGCAGGAGGTTTAGTACTACCCCAAAAAATATTTACTCAGTTAATAAAAGTAGACAGACACAGAGACGATCAATTTTGTTTAATCCTTTCGACATCATCCCCTCCCTGTGACACCTGTTTCCACAAGCTAGTGCATGACAAAGCTTTTTGGTTTTCAATTATCCACATCTTAGTACCATGACATGTTCTCTCATTTTTTAAAAACAACAGAATTTTCTACTGTATTTTGTTTCCACTCTTCCATGAAAAACAGCAGACTTGTGACATTCTTTCAGTGTTAGGGTAAAATCTTGATCCTTTCTAAATGAGATTTTTTTCCCAGCCTTTGAGTATTTCCTCACCCCTTCCTGAAACCTTCAGGGCATTTGCAGTGCTCAGTTTCTGACACATCTTGGTAAAAGCATTCATTATACTCCTCTTAATTTACTCCCCTTGAATTTCACTTGAATCATGTTGCCCATTCATCTAATTTATATTTTCTTGACTTTCAAAGTCAAAGATGAAATAATTAAGTCATTTCAACATCTGCAAAATTAACAGCCTCTCAAATATTGGAATATTGGTATACTGAATGTGAGGTTTACTGAAACAAAAAAGACCATCCCATTCTATCTTCTCTTCCTCTCATCCTCATTAGTTTTTGACTCACGACTGTCTTTCATTTTATCTCATGATTTCTCCTTCTAGCTACTTACACAGGATATTACTAAAAGCCCATCTTGCAATCAAAATTAGGTCAACCGTTCTCTTTTTTATCATTTTAGCACACAGAATTTTAGGGCAGAAAATCCTGCCTTTTGGACAAATCAGGCCTTTTAGACCCCAGCGTTATCTTTCATGCACTTTCAGATTTATGGCTGAATTATCATTTCAACCAACGACTTTGTTATTTGCTCAGGATCCTTCTGCACTATTACAAATGCTGAGCTATGGGCTACTGATGTGTATTTGACTGAATATTCTTACAAGTTCTTTCTTCCTCTCTCCATGTCAATGAAGATATGACCAGATTTTTACTTATGTAGGAACAAACTAGAGCGCCTTGACAGACAATTGGTAGACGGTAACCATTTTTCTGTGTTAATTAGAGGACATTTACCTTTTAAGCAGCAGAATAAATGTTCCTTTCACGTCATTACCAATTCTTTATAAAAAAAGCTCATTTGTCAAACCACAAATGACTCAGTGATTAATTACATTCAATAGTTTTAGCCTTGCTCTTCCTCCTACCAGTTACCAGTAATCCTTTCACCCACAGCATTTACTCCCAGCTAGTCTGCCTGGAATAGCATTGGAAAATTTCACCTTATTTCTGTAACAAGATACAGGAAGACCGTAGACTTTAAGCTATATTGGTAACCCAAGACATTTCACTCTGATTTATTATTATAATTACTGCATTTAATATTTTAGAGACTGTGTTCTATCTGCTAGTCCTCAGTAATCCCCTTACTTTACTGTTTACTGCTTCAGCCAGCCTACCTTGCATAATCATCAGAACATTTTTTGTTATCTTCTCAACCAGATACAGGAAGACCTCGGGGTTAAGGCTACATATTAGCTCTTAAGCTTTTATTCTAATCCAAGTGATTATAGTCATTACAGTTAACATTTGAAAGCTCATTCAAAACACAAGTTTTAATTATATTTATTTCATAACTGAACTGTGTACGTCATTTTAAGAAAAAAAAAACGGTGCCAAGGTTGCAAGAGCAAGTCTATGGTGGGGAAGAGTCTTACGGATAAGATTTTGGTTTGCTTTATAAAAATATATTTTATAAATACATTTTACAGTGCAGCGTATGCTGATGATCTCTGAACAGTGATGGTTGTATCCTTGAACCTCTTTTCAGTGGGACATACTTCAGAAGTCTGCCTACCACATTTAAACTTATGAAAAATTCAAGAAGTTAATTCTTGGCATCCAGGTTTAAATCTCTAAGGATAATCAGAATCAGATAAAAAAAGCAGCAGCAGCAGCCTGGCTTTTTGTGGGGTTATCCTCAGATCCTTTCCCTCTAGGAAAACTGAGCTGTGCCCAAGGCAGTCAGAGTAAAGCAATTATTTAGTGACATGGCACTCAGAGAACAGTCTCCCTAACATCTTAGGAAGTGAGCACTTCCTGCTCATATTGAGGTGGAACCCAAGCAACAGTTCATTCCCCAAACTAAAAAAGCAAGAGAATAGTCCAGTTCAGACAAGCCTGCATTTAACTTGACTGTAATCAGAACAAAACAGCTGTTCTGATGGCTGTGTGGTCAGAGAAAATGAACTTGTCTCTCACACTGTCCTGAGTTTGTACAATTTGAAAACAGAGGAATTCAAAAGGATCTGTCTCTGAGATGAAAGAGACACCTAGTTGTGCTTCCTGCAAGAGATGCAAAGAGGCAAACTGACCTTCAGGAGTCAGCAACAGAGGCCTTCAAGAACAGATAATCACTGACGTAAAATTCAGTGATTCTGAAGATTCTGAATAGATTATAATTATTCTGAATAGGTCATAATTGAGATGGAAATAAAATAAACCTGAAAAAAACCCAACTGAAACAAATACAGGCAACAAAAGGTTAAGAGTATGATACTAGGAGAAACACCTCCAGTCTCAGCTAGTTGTTTCATCTCCAATAGACAGATATTTACTCTAACCATTACTCAAAGACCAAGTTGATCAAATCTGCCAAATGATAACATCTCAGTGTAACAAGCTGACTGCTTAAGTACAACTTCTGAAATAGCAAATAGTAAAGGCCACTTTAAGAACAAAACCAAAATCTAGTGAGTGAAGTTTACAAATATTCCAGTGACTGAAGTTAAGGTTGAAGACTGCTGAGAGGCAGCAGTCCACTGAAAGAGGTAACTGGTAGCCAGAGGGAGTGCTGGATTACAGACAAGAAAGTCAGATCTCTGGGCAACGGAGTTTTGGTATTACTAAAATAGCCTTCAAATTACTAAAATATTCTTCAAATTACCAAGATACTGGCACAAAACAATGCAGTTTTACAGAGGATGACAACAGCTGAAGAACAGCTTGTCAACTGAGTAGCAAAAATATGGATAGGTAGTATGATAATTTTGCCACTGATACAAGTAATAACTGTAACAGGAGTCAGTCAGCCAAGTCCAAGGCAGAAGCATCCTTGAATAAACAACATTCAGGAGCAAAAGGAATCCTGAAATGCCCATAAAAAACTTTGTGGTGATGGGGGAAACACTGATAAAACGAATAGTCAGCAAAACCAGATTCATGAGGGAATTCTTAAAAACCCTCAAATATATGGCAAATAAAGGATTAATTAAACCTCTCTCTCAGAAGTACCCTTCTGTGTTATAAGTGGGCTAGAAGGGCTAGAAGGTGGTTGATATGAAGCTAGGAAAAGAGTACTCTGGGGCACTCCAAGAACTGCATACCAACCCAAAAGCTGTCATAGAAGCATAATAAATTATTTTAAAAAGCAGAAAAATGCAAATCTTGTGGAAGAGTAAGCAAGACTTTTGTAAATAAATAATAAATCACATTATATATTTACTGGACTTACCTGAGGAAGCTGTGGTAATACAAAAAAAGGACATCCAGTTCATTTTCTAAAGGCATTAAAAAAAGTCCCTCAAAACCCCTAAGCAGGCATCAGGCTAAAAGCAGGCAGACAGTAGAGGAATATACTTAACGTGATATAAGAACTGTGTATCAGGAAAATATTATTGAAAGCTTCTTTGGATCATATACTCTTCCCTGTGCAACTGCTGAGAGCCATTCTCAGAACTCTGGTCTAAATGAATCTTTGCGTTTCATCACTGAGTAAATGCCATTATCGTTTTTAAAAAGTATTTCCTATTTTCTTGCTTTATGTCAAATAATTTTTATATACCAGTACTGAACTTACCCCATGGTAAAACAGCCTGTATGTGATCTTCCTTCGCACAACTTATAGAGAAAATGGCAAGAGATCTCTAGGTATGATTATGTTTTATGCAAAACACCAACATTAAACTCTTTGTATATTCCTAGGAATACACTGTTTTCAGTATGTTCCTAAGAATATACAGTATTCAGACAATGCTAGAAGTATATTTTCTTATATAGCTTATAAATTATCACAGAAACTATATTCAACAAAACTTCCATGCATCGTAATAATATTTCAATGTATTATTGAAATATTGAGGCAGATTTTATTCCAATCATAATTTTAAATTTTACCTTTATCTGGATCCAACTGTTCCTGGGAAAGAATACCACACAACACTGGGTTCTTCCACGCTCCCTTCTCTTGGGTAAGAGTAGTTAAAATGTGCAGTTCCTGGCTGCCATTTTCCATCAAGCTTTTGTGAGCAAGCTGAAGAATGTATTTTACAAAATGATGTATTGTTAAAAAAAGATATTGAGAATGTGTGTCTTTTATACTTCTTTATACCTTATGCCAAATTAAAAAAAAAAACAACCAAACCACCCTTACTGGATAAAGAATTAAACGTATAACGAAAAAACTTAATATTCAGCTACATAGGTTTTGTTTCTGCCTGTCTCCTAAGATCTAGGCTGAAAAACCAAAATTATTGAGTGTCATCATCACTCAATCGCACATCACTTGCCTTAAGATTTATTAACAGGGCTACTTCTTAAATTTCTGAAACTAAATTTTGAAACAGGCTCCCTTTTAGAAAGGGCTGAGTAAATTCTTTGGTTCATATACTGGTTTGGCATCAGCTGCCTAAACTCTTAATTATTTTCAGGCTCTTCAGCAGCTTAATTTTTATTCACTGAAGCACTCAAAAAATATTTTTGTAAAGGTGAAAGATTTAAGGTGTTTCTACTGCTTTTAGATACTAGAATAAATTCTGGAAGCAGAGGTATGCTTGGGAGCACACTAAATACCTGCAAAAATCTGTGGCTTAAGTACCAACGCACAACTAACGCTGGTCCTTAAAAAAAAAACCCAGAAAGGGCTCAGCTCTTTCTCACCTTCTCTTTTACTTTTCTCCCTGCTCTGAGGGCTGTGGAACCTCCCAACACCATGTACATCTCTTCAGAATTGATTCACGTAAGGCAGTTGCTAGTCAAAATCCACTCTAAAAATCAGCCTTGCATCCCACTATGTTATTTGGGCTGAGAATCCCGAGGTAACTGTATCTGGTCTTTTTCACTATTATTCCTTCCTCCTCCCTAACCCTCACTTTATTTTTTTTTTCCTTTTTTTAACTGTAGGTATGACCTCCTACTACATATCTCTGATAAATACTGAGGAGCAGAACTTGTTTCAACACCATCCTTTAAAGCAGAGCTCTAATCCTTAACCAGCTAGTGCTCTGTGGGAGATCTAACAGTCCTGCAGTAATGACAGATCTTTCATTCATAATATGTCTCAAATGTACAACCATAAATAGTAAAGAATGACTTACATACTATTTCATTTCTAACAGTGTTAATAGGTAAATATATTTTAAAACATGAGCTTCCTTTCAAGTATCTGAAAGTATTTTTTTTCTCTGCAACTGCTACATGAACTATGACAGACAAATGATACATACTCTGCAGTAACTGCCGTCAATCAGACGATTTCCAGCTAAAGGTCTTGATCTTTATCAGCCACCAGGACACAAGTCTTCAGACATGCTACATACTTAATATCCCTAGGTTTCCAAACCACTCTTAAAAGGTATTAAGTCTTCATTTCATGAATCAAACTCACCTGCACAAAAGCCTGGAATTCTTCCCATTTATTGTCAGGTAAATCAATAGGCAGACACAGTAGAAGTTCAATACAGCTTCTGGAAGTCAAATGGGAATTTTATTTGAGACAATTTTTGCTTTTAAAAGGCAATTCTTTATTCTAATATTCAAATAGTTATTTGTTCGAAATGCCAAAGTCACAAACCAGTTTGCATTATTTGAATATACAAAGAAAACAAGGTCATGGAGACTCTTGCAGAAACTGCAAAAGCAAACTCTTAATTTAAAAGAAACATTAAAAAAAAAAATCAAACCTAGAAACATTTATAATTGCAGTCCTAGCCTGTAACATCCTGTGTAAACTGATGCACTTTCGGACTGCATGCAGACTAACAGCATCAAAGTGTTCCAAGCCAGAGATGCTGGCTTGTCCTAGGTGAGGAGTCCTCAAGACTGCCTCATTTCCAACAACCAAAGATATTCTCTCTCACATACAACATTTACCATGAGGAAGGAAAACGCTTCCCAATCTATTTAAAATTTCAATAGGTTATGAACCGGATTGGGAAAGCATTTAGGCAGAGAAAACCAATACCATACAGGTTGGTTTTAGCAACCAAAAAATGTACTCACAGTGCTAAACGTTCGAGCACAAAGGCTACATTTTCACACTCAGAGGTAAGATAAGGTCGTGCTTTAACATAACTTCGGATAGCCACTGTATACACCTCCAGCAGGGGCAGAGGGTCTTCTGATGTTTTCCACTTTTGTGCATATTCCAGCAAAGTCTGTTTAGGAAAAGGAAAAAAACCAACCAAAACAAAACAAAAAACCAAAATTCAGTAAGTTTTTAGTTTTATACTCCTTTCCAGTAGAGTATCCTTTTTTAATGATTTCATCTATCTGCTTAATATGAATAACTTGTTCTCAAAGCATGACTGCTTTCCTTAAAATGTATTGTTTCATTAACTACTGGAACTTAAACGCCACACAAAATCATTCTCTGATCATATAAAAATGTTATACTGTCACTATGGTTTCTCCATACAATTCATTTCACATTCATATTTTCCAAATATAGAAGCCTGAAGAGCGTATCTGGGAACATACATACTTAACTTTTTTTTTCAGAAGTTTGTAATGGAGTGAAAACTCATCTTTTAGATATTCAGCTCTATAGTTCAGCTTCTAAAGCAAGGTAATCTGAAAGTATTAGCCGTTCATTTCTCTACTTTGAGGTCTAGTTTTACATTTCTTTTCTCTTAGCACCTTGCCAATACAGGTATCTTAAGGATCTTGCTTATACATGGTACTGAAAGGAATATTTTAAAGACACCATTTCTACACCAAAACCTCATTAGTCGAAAAGTTGATGGAATAACTACCATCACCCAAAGTATGAAAGTCTTCTATTCATTTCAGTCAGGGCCAGGAAACGTGGACTCAGACACACATGGAGGTGGAATAGCTAGTAACACTCTCATGTCAACATTCAAACCATGTCGCCCTTGGATCTCTACCTTTGCTAATGTCCTCTTTAGAAGACTGCAACAAGCAACAAGACTAGTGCAAGCTTTGGAAGTGAAGGACATTCAAAGCTAGCTACCAAGCCAGGCCAACATATGCTGAAAGTCTCCAAGTGTTGAGCAGAAAAGGGAAGAAAAGGATGAGGAAGGAGAAGGAAGCGTGTAGATGTAACTAAGCAATTGGTCATCTAAGAAGCATGACTTCAGAATTATCAAGAGGATTCTCACCAGCTGTTGAAAAGACAGCAACACCTAGAATCTAAAGAAGAAACTGCCTCAGTAGAGACACGCTGATTCATAATGCAAGCCATGACAAGTGACCATGGAGACCTGTAACAACTAGATCAGAAGATCTCAAGTTTCATGGGGCAGGAAAGAGAGACCTTAAAGGTAGTCGCCATGCTAAAAAACCCTCTAACTAGGCAGTATCACCATCCAGTCTGCACAGGGAAGGATACTGAAAACCACAGGCCCATTACGAAGGAACCCAGCTGGAATTCTCCCAGATAACTAGGAACTTCACAGAAATACCATTTAGTCATTAACACCAGACAATTGGATTGGAGAAAAACTACAACAGCACTTTCAGAACCTATGAAAGCCTAACCAACACTACTCCAATCACGTCTAGATTAATAAGGATAAATTGAAGCAAATGACATTTGATTTTGAAACGACAAAGTTTAGTAGTAATTAACCAAAACCAAAGTAGATATAATCAACATATTGGAAAATTCTCAGAATTTACCACCTAGCAAAAAATATTTGGTGAACTGTTACTACCAATACTGTACTTTAAAAGCAGTGTGTACAGATGCAAACACACTGCATAAAGCAAGCAGTTTGCACTATAACATAATGACACTAATTTCAGCATTAAATAGTACTATTTTTGTCTTGTATATATAGATCAGCCACTTCCAAGTCATTACATGAACTATATTAAGCACTTACACCCACCACACCCTCCAAAAGTATTCATCAGTATGACAGATTTCCTTGTCTGGATGTCCCTAGACTATACAGCACTGCCACTGTACAAAGAAAATCAAATTCATTCTGCTTTGCTTAATGAATCATTGTTGTGCTCTACTTACAACCATAGAGAGAGAGAATTTTACCCCCAGCCTTGGGCCTCATTAAGTTATTTATCTCCCTAGTCAGGACATGCTCATTAATCAAGCCAAGTCCTGTATTCAGAGCACAGCAGCAAGGTTTTGTTCCTCTGTGAGGCTGAAACAGGCATTTTATATTTCAGCAGCTGCTTACAGAATCAAGAATGCTCCAAAAAAGGGAATAATCTCAATTTGTACACTAAAAATCAATAAGTATTATATCTGTGATTTAAACTGTGTAAAATATTTAGCCATGGGTAATATTTAGACAATACACTTTATCTTTTTCAATCTTTATCAGAACCCGTAGGTGAGTGTTGCTGCAGCAATGCATCCACTGGAGGATGCCTTCCTACTTTCAAAAGTCATACTGAGCAACCCTCTTTGCTAAAAATAGCACTACAATACTCAAGCTGTGTTAAAATGTTTCATACTAAAACAAGGCGTTATTTACTATTAACTGGAGTTTCAGATGTACAGTCCACATCTACATGTTTCTTCAGCTCTTAAGATCAGGTTCTTACACCTGTAGGTATCTGGATAAGGGCAAGCTTACTTAAATATGTTAGAACATGCTTAGGACTGCCATTTCCATTCCCTGCTCAAGGAACTGAGAGACGGGGAAAGTGACAGACAGCAGCTACACAGGTAAGCTGTACCTCCCAAACCACTCCAGTAACTAGCAAAACTTCTATTTCAGTGATTTTGCTCAAACACATCCATACAGGAGAAGAGCCCAAGCAACACGCTTGATACAATCATCTGGAGATGAGCCTTTAGGAGCTGCACACAAAGACTGGCTGCAAGAACTTCCTCCATGAAGTCAACTTCCGCAGCAGCAGCAGAGGTAGCTAAGTGATGACAGGTCCACACAAATAGCCAGGCTCAGGAGCAACAGCCTTTACATTAAGGAGTCAAACAACGCTGAATGTCCACTGTATAAGACACTGCTTTCCTAATAAAGATAACAGGATGAAATGACAGCTTAGTTCATGGAAAAGCCCTAAGAAATGAAATTCAAGGAACATGATGACTTGATCTGTACTCTCGATCAAGTTTAGGTATACAGTCATGATGTTGATTATGTCTTTTGACTTTACAATAGGGGAATAAAAAAATATTTTTTTTCTGGGAAACACAGCTAATATGCTGATTCTTGGGCTGGAGCTGGACATTCATCTCATTCAAATTAAGTTCATTTTTGAGGGCTGTGTTTTTCAGAGTAAAACTCTGAGCCTGAAGCATAATCTCAGTGGCTGCTGCAACCACTAAAGAACTGAGCATGTGATGAAAACAGTATTGTTCAAATTCCTGGAAAGCTGATAACAGTTTACTTTCAAGGTGCAATTTATGATCATTTACAAACTAAGTTGGACATGTGGCCTTGACTCTTGTGTACAGCCAGGCCCTATGCCAGTACCATTACAGAATCAAAAGAAAAGTCAATCACGGAACTGAACTGACAAAATAAAACCAAACCTGTAAATAAATAAACAAATGGATCTCTCCTTCCAAAGTACAGCATTAGTATTGGTTTGCAATGCTGAAGTCATCCCTGCCCCAAGACCCCACTGTAAATCTCTAATTTTGATTAGATGACTAGGATGATAGCAGGCACTACCAATGAACAAAAGAAGATGCACTGGGCAGTCATGTCCTCAAAGCCCCAGTGTCTAAAAAGAAGCTGGTTCAAGAAGCATTTATAGACCATCAGAACTTGATTAAGTGAACACAGCAACATTTCCTGTGATGCCTCTCTTCTGTACCATAAGGAAAATGGACTGAATGGTTGGGAATAGCTGTGTAACATCTTTTCTTTCTCACTAAGTAGTTGGGATACTAAAAATGTATTAGACATCTCTGGTAACAAAACCTCTTGACTCCACTGCATCAGCACGAGATGATCTCTTTGCTGTGGGACTTCACAAAGTTACATCCTATAGGGAGACCAAAACAACCTTTGCAGGTGTTGAAATTGTTGAAATACCATTACGCTCAGCCTCAATGATACGGAAGTGAAGACCACTTTTTTGTGTGTGTGTGATCTCCTTGTTGTTCAGTGCTTAACCAGAAGATGGGGAACAAGCCTTTCACCACATAAAAAGAGGAGTCTTTCGGTAACTGCTGCAACTTAAAAAAAAACCCAAAAAACAAAAACCAAAAAAGTTGCTAGGTTAAGGTTCCCATGAAAGGCACTTTAATTGGAGCAGGCTAGAGGCAGCTAAGGAGTAGCTGGGATGCAACCAGCATTTATGTCTACATTGTATGAGGACAGACTATCCAACTAAGATGTCAATCGAATAGAATATTCAAGTAAATACTTGAACAGTTCTTGAACTAGTTCTGTATGTTAAAAAAAAACCCCACTGACTAAACAATGTCTAATTTAAGCCAAGCCTACCTCAGATTGCCCGAGACTTCATCATTTAAGACATGTGAAACTAATACTATGACAGATGATTTTTAAAGCATTTAAAAGAGTAAACTACATGTTTATATACAGTACAAATGCCACTATACATCCTGCCCAATTTAAAGAGCACAGGGGAAAAGGGGAGGAGGAAGGGGGAGAAAAAGGTAAGTATCTATTCCTTTCTCTGTGATATGACAACCCTCTGATGAAGGCATTTCTTCCTACCACCACAATCCTAATCCATCTTTATCTCCCTTTCACCTTTGCCTCCAACAAAGAACCTCAAACTGTTTCCACTTTGTTGTTTTTTTGGGTTTTTTTTTCAGTTGGGATGCTCTACAGGCAAGCTGATTCTTAGACTAGAACAAAACTTACATAGAAAAGCATGGATATTTCAAACCTGTCCACTGCAAGCATTAGACGGAAGAGCACCATCTGAAATACTGCTGCCCTCATAGGTATGCCAAAATTACAGAACCAGGTTGTACTGATGTAAGTCGACAAAATCAACTTCTGTTTATTTAGAACTGTGCCCTGAGAGGTCATTTTACATCAAGTCAACACAGCGTTGTACTTTTAATTCATTGCCAAAGCAGTTTAATTAGGCAAATTAAAAGTGGTATTAGTTAACTGATTCAGTATTTGTTTACCAAGGCTTAGCACTGTTGCCTTGATTTTGTAGCCAGGCAAGTGCTGTAAGAGTATTAACTCTTACATATTTGTTACTACAATACAACACAATCCAGAATCTAACAGCAAAACTTCAGCAGGTACAGAACACGAGACCGCATTTAAACGGATGACATAATCAAATATGGTAATTTCTTTCTAGTGTACAAGTACTATTTAAATAATGGTTATGATCAAAGAACATCAATCCCAATTTATACTCCATTTTAGTTTTCAAAACCTTTCAAGATTAGGTTGCTGATGTGCTAATTTTACTTTCAATGTGCCTTCTGAATTGTTTCACAATAAAGTTGTTAAGCAAAGTATAGCTTTAGAAAGCCAAGATGCCTTTGGCTGAAGTCAGCTGATGCTGCTTTAATTCCTGCGGAAATACTGACTTGTGCCCAGAAGAGAGGACTGAAGCCAGACTCTTAATTCCATCACTTACTACAAGCTTGTATTTAAGCGATAGTTTTCATTCTCGATTTCTGCAGGCATGGTGCAAAGCTATCCAATTTTTTTCCCCATTACTACTACTATTCTCCACTGATAGGCTGCAGTTCTAATCTTTTTCACTGCTTTTTCCTTTTCCTTCAAACAGAAACTCCAGCTGCTTTTACACTTTACACCCACATCCTAACACCATCAACTTCTCTATCCTGCAACTGAAAGCAAAGTCAAGATTAGCAAGTACTGGATTAGTGAGTCCAAGAAAAACTCACGAAGTCAAGACAGACTTCAGTGCAATGCACTGCACAAGGAGCGGATCCGTACAGCAGAAAGCTGGTGCTGAGAACCCAAATCCCCAGTGTATCCATCACAGGACATCTTACTTCAGTCTACCTTTCAGCTTGTTCCATTAACTGGATAGCTATCAGTGGCTGAAGCAGACTGCCTGCAATCTCTTCTGAAGCACAGCCTGTAGTTTAGTTTCACCCAAAATACATTCAATTTCCACAGTGCAAAGGAGCATTGTCCACAATGTACAACGAAGTGTGGTAAGCAGGGATGATCAGAAGATCA
This sequence comes from Strigops habroptila, assembly GCF_004027225.2. Taxonomy (NCBI): domain Eukaryota; kingdom Metazoa; phylum Chordata; class Aves; order Psittaciformes; family Psittacidae; genus Strigops; species Strigops habroptila. The sequence continues at coordinate 26,015,078 of NC_044282.2, forward strand.
CTTCCAAAAGGAACTTCTTGTCTGACCCAGAGTGTTACTGTATAGGCACCTGCTATTTTGGTTCACTTTTATCTTCTATGGATATGTTATACTATCTGAAAACTGTTCTTTTAACCATTCATTTTCTTATTCACCTGAAGAGAGATATTCAGAGCAATAAAAGTAGTTTTGTTATAGTGTATGAGCATGTATGCTCACACTCTTGTCTCTATTACAATGTTTCTCCTTTGGGAAAAAAAAAACCAAACACAAACCTGCTCTGTTCTGTACTCAGAGTGAAGTACCACCTACACGATGGCACTGATTTTTATTACTGGTACCTTCAGTACCCAGATACATCAGTATGCAGTCTCTGGTATAGATAACCATCGCTATTACAACTAACGTGTTTAGGTGTTATTTAAACAAACAAACAAAAAAGTAGTTCAAATACCTTCAAGTTCTAGTTTCATGAACAGTTCTAAAGGTGGCCTGCAAAAGTGTTGCAAAATTCTACCCATCTACAAGCCTCACTTTTTTATTCAGTCTTGAGTTTTCAGAACTACCATGTAAATCTGAAATGTTTTCTATCAAACCAGAACACAAAGGATAAACTGAATTATAACTACACAATTTTCTTGTGGCAAAACTGCAAACATAAAGACACAAATCTAAGTTTTATGCTGAAGCCTCACCAGAATGGGAAAAGATAATGCACAGAAACAGAAAGAAATCAAGTCTTATATACTTATCTTGCAGTAACTCATGCATATATTCATACTGAAGGAAAGCGATACTCCTGGAGATTTTCAGAGACAACAGTAAGTTCAGAGAAATATACACACACAGGAAAGATACATCTATAAAGTAGTTCATTAGTGTGTATATATACACACTATATAGTAGCTTATTATACAAAATAAGTTTCTTGAATATCATTCCATGAAAATCACAGAAAACGAAAGTTGCATTAATGATCTTGATGGTTCTTTACAACTACTTGACTTTAACTCACATGAGTGCACATCTCTCGTAAAGAGAGTTAAGACTAAGTGCAGGAAGAATCCACGTAATGATGATCAACAATACAAAGAAACTCATCCTTAAGATTAACTTTTTGAAGTTTTTATAACCATTGTTATAACTCAATTTGTAAGGACATGAGCAGCCTGAGCCTTCAGCACACAGCATAAAAAGTTAATCATGCCTCTCACCCAACTATTTCTACTTCTATTTCTATAATGAAGTTATTCATTAATACTTCACTAGGCAGATAAAGTAACAACAACAAAAAAATTCCACATTTGTCTTGTCATGCATGTAATGTTGAAGAGCAGGGAAGTATCGCTGCCCACAATTTACAGATACAAACCCAAGCCAGATATGAGTATGCCATTGAAAAATACATTTACATTTCTAAAGCAGAGCCGACACTGGAGGAAGGTTTGGGAAAAAAAAAAAAGGCACCTCAGCAGATGCAGAAAAAGCTTTAGGGGCTCTGCTACAACTCTCATAGTAGTAACTACATCATCTACTATCACCAAGAAAATACTACAAAAAACACAGCAAGGAAGAGACATGACTGACTCTGGAAAGTTAATTACCAAACACAGAACCTTCTGTTAGGATTCTCTCCCCAAATATAAGTCCAAAGGTGCAAGCAGTTTGTATGTTTTTCACCTGGGCATGCTGAACACACTGCATGAGCTCGGATTAGCAATTTCAATTTAGTAACTGCTAATTACTGAATTGAAAGAGGCAAAACAAAAGAGAAATCACCTTGGTGCTATTTCCTCCCGTTATTCTTTTGTCACTATCTTGCTTAAAATTCAAAACCCAGCTAGTTTTAGAAAAAGAACTAAAACAACCCGTAGAAAATAGTCTCTGCTCACACCCACAAACTGTTTTAAACCAATTATTTATAATACCAGGAAATAACTTCATTAAGCCTCAGGCTTTGTCATATATAATAGTAGAAATTATCCTTCTTTAGGCTTGCCTTCAATATTTCAACATTTTGCATTCAATATGCTTTTTCTGATCTTGCTAATAGTATCTGATTTCTCTCTTCCAACCTTACATAAGAAGTGAACTTGTCATACTCCTGGGCTACATTTCTCTCTATTCAGTTTTTCCTTCAGGTCTCAAATTTAATGTTATCATCCTGACCTTCATATTTTAGTCTGTTTAGTTAAAAACAGTATTCAGCAGTTGGCTATTAAACTGGCATTTCAGGAATGCGGTGGGATGTTCATTACAGTAAACTTTTATCCACTGCCAGGAAATCTAATTTACCTATTCTTTTAATTATTAGACTGGCATATGGGCAGATTAAAAATAGGAAGATAGCCAAAAATAACTGTGTCTAATCTGAAAATACGTGCATTTCCTTCAGTATAGATGACTTGAACCTGCTCTGAGTCAAATAAGACATTACAAATATTTCTGTAGTTCATCTGTGCTACATTTTTGTATTAGCTATCAGCTCAATGCAACTTCTCCCACTGCTACTTCAAACCTTTTTAATTCTGATGAGAACTTAATTGATAATCTTCTTCCTCAGCAGAAAGGTTACTTAATTGCCATTTTAAGCTTGTATATTCAGTACAGTCAAATTGGCATCCCAAAGGATGCTTCTATCTGATCTGTATTTCCTGTGAAAGACCAAGTCAATGCCCACCTGATTCACACAGAGTCTAATAACAACCTGTATCCTTACACCAGTGTCACAGTATGGCCACTGTGTCCATGTGCGAGGAAGGAGAGGAGCCAAGATAATACTTTCTCCTGAATATGTTAGCAACCCTGAGCAGAACTCGGAGTTCCAGCCATCACACTGATGTGCTTCATGAAGTCTGGATGGGTATCCAAAAGCAAGGTTCAATTGCCTAGCCAGTTTCAACTAGAACATGATGCAAGTTCCAGGTCTGTAGAATTGGGATATTTAAGTTTTATCATCTTCACTATTATGGATTCGTACTCAGAAGCTACTTTTTATCCCAGCTATTCTCCTCGTAAGAGCCATCCTCCAATCATTAAAGTAAAAATGAAGTTCAGATTGCGTCTTTTGTCATTCTGAACATTTAATCTCTTCTTGTCTTCATATTTTTGTGCTCATTCTGTTACAAAACAGTGTTATCATGAGCTCCTGAGACAAGCAGAAATCACAAGACTGAGGAACTCCTTACTTGTAATTTGATTTAATGCCTCATCACTGAATGTACTTTACTGATTCATCGAAACAGTATTCAGTGTATTAGATACGTAAATATCAAACAGGATTTATCTATTTACCAGAATCAATTCCCTGCATTTTGAACAACAGAAGACAAAAGAAGTCTTACCAAATTCTGTTCTTTATGATACACAGGAGATTGAGAAAGCAACACCATACTTACTATCACCTCAAATAAAACCTCTATATTCAAACCAAAATATAGTAGTTACAAAATAAAGACTGATCTTTGTCCTAGAGAAACGCTAAAGAATTTTACTCCAGGGAGTCAAGTTTCTCCATGCAACAAATGCATCTGTCCAGCAGCTACAAGAGAACGAACACTAGGAGTCAGTACCTGAGGCCGGATGGAGCTTTGGCAGAAGTTGCCCATGTTACATGAGTCCCTTTATGGACAAAGAACTCTGTGACTAGCTCTGAATAATTAACAAAATAATCAAGTGAGAACAACATTACTTAGCACAGGATTTTCCTGATTCTCTGATTAAGATTCACCTACTTCAGCTTCATAGTGGGGATCATGAAGCCAGAAATATTATACACCAAAAGACCATACAAACAGTTACAGAAGAGAAGATGGAGTAGAAATTTGATCAAACTGTTCCTAACCAAAACCTACAGGCACATGTTTTTGCAAATTTAATGCCATTTCCTATTGGATCAAGCCTATTTTCAGAGAATAACTTTATAAATCTCCATTGCCTTTTTGATGTTACATACACCTTCTTTCTCAATGTCTTTGTTCTGCCAAGTACTAGGTGTTATTAGATTAACTCTTCCCAAATGAAAGCACTGCAGTTTATCCTAAGAGCTGAAAGATCCCAGAAATAATACCATGGAGCTGCCTTTAATGCATATTTGGAAAGATGAATAGAAAAAAAAATAATATTCCACACCTCAAAAAAACACCTGCATACTTCTTCAAACACAAAACATTAAGCTAATAACATATGCAAAAGCACAAACCTAATAAAATGGGGGATAGTATTTCAAAAGATAGTTTCAAGTCATATTGTTTACCTGTTATTTAAACTTAAATTTGCGAGTTATTGTACATCATCATTTTAGAGAAGCTGATGGCATAAGAATGTCACGCTAGTTTCCCTCATGGAAACCAAAGAATTATATACACTGTACTGTAACTGCTCAAGGATTTATAAGGAGGCCTTTAAAAAACTACATTAACAAAAAGCTTTTGATAGATATAAATCAATACCTGGAACACTATTTCTTGAAGATATTCTCTGTATATACATGAATTTAATTTCTTCGGCTGAAGAAACAGTATGTTGATGTCTCCTATCAGTTCCAGCTTGATCCCTAATTTAGGGAAGCCTAATGTAGAAACCACCTACAATATATAGTATGTCTGCATAAAGCCTAGAGTAAAAAAATATTGTGACATTTAAATGGCAGAGTAAATGGTAAAGGCCAGATGAAATTCCCTGATGCTTAGTCACAATGGAAGCAGACTCCCCAGAAGAGCTTTTTAGCTTTTTTTTTTTTAATCTGCCTTCCCTCAAGATCTGTGGTTTATGAGATATTCATTCTCTAACAACAACAACAAAAAAATTAAATAAAACAGAGAGAGAGGGGAAAAAACTGGACTGAATATTCAAATAGATATATAATTTCCTTATCAAAAAACTGAGACACACAATGTGGATATTTTATTAAAACGAGATGCCTTACTCAGCATTAACATATGTATATATTCCCTGTACAGTCCTGCACAATAAGATGTTCTCCATAGTCAGTATTTAATGTTTTTTAAACAGTGAATCTTCAATAACCATATTTTTTTAAAGCAGCCTAGACATTATTGATACACATTATTCAAAAATGGGGAATAAAGTTTGGATTTGTGGGAAAAAGTAAAGGCAGGAATATATGTGCCAGTACAGAAAGTATCCAATATATTTAGCTATGCATAGAGCTGTGCAGCTATTGTTTACAGCCAGCTACTATGGGTGAATTGAAATCTACAGTAATGTCTTCAGATTTATTTTATTTTTTTTTTTTAATGGCTGAAGGACTATGGAAAGCAGAATGCCTCTCAATCTTTGAAAGGGCAATAATCATCAAGGACATTATGGAAGAAAACTAACTGTAACCACACTTTATACCGTGTAAGTATTACCTTTTGGCTAAAAGTATTTCTCACAGAAATGGTAGTTTGTTGATAGGAGGGGTTTTCTTAACTTCAGTAAAAGCATCATCTGTAACCCGGCAAAAATCAGGGTCCATCAGTATAACTATGAAACTAAATATCTATTTACCAATGTGTGAACTTTGTTCTTTCCCACAGTAACTAAATGAAATGCTTGATTTTACTACCATATGCAGCACCATATACAGAAAAGTGAGCTTTTGTCAAAATTCTGAAGTTTTATTAAAATTTAATTCCTCTATCTACATTTTATCATCTTCTTAACTACCTTAATTTCTTATGCTTTGGAGAACTATCACTCTTCTCTGGACTCTTTGTACTCGGAAGGGTAAACAGTATGTTTTACAGGAAAAGTACTTAAATCCTAAATCTTACGTAAGTTGTCACCTTCTTTCCGAATTCCTGCAGGTAAGTACTTCTAAGCCATTCTAAGGATATAGTAACAAAGCAAAAAGGGAAAAAAAATTAAAATCAAGGACTGTAAAAACTCTTTTCGCGGAAGTGAAAACTGGAGAAAGACTGATAATAGCCTTGAAAATCTAAGGTGCTTCCAACAGAAAAGGAATGTGCTACTTTCCATGTCTACATGGGATAGGCCAAATCTCAGTAGTCTTAAATTGCAGCAAGAGATTAGAGATCAAGTTAGACTGCAAGGGGAGGGGACGAACATCTGAAGGCAAAGATAACTGAACCGAAAGGTATTATCCAGGGAGTTTTTTTAATGTTTTTTACTGGAAATTTTTGAGAACAGGTTGAACAAGCATTTGGAGCTATGGCTTACCAGTAATTAATCCTGGTTAGGAATCGTGGTCTGGCTGACTTACTTCGATACAGGAAAATTAAATACAAACTTACAGTACAGAGCTCAGAAGTTCTAATGAAGACCAGCTCCGATCTGGCATGACACTGAGGCTTGATGCCATTACTGAGGACAAGGACTAAACCATTTTTGCTCATTGGTTAGACTTACCCTAAACAGTGAGGGTGTTCTATGAAACATATACACATTATATCCAGATATGCACGCATACTATTTTACTTGAAAGCAAGGCAATTTCCCTGACTCCCCATAGTTTAACTTAAAAATAAAATAAAATAAAATCAGGGGGTGTCTTTTTCTCTCCCCCACCCCCAGTCAATTAGATAATGACTGTTTGACATGGAAGGTCTCACAGTGATGCAGGAATACAAAACTGCCTGAGGCAGCTCAAAGTTTGCATGAGATGACAGAGTGATGACAGTTGTTTTTCTCCATGCAGTCGGGAGTCTGTGTGGTATACTATATTTTAGCAGATTCCTTGTGATTTCTGGCAGCTGTACATCTCTCCCTGAATTGCAGATCATCTGGAGGTCACACGTGGGAAAGCAAAATGGAAAAGTATTAGAAGTTATGATGGAAATCTTACACTTGTGGTAATGTATGTAGAAAAAAAACTAGCAACTGTGAAATCAGGAAGAAACACAATGTGGTAGAGGCAAATGTGCAAAGACAGAAATATAAAAACAGAAGCTTTTAAAGGTTGGCTCAGTGTAGAAATCACTCACTGGACTCAAATGAAAACATTTTTTACTTAAAGAAGTAGAAGTTGCAGAATTTGTGTGTACTCAAAAGAAGAGACGGAGACCTGGTTACACCAGAATTTATTGAACTGAAAGCTCAAAAAACCAGCAACCTTATCAACATTCACATTCCAGCAGTTTGAGGCTATATTACATACTATCAGCTGTTGAGCCAAACAAAATCAAGGGTGGATGTCTACACACTCAATTAAGAGTTTGATAAATGTTCTCTGGAGTAAGAGACTGGGTGTGATATCAAGAAAAAAAGTCAATGTCTTCCTTATAAATGCCAAAATAGTTCAAACTGAGATTTTTTCAAAACCAGATAAGGGATTTGGCTGTACAATTCCCACTTAATTTAATGAGCATAGAGTACTTAAATCCCTTATTCGCCTTTGAACCTAAGGATCTTTCAGTGTTCTGCTGCACATTCTTAAGCTTCCTTCAGTATGAAATTATGCTTATTTCTTGAACATTATGCTATGCACTTCATTAAAAATATTACGTTAAAAAGTTGATTTATGGCAACAAGCTATGTGGTTGCTGGGCTCCAGAGTCACTACCTGGCAAAATAAAGACACAAGACGTTCCAAGTTCTGTGTAGTTATTTTATACCTAGAAACTAAGCATTAAAAAAAAGAAAAAAAAAAAGGCAAGTGAAATCATACTGAGATAAACACTACAATATTTTTTCAGCAATGCACTTCTAGGCTTAAGATATAAATAAAACTCTAAGTTTTGTATATATGACCAATCAAATTATTCTTTCATGCATATATATGCAAAGACTTTATTCCAGAAATTGTGGCAGGTGCCTTTAACCTGTTATTTAAAAGAGATTTCCGAGATGGCTGTTACAGTTACATAAATTTTCTATAACCTCTGTCAGCAGTGCAAGCTCAGTAGCAAAGCCTACTATCTGAATCATGAATACTTTATTGCATTAGGCCCAATAAATGATTAAAACTGTAGAAGAGGCGGAATAAGAATTTTGGCACCACCAGCACAGGTGAACAGATTTTTTTAAAAAATCTCTGTTGAACTAGTATAAAACCCCATCCACCCAACACCACCACTGTTTAATACATAAACCGAGGTCTGAACAGATGCTTCAACATTTGAAATCAGGATCTTTCAATACCAGTCTTCAGCCTGTAAAAACAGATACAGCCTTCTTATAAATCTTGGTCTAGAAGAGACAACAACATTTCAAAACAGCATGGATTTTTACCTAAGTCAGTTTCTACACAACTGTTTCCTTCAATGAGACTTGTTTTTAGAAAGCGTATGTTTAGGAAAACTAGTAAACATGGGCCTTGCAACTGACTTTTGCAACAGCCATTAAAATAAAAAAAAATAATTTTTGTTAAACTTTAAATCAGTCAACTACTGAAGGGCTCAGTAAGCACATGCACCCACAATTTCAGTGATAAATTTGCTTTACACCAGTAATCTACTCTGTACGTGTCAAGGCTGGTGTCTTCATTGCCACTTTCCCAACTACTTCAGTTCAATGAACAGCTCATTCACAAGTTAGAGTCAAGCCGGAGACAGGAAAGTCAGATTTCCACCTCCCAGCGTACGAATTTAAGACAGCAGGCACAAAGATTAAATAGACTGAGAACGCAGTGATCTGAACCAACATAACCCAACCTTGTTTCTGTGCATCTACACAGACATTCTACCAAAATACAGCATGATAAATTTTGACTGAAGAGCCTGAAATCCAACTCCTGTATATATGAAATATGAGAAAGGAATATGCCTAAAATATTTAGTAGTCAATCTCCCTAGCTAGCAAAAAGTAGACCCCAGTTAAATCCAGAAGTGAGAGACATGTAAATTAGCATGCTACAATGGCTAACACCAAGAATCAACTCTTTGAGGAAAGAGATACAAAATCACAGATCAAACACAATTCAAACCAACCATGTGCATTCAGTCTTATCCGTTCCACCTTTTAACAATTTGCCTGCATTCCATAAATGGGTGACAGTGATGTGTAAACAAAATCATCGTTTTTATCAGACAGACTGCAGAAGTAGCAGTTTCTGTGATTTTCTGTGGCCTAAAATATTTAAGGACTTGTTTTATACATAGCTGAGAAAGGCCATCTAAGAGAAATTGGGGCAACATATAGACACATACATGACTAAAATGGAGCAGTTTGTTTTAACTGTAGAGCTAGCACCACGAAGTTTGTTTAGAAAGGGATACTTAGCAGGGTCACCAGTTCAGCAGACACACCTGCCAGCATCCCTGCTTCAGGACCAGGACCAGCCCCCGGGAAGCAGGCCTTTCCCCGAGGCAGTCGCAGCCAGAGTAATTACACACAATGGTGCTTCCAACGGTGCCAGCCCAGGAGTCCTCTCCTGAGGTGCGACTGCGCTCCCTTGACAGGGCGAGAAAACGGCGAGCAGCATCGCAGACCTACGGACCTGCCCACCACCACCACAGACTTAGTGTAGTCAACCACCACTTCACTGCCTTCTCCTTCCCAGGATGGCAACAACTCCGCTATCCCTCCAGGGTACGCGATAGGGAAGGGAGAGGGGAAAGGCCGGGGGGCACGGAGCGGGAGCCCCGTGCAGAGGGGACCCGGGACGCACTTTCAGCTCCTCCGCGACCCCTCGGCGGGGAAGCGGAGCCCCCATCTCCCGGGCTGCCGCCCCCCTCCTTCTCCCTTCGCCTCCAGGGGAGGAGTGGTGCCGGAGGGAAGGGGACGGGGGGGGGGGGGCCTCGGTCCGCCACCGCCAGGAACAAAGGGCCCTTCGATAAGCCGAGCCGCAGAGCACAACAAAGGGGCCTAGAGACCGCGAGAACCGGGGCGGCCGCCGGGGATGGAGGCGGGGGAGAGGCGGGGGAAGGGGATTACAGGCCGGGCCGGAGCGGCCCCGGCGCAGGGGGGCGGGCCGTTTCATCTCAGCCCACAATGAACGGCGGCGGCGTCGTCAATTGCCCCGCGGCGCCCAGCCGGGCCCGGGGCACTAACTCCCTGCGCGCTATGCCCCCCCCCCCTTCCCTCATCCCGCCCGGGCCAACCGCCGCACCGGGCCGTTGGCTGCGGCTCCCCCCGGGGCGCCCCAGCGAAGGCGGCGCTGCTCCCGCCCGGCCCCCCGTACTCCCTGTCACCCGTGCACGCACACACGGCATATACACACACACACCCCGCGGGGGAGGGGAGGCCGCGGGCGGGGGCACGGAAGGGAAGGAAGGGAAGGGAAGAGGCGGCCTGACCTGGCAGAGCTGCGTGCAGTACTCGGTAGCCGCCTGCACCGCGGGCTCGGGGCTCTCCCGCAGCCCCGTCTCTAGCTCCAGCAGCCGCTCCCGCAGGCGCTGCATCTCCAGGAGGTCGCCACCTAGGCTACCGCTCTCCTGCTCGGCCTCCTCGTCCGCCATCTTCGCACCCCGCTCTGTCGCGTACGCAGCCCCCCCTGCCGCCTCGGCCTCTCGGCCCCCACCGCTCCGTTTCCAGGTCACGTGATTACACAATGCCACGTTCCAGGGAGGGGTCACGTGCCTGGAGACGACGCGGAGGGGGGTGGGGGGGCCGCGCGCGCGCGCGTCCCCCGCGGCGTAGAACCGGGCGGGGGGGGAGGGGGGGGGCGGGGCGAGAGCGCGAAACGGGGCGCGCCTCCGCGCGCCACGTGACCGCGGACGCCGCGCGCCGGCCGCCACGTGACGTCCCTCACTACCCTCCCGCCGACGGGTTTTGGCGGCAAACAGCAGGAAATGGCGGTAGTGGTGGCGCGGGCTCGCCGGGGTTGTCCCGCGGGAAGGGGCTCGCTGCTGCCCCTCGAGGTGCGGAGGCACTGGCGGCCTGCGCATGGCCTCATAGCGCTGGGGCTGCTTCCCCCGCGCCAGCCGCCACGGTGTGGTGCGAGGCTGCGTCGGGAGATCCAACAGCCTGGGCGCGCTGTTTTCTCCATGCTCCTGCCTGAGAGGGCTGTATGGCGCTGAGTCAGCCACGGTCACCACCACTGCAGTTGTGTTGCTACTTGTTCACTCCGCTGCAGGATGTAGTGGGGTCTGTTAGCCTCGAGGATGCCGCTCAGTTGTCATCTTCATGTCTGCATCGACCTACTTTCGTTATAACTGGAAGTGAGAAGTGTGGATTTGCTCTTCAAATGAAACAGTTGAGATCTGGAGTCTCTGGAGGGCTATGCTGCTCACACCATCCTGGTGCTCGGCCAAGCACCTTCTCACACTCTACTGGTGTGCTCAGAACAGTGGAAGGCTCCAGTGACAGGCATTAACCTCCCCTGCATCTGCCGGAGAAGCAGAGGAGACTCACCCGTCACGAGTATTGGAAAGGCTGGAGATTGGCCTGAGGCATTGACTGATGAGGAGGAAAACATGGACCCAATGGGCACTGAATTGGCATGGATACATGTTTTGTAGTCTTCTGTGCTCTATAGGTTGACACAGGTTGATGGCTTCACACTCGTCGTGTTGACAGTGTTCACTGTGGTACAGAGGAAGAAATGTGTTACTGCAGCAAGAGCGTTGTCTGTCAGGACTGAATTGTTTCTCTTAGCCAGCAGTGATAGAATGTGCGCTGTGTTGAGTGGGGCATTTCACATCATCCGAAAAATGAGGAACACTGCTGTATTGCACTGACTTCAATCAGGTGTACAGTTTTTTGGCTATAAGAGACTGTAGCTGCAGACTCCTCAGTCTGTCAGCCAGTCTTGCTGGCATACAGCATCCTACACCAGTGACCTTCTATGACCATTGGACTGATTTGATTATTATGTACTTTTTTTTTTTGTCATAAAGGAAAAATGGGACTGCCTACTTCTTGCATACAGTTCAAAGCTGAGGCATGTAGTGGAATGAACACAATCTGAGCTGGAAAGAAAAGAGGTTTCTCTTGGGATTGCAGAAATGTTAGTCTGTAAGTGTAGACATTCCCAGTGATAGTATTAAATACGTAACAGTTTGGAGACGGGCCTGGGGGTCCGGTCCAGAAATGGTCACAGTTTGGGTCATAGCAGTAAACCCGAAGTGGTATGTTTCTAGTTTCCAGTACAAGTAACCAAGTAAATATTTTATTTGCCATTGTAAGCCTGAAACCTTCTAAGTTTCTGATTTTTACTGTATATGATACCCACTCTGTTCTAAGCAGAAGAAGATAAAACTTTCAGCTTTCCCATTCAAGGTTTAATGTACTACCAGAAAAATGTCTGGTCTATATGTATTCCTCACCACCAAACTGCTTGTAACGCCAGTACTAATGAGTGATGCAAATACTAGAAACAACTATGTGAAGACCTATTTATTCTTTCTCAATCACTTAATTTATCTACAGGAACTCAAACAGTTTCTCCTCTGGATAACTCTTTCAGTCCTATATTGCGCTATGTGTGATTATTTTCACTTTAGGCTAAACCACAAAAGCCATATTCATAGTCTGTCCTTGTTTTAGCTTGCTGTCTTGTTTCCTCCTTGCCCAGAGGGTGTTTTGAATTGAGCCCAGGCCAGGAAGGAAGGAGAGACATGAAACACAAATTTCTTGCTCATGCAAAAGGTTAGCACTTGGAGATGGTAGGGTAAGGGTCGTTTGTTTTGTTCTCATCAGGGTCAAGCAGAAAGGACCCTGTCTTTCAGCTGTGCTATCCTGAAGAGTGCTTGTGCTTAGGCCTCCAGGGGTTTTGGTCAAGGGAGAATCATGATTCACAGGCAAGATAATTACTAAGCTTACACCTAACAGACCAAGGAAGGAATTAGAAAGTAGAAGGAATGACCACAAACAGCAGTGAGTAAGAGTATTATACACTGTGGTAGATAGAGCTCATGGAAGAGAAGAGCTGGTGCCTGGTGGTGACAGGAAAGAGAGAAATTGTGCAGAGAAGACAGTCTTTTCAGATACGTCTTTTCTCCATGGTCTTGTGAGGCAGGCTATGAGGCAGTGAAAGAATGAATGTAAGAGAGAGGAGGCTTACTACTGCAGCGGAAATACAGTCAAGGAAGGCATTTGCTGTACTGGAAAATACAGCGAAGAAAGAAGCAGATGAGGAAGATGTCTGTATGGGGAAGGACAATGAATCCGGGGTGGGGCAAGGGGGAGGAAGAGATGACAACAAACCAACCGAAACATTCTAGGGAATAAAAAGAGGGTGGAGATTGTGAGAAAGAACAGAAAAATGATGGGAGACTGGGAGGGGAAGAACACGAGTTTTACACCATTACAAAGATGGAATTTCTTGTTAAAAGGAATTGACAGGCTTGTTACTAGGGTGTGCTAGAAATAAAGATTTAAGATAAAGGCTCATGGCAGTAAAGATTGCTCATCATCAGAAATTCCTTTGGGATTTAGATACACTCTTCCCCACTCTTACTCTTGTCACTTCCTTCACTGACTCAGTATTTCCACAGTGTGGTATTTTCCTAGCTCCACATTTCAATTCTCATGTTTCAAACCAACCTGTCATTAAGAGGAGGCATATCTTATGGCTCTTCAGATAGTCTGGTTGTATGTTTTGGAGCGCTGGGTCTGGCTAGAAATGCGTAAGAGAAAAAGGAGTCTTCATGATCTAAGCTTCCCTGTATGTGGGTTATTTACTTACCAGTTTTTTGAAATCATTTTAAAGAAAGAAACAATTTACATGATGTCCCACTACTGATTTTAAGATGCTGGAAAAGAAAAAGAGAGCGAATAGCAAGAGGAGTACCAGCGGTTCGGATGACGGACAGCAAGGAGAAAGAGTTGGAATAGTGATGAAAGTGTTGCTTAGACTGTATGTAGCTGGTAGTTGGGAGAAGGACTATAAACTCTTCCAGGGAGAATGTCTTGTTAGCAAGAAACAACTGTAATGTTTGCATATCATTGGAGCCCTGGCAACAAAGCTAGATCTTTTAGGCATACAATCATAGAATAGTATGGGTTGGAAGGGACCTTCAAAGGTCATCTGGTCCAACCCCCAACATAACAGAAGATAGGACAGAACAAATTGGGACAGGAGCACACAAATATTAAAACACTCATGGTGTTTGGGAGGCAAAGAGGATTGATGGAGGGTTAGAATTTGCAGTGTGATAGATAGTAAAGAAAAAAAAGATAGGGAAGATGAAGCAGAACTTGTTTATGTCAGTGTTGGGGAAATGCAGCAAAGAGCTGCTGTTTGAGAGCCTGAAGATGTGTTGGAGATGTTTGGGTTCGAGTCTGGGGAGAAATAGTTTTTGTAAGATATTAGGAAAATATTGGAGCAAAAGTAGGTTGATAACTATGGTTCCTTAATTTCAAAGGTCAAATTCTGACAAATTAAGGGAATGAGTTGCTGACGACAGCTGCATCTAGGTGGTTGAGGACTTGTATGTGGAGAAGGCTTGGCATCTGTCAAGTCTCTGCAAAAAAAGCATCTCAAACAAGAGGGACAGTCAGTCCCAGCTGGATAAATAGCCACTTCAAAAGGGTTATTGGGAACAATCAAAAGCTTGAAAGGAATGGAACAAAATGATTGCTTGAAAAATATTAAGAAGGGTAAGAATAAAGTGAGAATTGCCAGAAGCCCAGCTGAGTTTCCTTACAAAGGAAATTAAAGCAGGGGCTAATGAGAAAAAAGCTATGAAAGCAAATGTTTCCACATTTGAGATGAAAGGAAAAAACTGATCACATACCCATCTGAAACATCAGAAGACCTTTATTCAGCCAGAAATTTCCATTAATGATGTAGGTACAAAATTATGAGCTGTAATAATGAAATGTGCTGATGATACAAAATAGTGAGACACTTTCAATATGAGAAGGATCAAGACTAGGTGACCTTGAGAACCTAAATAATAGAATGAATTAATTTTAATAACACAACACACAAGGAGACCGATAGCAGTACTTTCTGCTAGGAGGGAACCTCATTAGTTGGAAGTGACAGTGGATAGAAAGTGCTCATTGTATTGGTTGATGATGACCAAGTAACATCTATGATCCAGCTACAAAAAAAGTTACTAAAATCACACGATGTGCCAGATCAGCTATTTCCATTAGATACTGCAGATAAAAATATTGGTCTCATCTCATCTGAAACAATTTGTGTGATTCTGGTCACTATTATTCAGAAAAGATGAGCTCGCACTGCAGGAGGTACAGAGAAAGACTCAAAAGGATGATCAGTAAAATGGAGATGCTGTTTTATGAGAGGAGAATAAAAATGGTTCATGTAGCTTAGTGAAACAAAAGGTGAAAAGAAGTATAATTTCGGTCTAGAAACACTAAAAGTAAGCATCAGTTAGGGGAAAAGCTTTTCAAGCTAAAGAATGGTGCCATGTGAAGAAAACCTGGTGTTAACTGATTGCTGAGTATGTCGAAACAGACTTAGCTATCATATTAAACAATAAATAGTGCTATTTCTAAGGCACTTGTGTGTTCCTCCACAACATTACAAAAGAAAACAGCAAAATGGCACGTTTGTGGAAGGCGATCTGGTCATGAAAATTGATTGCAAGTGAAACATGAACTCCAAAAGGGGGAAGAAAATTAATCTCATGTAGTCACATCTTTTTTAATGATACTGCTGGCTTTTGTCAAGGCTGCGGCCATTTCCACCCATATTCAAAATCACTGATGTATGTCTATATACATTACTCAGTAATCAAAGTGGTTTAATTGTCTGTCAGCAAGGAAAAAAAATAACTGTGCAGAGTATAGTCTGTAGGTTGTCTTCTGCATGAGCTGGGAGGAGGAAAGGAGAAAGTTTTGCAACATCTGCTTTCAGACTGCGTGGAGAATCTTTCTGTTCCAGAGGGAGCAAATTAACGACAAGGGAGGACAGCACATTTGAAAATACAGCCTGGGTCATGGCTTGAACTGTTTTCTCAAAAATTTTTGTTCCTACAAAATAGTTTCAGAGCTATCTTAAAAGCAAGGGAGTGGTTATGTTCTCATTTTACATAATTTAATACAAACCACAATGCTATTACCTGTAATTAATGGTGCCTTTTTTCCTTTCCAGTTGTCTTTTCTGCTTATCATTTTCCTTTTTTCACTTCCCAGTGCACAATGCCTGAATCCTCAATAGTTTTATTCTCATTGAGACAATCTTAACGGAGTTCTGGCTGTACTTTAAAAATTAAAAGAAAGAAAGTGTGTCCTGGAGATGGATATGTTTCCCCTCATTGCATTCTTTTCTTCATTCCCTTCCCCATTTGACAAGATAAGCATTTAAATTAGGAGGATTCCACAGAAACACTTTTTTTTTAGTTTTGTGTGTCTAAGAACTGGATCATTTTTCATGAGTGTAGAAAAAAGGGATTGGGCATCAGGATAGGGCAGGCTTTGTAAACAGCTTGGGCAGGGTGGGGAGAGAGTTTATTTAAAATGACAACTGTGGGTATCTTGCTGAGAGGTAAAGGAAGAATTTGCTGGTAGGTCTGAGGTAAATGAAATAAAGATTTTGGTTTTCATGTTGGATCAGCATTCTGCGTTCCTGATGCTCTGTGGTTTAGCTATTTTATAATCAGTTTATTACTTAGCAGTGACACACAGCTCTTTGCTGTGATAAAGCATAAAAACGCTTCCCAAGAGTATGTTTTACAGCAACATATTTATTTTAAAAAAGAATATTTCATGGATTTTTTTCAGCAAATTAATACTGAAAACCTTTGGTGTAATACAGATGCCAGTGCTAATAGAAGGAAAAAGAGGTGCAGCCTGCAAAGGGCAGGAGGAAGTAAGGGATGGATTTTAAACATGGGTAGTATAAATGCTCTGTAATCCCTTACCATTCTCTGACTGCTGATGCACTACATGTACTGCCTGTTACAGCAATATTGATTGCAATCAGATGATAAAATCATTGCACAGAGAAAGAAACCACTGCAGTGAAAATGAAAAGATGGAAATGTAATGAATTCTTGATTCAAAAATGATTTCTTGGAATAAAATGAGAAACTCATTCTTATAGCTGACAGTTAGTCATGGGAATAACAAAGCGCTGAAAAAATACAACTATTTTAAAATAAAATTCATTTCAAATTATGTTTTTATCTTCAACAACCATCCCACACTTTTCATCAACATTCCTTATGCTGCAAATTTTCCTCACTCGCGGCTTTAGCTTTACTTACAATTAATCCACTGGTATTATAGAGATGGCGATTCTTGCTGGAATGCATTAACTTCCTCTGTTAAATCCCCCCTCAGGCAAACCACTTGAAAAATATTTCCTTTGTCTAGGACACACAGTTTAGTAGCTCTCTTCTTACTGTGAGATAGCACTTATGCAGTGATTTATGCATTCTATTCAAATACAAAAACTGCATTAAATTATGTTACATTAAAAGACCTGAGACACACATTCCATTACTTAGGCACCATTGTGTAAGGAAAAATGTAGGTCTGATCCTGTTGCCACTCAAGCCATGCTTACAGAAACGTTGAATCATTGCAATGTGGAGTTGCAGTGATGTAGGGTTATTAGGAGTTGAGTGACTTTTGACTTACAGAGACCAAACAGACCTTTCAAACTCACTGATGACCACATACACCTTTAGTATTAATCATACAAAGTTGCTATGTGCTATTTCAAAGGCAGTGGGATCAGGGTTTCTGGAGGGAAGATTTCACAGCTTCTGAAATATCCTGTTTCAATGCTTTGGAATCCTAACTGAATTGAATCATAATACCTAACTGAATTCTCTGCTGCGAATTTGACTGATCTTTGTCCTTCCTCTCGTTGTCGGGGTGGAACAATGGTCATCAAATCTTTCATGGCAGCTTCCTACATTTTGGAGTGCCGCTATAATGTTCCACCTTGATCTCTTAATTTCTCAATTTACTGCTCTATTTCTAAGACACACAAACCCGGTTCCTTCAGCTTTTCTCACAGCTGCTGTTTCCTAAACTCTCCTTGCTGTCATATGGCCCCCCCATGGATTGCTACTATGTTTCTTGGAGTACAGTGACCAGTGCCCAACCCAGTACTACATTTGCTGGGGCTTTGCCAGAGCTAAGTGGAATAATTACTCTTTGTGTCATCTGTTACATTGTTGACTCTTTAGTTTGTGATCTCCCACATTGTTTTCTGTCTACACAGTCATTTCCTATTCTATATTTAACTTTCTGCCCTCATTAGATTTCTCTTTCCAAAACATTGTCTGGTTTGTATTTTGTCTGGCTGGTTTTAGGCTTCTGCTTCAATTGTTGAGCCCTATTTTTAGAGCTATTTCCATCCTTCAGAGCACTTTGCCACTTTCCCCAACCTGATGTCACCACCGAACTGTGGCAGCACAGCCATGTGCCATCACCCAGGCTGTTAATGGATGTGGGGAATAAAACTGGCCCCGGGACAAAGTCCTGTGGCTCTTCCCAGATTGACAGCAAACCATCAATTACGGAACTTTGAGAATAGTTTTTCAAATGTCGTGTGCACCTACTGGGTTGCTGCTTACCCCTGGAATGCACTGTCGTGGCTTACTTGGGAAAATGCTGTGTGGGACAATGTCAAAAGCTTGTCATTGTCAATATGCATCATATCTGCTATTTGCACTTACTTGCTAGAGCAATTATCCTGTCAGAGAAGGAGATTATCAGTTGATATGAGTCTTTTCATGACAAACCAATTTTGACTGTTTTTTAATAATTATCATAATCTTTCAGGTATTTACAAGTTTTTTATTTAATAATTTGTTCTGTTTCAAGGGGTAGAAGTTAGGTTGACAGGTATAAAATGCTCTGAGTCCTCTATCCTCTGTTTTAAAAATAAGTATTGCATTTATGCTTTTCCAGGGTTAGAACCTTCCTTGCTTGCTGTTATTTCTTAAAAGCAATCATCAATGATTCAAACATTACTTCAGGTAGTTCTCTGAACTTTCATGGTGAATTCTGTCACAGCCCACTAATTTAAACACCTCTAACTTTGTTTTTTTCCCCTAGGTATCATGGGATCAAGGGCTGGGCTCTCTAAGCTTGTACTTGACAATCCCGATACCATTCTTCAGTGTGTGTGCTTAGTGTCAAAAAATTGTTGTAATCAGCAAAGCATGTGTGCTTATGTACACCCCTGCTCAGGCAACGTGTAAGTACATGATTAAATGCTGCTGAATTCACTGGGACTTGCTACATTACCAAAGTTAATGAGACTTCGCACCAGCGGCTGCTCTGCAAACAACTGCAGACTGCTCACTTGGGGACCTCGTGTGATCCCCTGCCCTAAATTGTGCTTGAATGTCTGCTTGCTGTTGGAAATTATCTCTCTCTCTGCATACAGGGGTAGAAGGAGAGAGTATGTTGGTGGGGAAGGAGAGCAGAGGTGAGCGTAGTTGCTGCTGGGCATGAATGGACTGTGCCCCGAGGTGTTAAACTAGGATGTGTGCCAGCCTAGCCTCAAGCGCTCAGTCTTGTCTTTGGCCTCGGGCAGATCGATTGGCTGAGCTCCAGGATGAGCAAGGAAACAGGTGCAGAGGCGCCTAAGCTGTGCTGGTCCTGGCTACAGGTAGTATGCAGTTGTACTGTGACTCTGTGACTCCAGCGGCAAGCCTTGCTTCTCAGCTGAACTTAGTAATTTAGGTGTGGCAGCACGCTGCTGTCTCTCTACTTTTGTAGTCAGTGTGTTCATACGGGGCCATACCACGCTGGTGGATGTCCTGGTGCCATTCAGTGCCTGCAGAATGGCTTCTAGATCCTGTATTGATACCCTCCCTTGCCCTTTTTTAACCTGTTTTCAGAACGTCAGTATCTGTAGCAATGTTCTAAGAAAAGCTGTAGTGGTTGAAATAGGGAATAGATGGAGTAAATTTAGACAGGCTGCTAAAAAGTGAGTCTTTTTGGTCTTTTGGGGCTTGCCATGAGTTTCATCTGGCCAAATATAAGAATCTGAAGTGCAGCTGTAGATGCCTACATCTGAGATAGTTGTCTAGGTTCCCATTATAACCAAGGAGAGTGGTCAGTTTACCTTGTCCTGAGATACTTCTCAAAAATAGGTCTAAAAATGCCCTTTTTTCTGTTTTGATTCTGAGTGGATCTAGACATCCAGCTCAGGTGTCTATATGACATTGCAGGTGTGTGCATCCAATCAGACAAATCTCAGTCTTATTCTGCAATTTTGGAGAATATGTATAGCCATACCCTCAAAGATACATTCCAGATACAGTAAATAACGAAAGTATCAGTTCATATCCATGCCTGTTTGTTTGTTTGTTTGTTTTAATTTCTCTTCCATGCGCTTTCATCTGCATTCAATTTTATTATGTTGGACTTTAATTTGCTAGACTGATGAATCACTTTCCCCATGGTTAGTGCTTGCTCATTCCTCATTTGTAGATGGTACTGATTGCAACTCTGTATATAGGAATTAGTTGAGTGGGAGGGAAAGCATGTATGTAGGATTTAAAGTTCTTCTTGTAAACATTTGCTAGACCACCACCCAGATATTCTGTGATCCAGCAGTGATTCGCAGGCAGCAGGATTAGTAATTCTAACCTAAATTGAAGGTAGGCACAGAGGACTCTTTTTGTACACCCCAGGAAACTGAATACATCACTCACTACCTTGCCTGTCCTGCCCATTTGCACAGAGCAATTCTGTAAGTTGTGCTCTGAGGACTACTCGTTATATGTCTATGAGTCTTAATTCATTATTTGCTGGATATAGCTTTTTAAAACACACTCCTATGGGTATCAGGGCTGCAAAGGTTCCCAAGGACATTGCTTCCCTTGTTTCATTGCAACATTGTTAAAGCAACATTGGTGGAAGAGCTAAAACGGAGAGCCAGGAAACTGTTAAAACACAAAGGCATTGGCACTGAGCTTTCCTTTTCCCTGTCAGAGTGAGCTGATTTCACACACACGACCCTTTAAACCAATAAATCAATGGCAGACTCGTGACCTTATTTGCTGTAATGAATCAGTTGTATTGCCATGTTCTGCAGCACATCAAACAGCAGCAAATCTGGTTTCATCGGTGCTCTGCCTGCTTCAGTGCTGCAGTGAAGCTCTGTTTAAAATTAAAAATGCATGTTTCAGCTTGATAAGGCATATCAAATACTAACATTTGTTACCTAGTCATACTTCACTTGGTGGTATTTGATACTAGCCAATAGAAGTAGCGAGGTTGTGCTGTCTCTTGAATTTCCTATCTAACATTTAGATATGGCATTTAAAATGTTTATAAAATACCAAAACAACTTTAAAGGATATTCCCAGGAAAAAATACAGCCAGTTAACAAATGGTAGCATGGAAATGTTGTTATTAGCTTGCTAGCCAAAAGCTCTGGCTGCCTTCTTAAAGCAGCGTGTAGTGCACTCCTGAAAAAGACATCAATATCCTGAGGTTGGAGCTGAGTGTTTGCTTGCAGGATCTTGTGTGTGACTTACCAGCACAGTTTTTCACTAGTCTGTGGGTATCTGCCTGTACCAAAGACTAGAAGCTGAAGGACCTCAGTATGAATTTCTGTGAAATCAAAACAAGTGCAGTTAAATGCATTTAGTGTTAGTCTGAAGGTTTCTCTATGCAGGCTCTAGCTCTCTGCGAATAGCCTGGGAATAGCTCTGGGAAGTTATGTTTCTGAAAGTCTGCTTACTGTCATCACAGCAGCTGCACTTGCAGCACCATCCTTTAAAAGGATGCAGTGCGTTCCCTTCTTCATATGAAGCAGAGTGTTGATCTTTGGTAGTTACACTGTCTAGGAGCCCTTGTCATGGTTAAAAATAGTTTGAATAAAAGGATAGTCTTTGCTGCAGAGAATTTTAAAGCTAAATACCAAACAAGATAAAAGATGACAAATGAGCACAGACAAAGGGAAAGAATCTAGGAGGCAATTAACAGATAAGATCAATTCTCGCCTTCTTCCCCTTCCTAACCTTCTGGATGGGCTTTAGGGAGTTACAGAGAACTTGGGAAACAGCATGGACCTCAGACTGTATAAGTGTAAAAAAACCCCATGACTGTATCTATTCCTGGCATATTAGCCGTAACACTAAAGGTTCTTTGGGCTGGATTCGTCTGGTCAAGGGTGGATATCTTAAAAACTAGATAGGACTGTCTAAGCCAGTTTTCTTGATCTGTCTATAACCAGCAGAGAGAAATCAGCAATTGTAGGACATCACCCACTTCATTCTAAGGAGAGTGCTAGAATAGGTTAGATGAACTGCACCCTGAAAATGCCTGTGTCTTCCCATTGACTGTAGAGGTAGCCAGAGCAACCAGCTTGGTCATTGGGCATCTGTACCTCAGATGTCTAAAGCTGGGGAGAATTGAATCCCAGTGTGGTATTTTTATTCCTTCTGTGCACTTGTGCAAGGGGAAAATATCAATAACCTGTAGTTCTTGACAACTTATTATCAAAAAGCACACGGAAGTTTGCATGCACAAAATAATTCCTGAGTGTTGAAGTAGGGAATAAACCCCTGAAGCATTTTCCACTGCATTTCTCATGTCTGGAAAGAGGACACATGCACTGTCTAGATTGTTTGAACTAGAAGGTTTTATTTAGTCTTTTCTCAGCTCTTTCATTTTATACCTTAAGCTTAGCTTAAGAAATAGGCTGGACCACAAGATAATATCAAATAGAATCTTTTATGTTTTTACTGGTTTTCAGACCACCTTCCCTGCCCTCTCCCTCTCCCCAAATTTACAGCTTAGACCTTTACAGTCTGCTTAGATAGACATTTAGCTTAAATTTGAGATGTAGCTGTGATTCATTGCAGGCCTTTTGAGGACAGTCATGTAAAGTTGCTGGTAATGAATGGCTACTGTCCTGCCTTTTGAGAGTGGGTTAAATTTGAGCAATGTGGGTACTCAACTCTCAATATCCAGCTTCCAAAGCACTGTAAGATCTGTGTTGATGCATCATTATGTAAATGTAAGCCCTTTTTATTTCTGAAAGACAACTGTATGGAGGTGGGCAACATTGGCCTGCTTTACTTTCCAATATGGCATTAATTATAACACACTGCCCATTTTCCATGTGCTGAGTCACACTGATCACCAAGGACCACGTATAATTCCCTTCATTCATTGCTCTGAAAGTCTTTGGGAAATGTGAAACATAACGTTACACACAGTTCTTCCAGAGGGGCAGGTGGCTGTATGAAGGGATTGCTTAGATGTATGATCAGAAGAGACCACTGTGAATGTGGGAACTGACCTGCTGCACTATGCAGACCTAGAACTGCATCTGTAAATTTTGATGACACCCAGAACAGGAGTTTGAGATTTAATGCCTTCAGAAAAATGGCACGTGAGTGAAACAAGAGGAGTTCCTGCTTCTCCAAGCCCGTTGTGAGATGGTGAGTTCTCCAGGGCAGGGGACCATCTCTGCTTGGTCTCAGCATGGGTTTCTTAGGTGCTGCTGCAATATGGATTGGAAATACAGTGATTTTTTTTATTCAGCTGAATGACCTGGCAGTCAGGTTTCTCTGTGCAGTGACAGTGGAGAGGGTAACAGCAACCTGGTAATGAGCCTCTGGTAATGTGATAGAAATAAGCTGTTTTCTTCAGAATTCCTTTTCCAGCTACATTTCTATATCAGTGCATTTTTTTGTTATCAGCAGCATAGCCTACTTCCTGCTTGCTGCAATTTGATCAGATTTTGATGAACTTAAGCATTTTTTCTGCTTTCACTTGCAAAAAGCAAGAAATACAGTTCTCTGAAATGTGAAAGCAATTCATGCTAGAAATCTCTACTAATAGAAGAGGTGATACAGTGAGCATATGGAAGTGTTCAGATTTGGGGCTACGGAAGAATAACAGCTAATTGTCTGAACAATTATTTCTGTATTAGATAGCGAGAGCTGCTGAAATAGCTGGTTATATAAATGAGACATCCTGCATTATTGATCAGGCTTCTTTGTTTTAGCTGCACTGGAAGTATACATTTCACTTTTACATGGCTATTTATCAGATCTAAACCTGACATGCAGTGATCCATTCATATGGCTTGTGGTGGTTGTTTTTTTCATGAAAAAGCTAAATACCAAAATATGTTTAAAGGCTGCATTGTCTCTCTCTCATGGGCTAGCCTTATGGTGCAGGAAGATATTCATTGACATAATCAGTTTGATCAGTAGTCCATCTAGTCTAGTGTTTTACCTCTGTTTAATAATAAGCACTTAATGTTTCAGGAGTCCAACAAACCTGCTTACTTCAACAGAGCAGCGTTGTGCATAACAGGAATGACCTTGTGAGCTGGTTTAGTCACTATATGAGGTGGAGTTACGTTTATTAATTAAAAGTAGAGAAAAAGAATATTGAAATACAATCTCCAAAGTCCTTGGGGTCAAACGTACACGTTAATGACATTTTGTTTGCTGTTCCACAATGCTGTGACAGTTGTAATATTATCTATTTTGATTTTGCTCAAAGGAATTGGATTGCAAATAAACCTATTCCAAAAAGAAGCATGAAAACAGAGCTAAACAGAAGCCATCATCCTCTTAGTACCGTAAGATGCTTGATAACATGCCACGATTAAACATTTTGACCTTGACAAGTTACAGTCTAAAAGGGCGAAAGAGTGTATGTATTCCTTATAATCTTACTGTTTATCTTCCGAGGCACAATTTTTACTTAGCTTTGGTGAAATAATGATTATTGCACGTATTTCTGAAGTGCCATCATCTGTAATCTTAATTACTTTAAAAATAACAACAAAAAATATATGTATTAGTGAACCCTTTTTACACTATGGTTTTAGAATAGGAGAGGCTTTGCAGTCAATTATTTATGTGCAGTAAGTACTGAAAGCCTTATTATCTCAGAATAATCAATGTTTGGCTGAAGCTTGAGAACACTAATAGCTAATCTTAAAAGTCCTGATCCAGTGTCATTTGAAATAATAGCAGAATTCCCATTGATTTTAAGCAAGGGAGGATGAGGCCAGAAAGTATTGCTTTGAGAGATAATTTTAGATAATCAGTTGAAAATATCTGTAAAAACAGAAAAATTGACTTCTGCTCTCCACATAAGATGGTATGAAGTATTTCGGGAGACAGGAGCTCTTGACTTGAAAATGGTGTTTATCTGTTTTTTCTGTTGCCTTGGGGAGTCTTGTTTAAGTGTGTATCTACTGAGCTGGTGTTACTGTCTCTTGGAACAGATGGAGGGCATCTGTAAAAGTTACAAGCAAACTGGGAAGGAGTTGGGAGGCTCAGTGAAGTATCGAAATAGCTGCATATCTTTTTGTTTAAGACTCAAGTTACTTCTTTTTACTTGAATCCTTGTAACATTTTTCTCGCCGGGATATTCTCTCAGTCATTCTGGTGGGGCCTTTTGTTGCTATCTCTCGTTAGCAGTTCTGATTACATGCCTGCGTCAGTGCAGAGTGGCTTGTGGTATGTGGGAGCCTCTCTCCTCTGGGATGCCAGGAAGATAACATGAGAAATGAAGGAAGTGACACCCAAAATGTAAGAGATAGTACCAGTGCTTCAGGACGCCTCTGGCTCAGGGTCCATTGCAGGCTCAGACTTGTGGGTGCTGTGTCAGCTTATAGGGCAGGGCTGGACAAAGAAGCCAAAGAGGTATTCAAAGATTGCAAGGGAGAAGGAGAAAGGAGTTTCTGGCGTTCAGTGACCCATTCCATTCTCAGATGGGGCCTCCTGTTTTCTGAGTTAAACAAATGATGTATGATGGATTTTGGCTGCATTTGGAGGAAGTTCTTGAATGTGATTTAATTCTTATTAAAAAAACCCCCACAAACCCCCCCCCCAAATCCTTTAAAATTCAACCTGCATGTCCATCCAAGCCAAAAATGCTGTCAGAACTTCATTTTAAAGTTTGCTGCTTCTCCTTTGTTTATCTACAAACTATAGGAAAACCAAGAAAGAAAGCAGGAATGATTCTGGTACAACCAAAAGAAGTAGGTGTGCTCTGTACTCTGTTTACTGCTGGGGTAAGTTGTAGCAAACCTTGTATTGCCCTTATTAAAAGTAGGTAGGTCCTGTTTTACAGTGCTGATCTGTGACTACACGTGGGGGGGGGTGTCTGTTTATTGATTAAGTGGAGTTATTTCTGAACAGAAATTTCTTGTTTTCTTGTGAAGCAGGGGAGCCTTTTCCATTTTGGAGGGTGCTCCACACTGTCAGTGCTGAGTGGCCAGGCAGAAAAGCTTTCCTCTAACAAGGAAGAGGCAACATCAGAAAGCAGCCTGTAGATAAGGAGATGTCACTAAGTAGGGAAGTAGGACAGATACCCTGAGACAGCATCTGGCAGAGCAAGGGAAGAGACATGAACTTTCCTTTCCAGAGAAAGCCAGAGAAGGAGCTGTAGGGACCCAGCTCCTAGAAAAGAGGCAAAAGTTGAAACTCCATAACATGTAAGTGCTGAGCTCAGACTGATTTCAGTCTTAACAAGTGCTATATTTAGTTTCACTTATGCTTCTTAATAGAGTCCCAGACAAATTTAGGAACATAGTGGCCTCAAATAAACTTGATAATTTTAGCAGTTTGTTGCCTTTTTCCACCTCACAATGGCTTTTTCTGCTCCTACAAATAGGAAACAAAATACTGATTTGCAAAGCATATTTGATGGTCCAGTTTGGCATACATACTTACCTTTTCATCCATGTACTTATATAGACCATAATCATAATATCAGAGTGTAGCAAAAGCCTGTGAGAGTATTGCTAAGTGATGTAAGAATACCCTGTTTAAAGAGGGGTTCCTCCTTCCCCCTGCCAAAAAACAAAACCCCAACAAAACAAACAGTGAGCCACATTCTCTTATTTCTCATCCAGTCACACATCAAGACAGATTTGAGCAAGTATTTTTAGTTGGAGATTTGGAGCAGCTAACGTAAGAAATCCTCTTAATAAAAATAAGAGCTTTTTTTTAAACTATCTTTTATACCAGTGTAATTCCATTGACTTCACAAGATTTATCCCTAATACATTCTGATAGGAAGAGACTACCAGGTTGTGGGCGTTTTTATTTTTCTTTTACACTGTGGGAGTAACATTGTCACTGTGCTTGGGCCCTTCTAATGAACGAACTACTTTGTATAGCATTTCCTTTCTACTATTTGGTGACATGCTACAATAGGTAAATAAGTACCAACTATGAATGTACAATATAATAATTACTTATTTTCCTGATGATGAAGATAGTTTTCAGGGTTTTGTGAAGCATCAGAAGTCATCTTGATTTTCCCGTAGAACTGCAAGCTGGGGTGAGTATGAAATGGACAGGAAGAGCCAAGTCAGAGGCACTCTATAAACTTCAGCAATTTTCATCAGTTTGTTTTGAATGACAAGAAATATTAAGCTTCTGTCTTCCAGGGGAATATTTCTCAGAAAACTATGTTTACCAATAGCTTTCAAATTTCAACCTTATGCTTTTGTTATTAAATGAAGCAAGATTGTAGGGAGAGAGACTTTTTTTATTTATCTTTTATTAGACCGGCTTGTATTGTTGGACCAATAAAAAAACCAAACAAGCTTCCGGATGCAGAAATCCATCTTCAGTTTTGAAACAGAAGCCAATTTCAAGCCAAGTGTAGGCTGGGGACAATCGCTTTGAGTTTAACTTTGTTACAGTGATCAGTTGAACAAACAGAAGGGAAAAAGGTGTCCAGCACCTTGAAGCAGATGAGGATGTTAGTGTGGGCAGAAGGTTGCAATAGATGTGTCTGAAATAGGTAACAGAGTCTGGGGGTGCTGCTGTTATTAAAAAGGAATGTCAAGGCAAGGGATAGGAAAACTGAGCGGCAGAAATCTGGATAGGTATGACTCACCAAATCCATCTATACAGTAAACGTTTTGGAAGAGACTGGCTGAGTCGTGAATCAAAGCCTCATTTTCATAGGAAGATGATAATGTATATAGGTCTCTTTCAGTATCGTATTTCCAACAGTGAGTGACAAAAAGTAGGTGCTTAAAAAGTAATTTTAAGCCTTTGGATGTTTGGGAGTTTCTTAAAGCTATAAAACATTTGTAAATCTCTAAGAGTAGGATAGTGAACAGTCCAAGCTAGTTACCCTGGGCTATCAATGTTGAAAAATAGTCCCGGAAAAGTGACTTAATCTTGTATCAAAGTAGATGTTTAGGGCTATTTCTCTCCATTGAGTATAAAGGCAGTCCAGAGCCAGTAACACAGGTTTAGGCAACTAACTTCTGCAGTGAACTTCTGACATCTGAAGTGAATCTCCCTCAGGTCTTCAGGACTTTAAAACACAGTGGGGTTGCAGGAATGGCTTTGAGCACCAACCCAGGATTGTCTGCATTGCCAGAGGCTGTTCCCAGTAGGTGTTTGGATGTGCACCTCCCCTTTGGGAAGGGAAGAGTTTAGTGGATGCAAGCCCTGCCATGCTGCTTCGCCTTGGTGCCAGAAGGCAAAGTGAGACCTGTCTTAGTTAGCCAGCATCCACACAGACTCTGTCACTTGAAATTGAGGACTTATGAGTCCCTAAGACTTAAAAATCTGCACCCTGGTGAAATTTTCAGAAGTGCCTTAATTGTATTAGGTTTATTCTAAAAATAAGATGAGATCTTAAAAATAAGATAAGAAATCTTATCTTTACAAAGGTAATCCTTCTATATTTATCCATACATTCATTCTTTGGGCATTAAATTCTAATGGAGATTATTCTTTTAAATGTGTGCAGAGATCACTGCTGCTCTTTATTTTGTTATTCTTTGCTAAATCAATGCCATTGCTGTAGAAGTGTTTTATGGGTTTTTTTAGAAATTAAAAAAAATATTCTAAGAAGCGTCAGGAAACCTTAGTAACACTTCTTTTTTTGAAAGGAGATTCTGTTCACTAAAAACTGCAGCAAATGACTGGATGCTCGATATTTTTGTTCCCCAGGAAACTCATCCAGCACTGAATTATTGCTCGCAAGCTGACCTTTCTTTCATTATATAAGAAAAAAAAAATAATCTTCATGAAAGTCAAGTCGAAGATAAGATCAGCATGGTAGGCTGGTAATTACATAAAGTGATGTTCAGTCATTAGAGAAAATGTACAGTTGATCCTATGGCTTAGATGTGGGCGAGGAATATGATCTAGCTTTACTGTATAAAAGAAGGATGCAACTTTTTTGTACATCAGTTTCAGGAGCGTACATCCAAGCGCCAAGGACAGCTTACCTCCAAACACCATTCTGCAGTTTCTCAGCTGTCTGATTTATTCTTATTGAACAAAAGAGGTAATATATTTCTAAGTTTTTGTTACTGTTAAAGAGGAACAGTTACGTATTTTTTTCATTCTCTTTTCCTCCTCTACAGAAGTTTTCTTCTCCTTGCTTTCTGTCAAAGTTTTTACTTTGAAAATTAACTTAAAGGTTGTTTTGGGACTAAAACATCAATGGTGGTGGTTAAACTAGCTTGGTAAGTAAGAGAAAACAAGGTTCTAGTTTTGCGGCTAAATGTCGATGTTTTGTGATTTCTGATCTGGTCTGGTAATTCTTCGTCAGTAACTTTGTACTTTTCTTCTGGTCAATGGTGTTGCTGTCAAATATCAAACGTTACACAGCCTGTGGTACTAGCACATCTTTTAGAGTCTTTAAATTACCAGTCATGATTAAATATGTTAAGGGAAGAAAAAAAGGAATCTGTTAGTGAAGATTTCTCAGTCTTCAGCAGTTTGCTAGGAGGTTACTATGTACATGACACTGGGGTGCACTTGTAGTCCTTTGTTGCTGTGACACAGCCATACTTCATGGCCAAGTGTCCGAGAATAAAATGCACACAATGTACAAAGTGTTTGACTGCTGTTGGGTATGACAACACCACCGTCACCCTATGGACAAGTATAGAGGGACATTTCGAGCTTATGCTGAAAACATTAGGTTATTTCATATAATTAGTACAAATCGTTTGTACTAATTACGCACTGAACAGAGCTTGGTGGCATGTCTGTGCCAGGACAAAGACCAAAGAGTTAGACGAGGGATTCTGATCCAGGGGAGCTTCACATGAATGTAAAGGCATCCACAGAGTCCCACATGTACCGGAACAGAAGACCTGTTTGCAAATACAGATGATCACCTGTTTTTGTGGTGGTAACTGATAACATGGTAACTTCTTTACAGAAAAAGACAAGATACTGTAAATAATGAGGTGGAACTTTAACTGCTGGGAAAGATTTAAAATTACCATCTTTCCGAAAAGCTGCTGGAATTCATGCATTATATAATGTGCCAATAGCTTAAGAAAGATAATTTTATAGAGCAAAGTAAAAGTTTCCTTTTATTTGATGGTGAGATGAAATGAGTGGTGTAGACACTGGGTTAGCAGCATGGGCAGAGTCAGAAAAACAAGTAAGACCATAAGGCAAAATGGCTGTTGCACTGGAAGAGTAGAGTAGAGAAGATATGGATGTGGGGCTGGAAGTGAGGAAAAAATTCTTTATAATGAGGGTGGTAAAATACTGGAACAGGTTGCCCAAAGAGGTGGTAGATGTGCCACCCCTGGAGACATTCAAGGCCAGGCTGGATGTGGTTCTGGGCAACTTGATCTAGTTAGAGATGTCCCTGCTTATTGCAGGGGGGTTGGACTAGATGACCTTTGAAGGTCCCTTCTAACCCAAACTATTCATATAGAGGAGGTCCATGATGATGATTGGGGGGCTGTAGAGCACCTCCCATATGAAGACAGGCTGAGAAAGTTGGGGCTGTTCAGCCTGCAGAAGAGAAGGCTGCGTGGAGACCTCATAGCAGCCTTCCAGTATCTCAAGGAGGCCTATAAGGATGCTGGGGAGGGACTTTTCATTAGGGACTGTAGTAGCAGAACAAGGGGTAACAGGTTCAAACTTAAACAGGTTAAGTTCAGGTTAGATATAAGGAAGAAGTTCTTTACTGTGAGGGTGGTGAGACACTGGAACAGGTTGCTCAAAGAACTGGTAAATGCTCCATCCCTGGCAGTGTTCAAGGCCAGGCTGGACAGAGCCTTGGGTGACATGGTCTGGTGTGAGCCATCCCTGTCCATGGCAGGGGTTTGGAACTAGATAATCTTAAGGTCCTTTCCAACCCAAACCATTCTATGATTCTATGATTATAAGATCACATCTGGGTTTTGTTGACAGGTATCTTTGGTGGTTTTGGTATGAGCCTGACAGTCTGACTCAATAGAGGAAGTGCAAAACTGCAATTTCAATTCCCCTTTTGGTTAATGTAATTTAAACAACTTCCCTCTGGGATTGCCTCAAACCCTTACAATGTACCAAATCATAGCATGTTGTATTCTTATTAAAATGAGGATGGAGAATGCCACTGTGCCTTCAGCAACAAGCATGAAATCTTGGAATAATCAGTCAAGAGTTGTGTTGTTACTCCTGTGGCTGGCATCTTGCTGGAGCCGTTGGAGCATCCAGACTATCAAAAGGCTTAGGATGATGTGGAAACAGGTCATTTGGAAGAGGCTGTCTGTCTTCCATAGGTGCATGAACCCCTCCAACCAGCTCCTTACACTCTGGGGAATGTCCCCTGGCATAGAGCAGGGCTGTGGAATCATGTCCCAGTGCAGGCAAGTCTGCCAGCAGCCACATCCCCTCTATAGGGCTGGGAAGACCATAACCTTAAAAAAAGCCTTTTCTGCTGGAGGGGGGGATCCAGCCAATTTATTCAGCACAGCTTAATAGATGCAGATGAGCTCAGTTCAGTTCCCAAAACATTTGGCAGGACCATAGAAGGCTGTGGATCTAAACAGTGTGAAGGACCACCTATCTCCTGTGTGCACAGGTTACTCTTTTCGAGGGTAACAGGGAGCTGGCAGCTGCTTCTCAGAAACCTGAGAGCCATGTTCAACACTTCTATGGGGCTACCATGGTAACGGCATCCCCTGTTTCCTTTGCCACTTGTTGACTGACATCAAAAGACTATTTTTTGTACTCAGAGGGGTTTTTGGTAAAAGCCCAAGCAAAGATGAGTAACTGCAGGTTGCATTCAGCTTGCTTGCATGCATGCATGCATGCATACATACATACACTGAAATGGCTTTTCGATACCTCTTCCAAATGCTTCTTTCCAGGGCTTCCACAATTGCTGTCAGTGGTTTTTCTTCCTGATTGTTATCAGCTGCTTTGAACTTCTTTATCCTTTGTCTTCTGCCAGCATGAACTGACTTGCTGGGCAGGTGGGAGGGAGGATCCAGCACCCAACCCTTGCCACCTGTTAATTGCAGCCTCGTTGGCCTTTTAGCTATTCACTTTAGCTGGGCTTCAGATCAGTCTTTTACCACTAGTTTTTGCTGTCTTAATTAGAAAGAGTCTTGTTTCCACTTTTGTGCCTTCATTCATTGCACTGTAGAGCATTGAACATCGGTCTTACTCATAAACTTTGTTCCTTTCCACTTTGCTAACCCCCGTCAGGCAAGGGACATGTTCTTGTCATCCTGCCTTTGGTCTCAGCCTCATCCGCCTGGGCAGGATCTTCTGATTGCTGCAAGGATGGAGCTGTCTTTGATTTTGTTTCCTGGTTTCAAAGCTACCTTGTAGGGCCTGTGCTCTGCTGCCATCTGGACCACTACCTTTGATGACTGTGTTGTATGTCTGTTTAATCAATAAACCAAGACCTGCTGACCTGGATGTAGCAGCCTCACGTCCCCGTATATCGCTGGGAATTTCTGCAGTAATGGAGCATCCCTCTGCTAAGCAATACTCTCTTTGCCCACATCCCAGTGCTTCAGGTTCACTCTCAGATAATGATACCAGGCAAGTGGCTTCACTCCGTGGATTGCCTAAGTTTTGCCTCTTCCCCCAGATGTGAGCAGGCATTATTTGAATGTTTGATCATTGTAGCAGTGCTTGCAAGGATTCTGCTAGGTAGGTGCAGAATCTGCAAAGAAATATGTTTCCATTATGTGAAACCTATCTTTGTTTCATTATACTTGATTTTCTTCTACCATCTTTCCTGATTAGTGTTGGCACTACCTTCTCTGACCAGTATAGCATGCTTAAATAACCTCTAAAGTAAATCCCAAGATCAGTTTCTTTGTTGCTGGTATTATTGCCTTTCTTACTACAAGTTCATTTTCAGAAATATTTCAGGCCACGATTTGATCTGTCCCTGAAGAATATTTATCATGGAATAGCAGCATTGACTGGTGTGTTTGGAAGAATAGAAGCTCGTAAGTAGTTATGGATTGAATGATTGTTATGTTTGTTTGTAAAGCACAGTAGCTTTCAGTATCTAAAATGTCGATGTTGTCAGCTTGGGGCCTTATCCCACCCATCATGCTCTTGCGTGACAGTTTCAGTCTTTTAAAGTCAAGGAATCAGGTCTCTATGCAGCTACAGAAGAAACTGTTGAAAGGATCCAGTTGCAAGAGTCTGGAGATGCCTTCAGCACTGCAGTTCAGGCACAGCCCTGACAAGTTGTGGGTTAGCTCCAGCCATGGCCTGGAGGAATGACTGCAGAGGTGGCAAGATCTGCATGATCAGATAATGTTTCTGAGAAGGCAGGTAAATAGTTTGGTGATTAGGAGCTGTGGGCTTGGTATGCTGCCTGGGGTGCTTGGCTGAAGCCAGTCGGGAACAACTGGAGCCAGTGAACCAGGTGCTGCTGCACAGCCATGCACCCTCTCTTCAGGGTGAAGGTGAGCAGCGCGCAGCCCAGAGTCCCTCACAGGATAATCTGCGAGGGCAGGGAAAGTCCCCTATTGAAATGTGCTCTGTGTCTCAGCAATAAAAAGACCCTGAAACTCAATCCTTCAAGACAAGGCTGTCCCTTGGCCAGCCAGGTTGGGTGAAGGAGTGCTGCTGTCTCTGTCACCTTTCCCAGTTTAGGAATAGAATACTTCAAAATCCCTTATACAGCTCTTTTCTCCATGCTTCACCGTGCGGTAGAAGTAATTCCTGTTCATTTCTAAAGGAAGGGCTCAGGTCTATGCTTTGGAAGGAAATAATTTTTAAGGTGAAAATTCTATTTTCTAAGTGAGAGACTTGGCCAAAATGGTCTTTGATTTGGCACAATGAAATTGTCAGTACAGGAGGCTTAGTGCTTGAGAAGGAAGGTCACAAACTTCATGCCTAAAATACTACGTTTTAGTGCTGACAAGAGCAGAAGTGAGGTTCATTATTTTGTTTTATGTATTCATAGCTCAGATTAAGCCAAAATTTTTAAAAGTAACATTAGCTGACGGGATGTTTATGACATGGAAATCTGAAAATGCATGTGGCAGCTTTAGCCTAATTCAAACCCTGCCTGACTTTGTGGTAAGGGAGATCCTTCCAGGTCAAGCCACAGGTGCATAGCAGTTATCTGTCTCAAAATAAACAACAGTTTCTTCTGACCGTTTTTTGTCTCTGAGTAGGGAGGTACAAAATGCTTCAGAATAATTTCAAAGGTCCTGTGGTACTTACCAAAAAGCATCCCTCTGATCCGTCTGTAGTCCTTAGTACGTCTGATGTTTGGATACGGAAAGAACTGAGGTTTCATTCCTCTCCCCCAGGAAATCTCGTTGTCAATAATAATGAAAGTAAACTTTTTTTTTTTCTTAAATAAAGCAGAGAATTTTGGATGATGTTCATATGGTTACAAGTTGTATATTCTGCATCTTTATTGTTATGGTTCCGTTGGTTATTCATATCAGAGATATGCATTACTCCATGGTATAGATTTGATCTGGATCAAATATAGCCACACAACTGCCTTTCTATTGATTTACCCAGAGAACAAGCAATATGCTATTTATGGCCGCTTCATCTCATATGATAGCTGTAGAAGGACAGATGTGCAATGCTGCATCTAGCTTTCTTGCACAAAAATAATCTACTGAATCATAGAATCATAGAATAGTTTGGGTTGGAAAAGACGTTAAGATCATCTAGTTCCAACCTCCCTGCCATGGGCAGGGACACCACACACTAAACCATGTCACGCAAGACTCCGTCCACCCTGGCCTTGAACACTGCCAGGGATGGAGCATTCACAACTTTCTTGGGCAATCTGTTCCAGTGCCTCACCACCCTCACAGCAAAGAACTTCTACCTTATATCCAACCTGAACTATTGCAGGATTTTTAAAAGTTCAAGCTGACCAGGATGTGCTTGTACCAAATCAGCTTTGTGTTACTCAGAACACAAAGGCCTAGCTGCTGCATTAGTAAAATGAAGCCTAAAATAATCTCAGTCCAGAAGGTTGCAGTGGTGCTGAAGGCCCTTGGACTCCCCTGACCTGGGGCGATGCAGGTGGCTCTGGGCTGTTTCAAGCTCTCCTGAGCATTCTCTCTGCACCGTCTCCTTGGGCATTCTGGAGTACAGAGTGTAGTACTGTTCTAATTACATAGATTGGAGGAGCTTTCTCCCACCGAGGGACAGGACTGTGAAAATCTCTTTATGCAGACTTTGACACTAAAGAAGTCATAGAATCATAAAATCATTTAGGTTGGAAAAGAATGTTAAGATCATTGAGTCCAACTGTAAACCTAGCACTGCCAAGTCTACCACTAAACCATGTCCCAAAGCACCACATCTACACATCTTTTAAATGTACACCAGAGATGGTGACTCCACCCCCTCCCTGGGCAGCCTGTTCCAACGCTTGACAACCCTTTTGGTGAAGAAATTTTTTCTAATATCCCAGCTAAACCTCCCCTGGCACAACTTGAGGCTGTTGCAGTGTGTGGACAAATAATCTGATTCTTGGTTAAGGAAGTTATGTCCTGATGTGAAATTATTTTTCCTGAAATTAGTCTTTCCATATCCCAGATTCTGCACATTCTTTCATTTTCTCCATGGGCATTTGCTGGCTTTATCCAGTCTACCATAAATAGTATACAGTTGCAGCATTTGAAGTTTATGTGCTGTGGCTTATGTTAATATTCAGAAAAAAACTATTAAGGCCAGAAAGAAAGGCACATTTTTGTTATTGTGATGAAGTCAATTTTCTGAGCCTATAAAGTGCCCATCAATACACTGCATTTTCAGTTTCCAATCCCAGTTCTAAATTGTTCCTGTTACTTGCACTGAATACTGTATCAGTGTGCAGCTTAGATACTAGTACTGTACCCAGATCAAAACAGTTCTTTAAAAATGTGTGCATTTGTATTTCCACACAGATCATGGATTTCTACGGGAAGTATGTGGCTGTCACTTTGACCATTTTATCTGTTTTTCTGCATCTTCTTCATGCTTTCCCAGATGGAGAGTTTCTCATGCAGGGTAAGCTGCTTTCAGCATTCAGAAATAGGACAATTATTTGTAAGGAGTATTAATTAAACTTTCACATGTTTTATAAATGTGGTCATAAATCTTAACATTCAGTTGCATTTACTGACACTGAGATATGAAGGGATAATAAATCAAGATAATTTTGCTATGAGTATACATCCTGTTTCTTCTCTAAACTTGATTTCTCCAGGTCAAGACCCTCCCTGGACACAGATACGTGTCCTCTTGTTGAAGTGGGTAACCTTAATCCTCAAAACATTATAAAATAGAAACATTTTGGGTTTTTTGTATTCCTGAGATCTAAATGATAACGTAACATCAGGCACAGCAGAACCATAGCTTCTCCTCATAATATGCAGAGTATTTTTCCTCTGTACAGCCCAAAATATGGGATGTTGGTGGTGCAGCATTCTATGGAAGAGGTATATTAGGAAGTTTTTAGAGGTGTTTTGGAGGATGCAGGGTTTTTTATTCAGCCTTAAACTGAATATAGAAAAATGCAAGCTACAAAAATCTTGGGATCATTGGGCATTTTTAAAACACTTGATAACAGGGCCTTGCCTGAAGATGATGTCTAAGAAGCACTACAAATCCTGCTAATGCTATTTAGTTATCTATAGCTAGTAGCAAGTTTTCTAGGGACAGCTAGTGCAGTAGACATACATAAAAAAACCCTCCAAAACTGTCAACAAAATTGAAAAGACAACCAGAAAAGATACAGTAATGCTTGTGCCTTACCTAGAAAGCCTCAGTCTAGTTTTACAGCTGGTGTGTGTTGCAGAGTTGAAGGACCCTAAAGAGGGGAGCTTTGGTGTCTGTGCTTCTCTGTTCTGCACGTATCAAGCAGCAGAACGTGCCTGTGCGTCCTCTTACTGCCTGCTCTTTCCCTTTCTTTATGAAAGTTAAAATATGTCAGGAGACCAAGTAGAAGTCTCTTCTTATGTTTCTATGGCAGGTTGTCCAGAGTGCAAGCTAGGAGAGAACAGATTCTTTTCCAAGCCAGGAGCGCCCATTTACCAGTGCACTGGGTGCTGTTTCTCCCGGGCCTATCCTACTCCAATGAGGTCCAAGAAGACCATGCTTGTTCCTAAGAACATTACATCGGAAGCAACATGCTGCGTAGCAAAGGCTTTTACTAAGGTGAGTGTGTGAATGAGACCTGTTTAAGATTCTTTTAGGATGCAATCTTTAGTTGAAACAGTGAATGGAGAAGAATATGGTTTTGATGGAGGACATTGGAGAACTATTTGAGGGAAGCATCCTTGCTGTTTATATTCTTCATGCTTCGGTTCTTTTTTTCTAAAGAGGAAATTAAAGTGCCAACCAGTACTGAGTATTGTCAAGCGGTATTCAGTTGGGATGTGGAAACTGGTGTGGTGCCACTGACTTCAGTGAAATTGCTGTGACTCATGACACCTGCAGTTCTGGTGATGGACTTGTCCCCTCATTTTTGGCTCTTCTGGTTGTGCACCCTTCCCTTAAATGCTGTGCAATGTGTATTTGATTTTAGCAAATCATTTTCCTAGTTTCTTTCCTGCATAGGCAGGAGTTCTCTGGGAAGGTGGCCGGTCAATACTATCAATTATGTATATGGGAATGAGGGACCAAAACCATCTGTGCTTGTTAGATTAATTGCGATTGTATTTTAATAGCATAACCAAGAGGGAACTGTAAACGTGTCAAACTACTTTGAGCATTTAACACTCTCATCTGGAATGTTCTTTTAAAGAGAGATTCTGCTAAAGCTGATTATTTTGGAAGTGATTCACCTGCAGGTGAAGAAACCTTAAATTTGATGTCATAAATGGTGAGCTAGTTGAAACAAGCTAAGGTGTCTGTCCTGTGATGATCTGCACACACCAGGCTCATTAAGTGTGTCAACTAGAGGCTCAGTTCAGTTACCCGCTCACAGATGTGGGGCCATTTGAGATGCCCTGGAGTACTGAAGACATCTGTGTATGGCTGGCAGACACAGGACCCATGAAAGACCTAGAGTAGCAGCTGGAGGCTTGTTGAGATCCTCTCTGAAATCTCAAGTGGTAATTGGTAGCTCTGTGTGTGCAGCTGAACAGGGCATTGGGTTTCCACTGGCTTTGAGGAGAGCCCAGGCACCTGACTTACCTATAGACGACAACAGCTGAACTCATCCTGGCTCTTCATCTGAGTAGAGCATAGATCTTTTTCTAGACCACAAGCATTAAACTTGCCCTGAAGCAGCAACTAGAATTTGGTCGAGATTAAAAGTAAAGATGACTCATAGTGTTTGTGGCCTCCATTTTTATAATCCCCACGTGGAATATTTTAAGGACACTTCCTGATTTTTTATAGATTGATTACTTGACACTTTTTGAAAATTAGACACTTTAAGAAGTGCCAAATTAAGGACAGCAATCTGTGTCACTATGCATGTCACTACTGCAAACCTCTTTACGGCTCCGTAAGCCACTGGTGATGCAGCTTCACAGAGTGGTATTCAGAGGCCATTCTAGTACATGTACCCCAAAGATCCTGTGTAGCTCATGGTTAAGAAAAAAGCCTCAGACACCTTTTGCTTGAGAATACTGTTTTTACTGTGTAGCTAATGCTAATTATTTGTTATATGTGTGTGTTTTCTTTTTTTAAGATCACCCTTAAGGACAATGTGAAGATAGAGAACCATACAGATTGTCACTGCAGTACCTGCTACTATCATAAATCCTAAAGCCTGTCCCTTTGTTAACAATCAAGGACAACAGTGAATGGGATATTTGTTTTTGAGCTTTTATAGCACCGCTGTGTAAAATGTTATGTTTTCTGGTCAAGACACTGGGTAGACTTTTGAGTAAAATGGATGGCTGTTTTATTTCCTCTTTGCTTCTTCATGCATTTAAGTGAGTTCAATTATTTCCATTTGGGATAAAATACAGCACTTGCATGACAACCGAATGCTTGATCTATTTTTAAAATAAACTGTCAGTTAAATCATCAATGTTTCTTGAGGAAAAATGCTGTTTTAATAGTTTAAAGCAAAAGAAAAAAAAAGATACTGCTGCAGTTAATTTCTATTTTATTCTTTTTTTTTAATGGGGGGGAGGAAGGACAAAGAGAGGGATGGGGAAGTGGACAGAAGAAGAAGCAATAATTGCTCCTTACTCATTTAGTGATTAGATTTTTTGAGGACTTTTTTCAAGACATTTTGTCTCTCCTGTTTATCTTCCGTTTTTTCATTACCTCATGGGCAGAAAGTGTAACAGTGTATCATCTATGCACTGTGCTCTGTCTTTCTGTGCTTTTGTTTTTCTTTGAACTTGATCTCCTGCCGTATAGATAGGTAAATGGATGTAGAATCAGATGTTATAAAGAATTGTACAGTTTCATATAACAATGGTGGAACAGAGGAGAGGTGCAACAGTATTAGGTGTTTAAGGTATGCCTGAGGAGCATGGTACAGGGCTTTAATAATTCCCAAACGCAATGTGCAAATGGAAAATGTAGGGAATATGTTAGGTGAGAAGAGGACCACAGAATACATGACCTTAATATCATAAACTGAGATTTTGAGAGATAGTGCTTCTTCAGTTGTAGTGGGTTGGATCAGGGTCTCTGGAGGAACTGCTTGCAGGTCTGGAGCTCACCCATGGGAACTGAAATGTCGTGGTTCAAGCCCAGCTGGTAACTCAGAACCACACAGCCGCTCGCTCACTCCCCCCCTTCTTCCTCCCCCCGCTCCCAGAGGGGTGGGAAGGAGAATCAAAAGAATGTGACTGCCACGGGTTGAGATAAGAGCAGTCCCGCAACTAAGGTATAATACAAAACCACTACTGCTATCACCAATGATAATAATAAGGGAAATAACAAGGGGAGAGAATACAACTGCTCACTGCCTGCTGACCGATACCCAGCCTGACCCGAGCAGTGATCTGGGCCTTCTGGGTGACTTCCCCCAGTTTCTATACTGGGCATGACATGCTGTGGTATGGAATAGCCCTTTGGCTAGTTTGGGTCAGGTGTCCTGTCTCTGCTTCTTCCTGGCTTCC
Source organism: Strigops habroptila (assembly GCF_004027225.2). NCBI lineage: Eukaryota > Metazoa > Chordata > Aves > Psittaciformes > Psittacidae > Strigops > Strigops habroptila. The sequence continues at coordinate 26,055,075 of NC_044282.2, forward strand.
CCTCCTCACTGGCAGAGCATGAGACTGAGAAAGTCCTCAGTTGGGGTAAGTGCTACTGAGCAACAACTAAAAACATTGGTGTGTTATCAGCGTTGTTCTCAGGCTAAAGTCAAAAACACAGCACTGCACCAGCTACTAAGAAGGAAAAAAATGACTGCTATAGCTGAACCCAGGGCATGAAATGAATGAGTTCCCCTGCTTTTCACCCTGATTTCTGGGGTGAGAACATCAGCCTTGTTATGGTCGCTGGCTGCAAAGATTTTAAATGTGCTGCCTCAAAAAGCCTCAGATATATTTGTGGGGGATTTCCCTGCAGCAGATGCTGTGAGAGTAGCAGTAAGAGCTTCTAGTCTTAGGGACAGGGAAGGTTGAGAGGAGTGAGGTTGTGAGGGTGGCTGGTCTGTCCTGGGGCATGGCCATGGCAAGTGTCTGCACCTGTGCTAGATGACTGAAGTAGTTTAGACAGGCCTCCAGGGCTAAGCTTTGATGGGGCACTTGACCAGCCCAAGACCTGTGGTGTGCGATCTAATGATAATTTAAATCCACTATTCATCCACCCTTCTGTCTATTGGAGTGCAAATTCAATGCCATTTTCTAAGAATACAATCATGGGGCTTTGAGGAGAAGAAAAGACTTCTCATAGGCAGGGGAGATGAGGTTCTTAGAGAAGCGTTATTCAGCATAAGTCCAGTAAAATTTATTGGCCTCATCTCTGTCCCTTAACCCCCTGATTCAGTCTTTTTCCTCCTGGGAACCACTGATGTGGTCCAATCCCATGTCCTACCTGCACCGTGCACCATGCAGTTCCTGGGAGATGTTTTGCCTGAGTTGCTCCTGGAAAAATCCTCCAGTGGTTACTCCAGACTCTGCAAGGAAGACTGGTCTTCTTGTTTCACTATTCTTACTATTCAGGAACATGTCAATCTTCTGGAAAGTTTTTCCTTAATGTTTTATTTATGTCTCATTTGCTTCGACATTACTTTTGGTCAAAGGGGAGGTAGTCCAGCAGCGTGGTCTTTAGGATGAGTTTAATAATATCAACAGCATATTTTTCACAAAGAGAAGTTTCTCATTTTTCATTTTATATCATCGCTGAAGACATTACAAGAGCACATGTCAATCAGCCACTATAGCTGGCTTCCAATTCCAAGTTGTTGTACAGTTTTATTAAACATGACTGATGCAAGTACTTTTGCAAGAGAGCCAGATCCTGCCTGGAATTTCTGGGCAATGAGAGAGGAGTGATTTGAAGCTGCAAGATTATTACCTTTGGGAATGGTATTGCATTTTCTCATAACTGACAGGACTGAAAGGGAGAGCAGGGAAACATTCTCTAAAATTCGCTTGCAGGGAAGATGTACCTTTTCATCTTGCCAAACTTCCTGGATTACCTCTTACTCAAGTGAGCTCCTCTGGCAGTATCAAGTACTTGCTTGTCTATCTATGCCTATGCTGCCCACAATAGCAGGTTGGTGACATGATAAACTTCTGTTTACATCTTCTGAAACAACTTCCATTTTATGCATTGTAAAACTATAGAAATGAGAACATAAGGACATAAAGCTGTTGGAGTGAGTCCAGAGGAGGGCCACGAAGGTGATCAGAAGATTGGAACACCTCTCCTATGACGACAGGCTGAGAGAGTTGGGCTTGTTCAGCCTGGAGAAGAGAAGGCTCCGGGGAGACCTTAGAGCAACTTCCAGTACCTAAAGGGCACCTACAAGAAATCTGGAGAGGGGCTTTGTACAAGGGCATGTTGGGATAGGACAAGGGGGAATGGCTTAAACTGAAAGAGGGGAGATTTAGATTAGATATTAGGAAGAAATACTTTACTGTGAGGGTGGTGAGACACTGCCACAGGTTGCCTAGAGAAGCTGTGGCTGCCCCATTCCTGGCAGTGTTCAAGGCCAGGCTGGATGGAGCTTTGAGCAACCTGGTCTAGTGTGAGGTGTCCCTGCCTGTGGCAGGGGAGTTGGAACTAGATGAGCTTTAATGTCCCTTTCAACCCAAACCATTCTGTGATTCTATGAAATATTGAAACCTAGTAACCAGAGTGAAACTCATGCTTTAAAGAAGACATCTTAAAGACGACATGAGATGCTGCAGCCCTGTGTAATTCTAGGATGCCTAGTCTTATTTTTCAATGTCTTTTCCCTCTTGCCTGTACAAAACCATTTAGTCATGAACTTCTCAACTCATGGATCCGTCTTCCCCCTGGAGGCGATCTCAGACATCAAGAGGTCTCAAAGTATGAATTGTGAGGGTGAGTGAGTAGAATGTGGGAGCATCTGCTTCATTACCAGGCTCCAACTCTTTAATTCAGAAGAAACAATAGGTAACAAGGAAAGTGGTAAAATAAACACGCAGATGCACAAACCTAACAACAGGTGATAAAGGAGACAATAAAAAAGAGCAGAGCTCTGCAGCCGCTGGTTGATGGGCCATTAGCGGTGGCCCTGGGGCGGCTGGCGGAGGGGCAGCCCCAGCTCTCTAACCAGAGTCAAGGGTCAAGGCTGCCCTGGCTGAGCTGGGTCCTTGCAGGGAGAGACGAGGGTCCACCAAACTCATGGTGGGGTATCAGAAGGGGCTCGTAGGACCTTGAAAAGTTGCTATAAAATGTTTAGAGGAAGGGCTGAAGGTGGAGAAAGGTGGTGGTGGTCATCAGGGTGGATTGGGGAGGAGCAAGTGTGGAAAAACAGAGGCGAGGGGTAATAAAGGGGCTGGTCATGTGTGCAAGCTGCCAAATGTGCTTGATTGACTGAGCTTCAACTAGATCACTGCAATCTGTTCTATCTTCATGTTAAATCTTTTACTTAACTTTTTTCATATTTTCTGTGAAATCTCACTTTGTATCCCATGTGTGAGTGCTACAAGGCCTGAGTGCTAGCAGCTGGAGAAGGAACCCATAGGTCTTCGTGCCAGCAACTAAAGATACCAATGGGCAAGAGAGGTGTGGGTCATCCCAACTGGAGGGACTGTAGGCCAGAAAGCTTGTAGGTCTAGGTGTTTAGGTGTCAGAGGGGCCAGGGTGCGCATTTATGTGGGAGAGGTCTATTACAGTACCTGTAAATACCCCAATTGGCTTAATCCTGTGTGCATGTGTATGTGTGATTGTACATCAAATTTTAAGTTGGACTAGTTGGTAAGCAGGAGGAAGCCTGCATCTGGAAGGGCTTGATGTCTGAGCCCATGCTGGATAAGGGGACCCAGGGTGTGGGCATGTATGGACTGAGAAGCTGTGCTAATATTCAATGAATCCATGATTGTGGGGACGCTTGTGAGACAAGTACGTAGTGCAAGCATCTGCTTGCTAGCAAATGTCAAGGTGCAGAGTAGGAGACCTTCTTACCAGGTAAGGGAGCCCAGGTATGTATATTAGAGGGCTTTACAAGCTGGGCTGATATTCAAGGATCTGTGAATGGACTGTGTTTGTGAATCTGGAAAGCGAGGGTAAAGATTTCTTAGAGAACTTCAATCCTCAGCCAAAGAGAAGGAACAGGACTGGGCTTGAAAGTAGAAGTAAAAACCAAGGCCATAGTCAGAAGAGTGGTGGTAGTAAGTCAATGAGCCCATAAACAGTCAGGGCCAGGAAAAACAATGCTACATGTCATTAGGAAGCTAATATATGGTCTCTAATGACCACAGTAGAGAATTAATGAGATATGAATGGGAGTATATGCTGGAAGACAAACTAGATTTTTATCTGTAGGGATTAAATATCAGATTTCCAGTAGGAATGGAAAACAAGAAAAAGAAGTACAATATAGTTTCCTTACATTAGAAAATGGCTGAGATGGAGGCTAGATCAGTCACGTATATTAAAGTGGGCATGGAGAAACAATATCGCAAAATCAGAAGAAAGACTAAACTCTTGTTTACACAGATAGCCAATGTGCATCTTTTATATTTTAAGAACAGGGTATTTGAGCATGGAGATAAAATACAGTCCTTCTCAGTGTGATTTATGAGTAGTAATAAATCAGTCAGGCTGATACTGAGGATTAAAAATGCTGCAGATCAAGCAGGCTGAAGATAAAAATGATATTTTACTGTTACAGTGACCTATATAAACCTACATTGCCATAGTCCTAATAACAGATTCATTCAGTGAGCAGAGGGACTAGTGAAACTTGATTTCCTGACGATCTGTGCCCTACCTCACCAAAGGTGTGTTTTGCCATGTCCTCAGCAAACCCCTTTCCCTTCTCCCTGGGCAGCCCTACCAGGTGCTCTCCACAGCTGCAGCAGAGCCGTCAGCCAGAGCCAGGGCCACACCACTGTTTGTCCATCCAGCATGTTTTCTTTGGGCTGCTACTGACTTCTTTTCACTCGGACCCCAATTCTTATATTTTGCCATTAGCGGGTGTGGATTTTCACAAGTCTGGTAAGGCCTTCCAGGGGCTGAGGCCGTTACCCATCACCCAAAAGTGCTGAAAACTGACCAAAGGGTTTTAGAGTTGCTGAGGAGTGGCTGTCAGACAGCTGTGTAGACAGCCTCACTGCTTCGAGGAGCCAGGCTAAAAACCCTTCCGATGATTCATAGGTGGTGTGATTTCCAGTCCGCAGCTGGTGAGCACAGGAAGGGTGATAAGCTCTCCAGCTGTAGGGATTTAATGAACTGAAATTTCAGACAAGACTGCTTACTTCTAGCCAGCCTGAGAGGCTCCAAGTGAGCAGTAGTCTTCCTTTTCATTGCCTGTCACACTGCCTAAACAGTGATTTTAAACAGTGGTGAGAGGGAAAGAGAAGGTTATTCCAGGGCTTGGGCTGGATAAGCATAGGCTGTATGTTTCCCCGTTACAGCTGGGTGAAAGCTCCTTGCTAACTTGGAAATCGCCTCAATATGTTCATGTAAGCAGGAGCCTCTTGCAGTGGAGGGAAGGGTGTTTCACTGTGTCAAAGAAGATTGCCATGAAAAAAAGAGAGATTTGAAGATGATGTCAGGAAACAAGTAAACACATTCGGTTATGCAATAAAACCAACAGTTAATCACTTCTTTAGTATCTGGAGCATTTCCCCATTTAAGCATTTTCCCTGTTGCTCCTCAGTTTCCCATGTCTCTAGCATATGTTAACCCAGCCCTTGGCCCACAGTCAGGTTATAATAAGATGCCATCTCATTATAGGTACACGTCTAAGCACTAAATCTAACAGTTACTGTCCTGCCAAACCATTCTGGATGTTGAGGTATGAGATAAACCAGTATTCTTTTGGTGGAGGGAAACAAAAAAGCCAGCAAATTTGCTTTGGGAGAGCGTAATTTTGCTCAGTGTAAATTTGCTCAGTGTAATTTCCTGTGATTTTTTTTTTTTTTAATTTATTTGATGATTTGTTTTCAAAATCATCTGTCTTTCTCCGTGTTTTGGATGCCTTTCTGGCTGAAGCAGTCATTCTTCTAGCCCAAGTACTCTGTTTCTGATTCTGGCAATATCAGATACTGTTCCCAGCAGCATGTGAGGCTAGCCACTTCTTGCAGCCTGTTCCCTTTGTACCACCCCCAGTATCCACATTTGTTTAATGGGGGATATTAGACGATATTTCTCTCCTTGTTCTTTTTGTACCTACCCATGTACTTCTTTTCTATGAATTTATATAGTCTGGTTTGAACCTGCTATTATTATCTGCCTTTATAACCCCTTGTCACAATAAGTTAGAGAAGTGTGAAAAATACTTGCTTTAATCTGTTTTAAACCAATTTCCTAGATATTGCCTTCATTATTTTGTAATATTCAACTGTTCCTCTTCTTAGCTTTTTCCTCTCCATCACAAAGAGCCCAGAATTTGTGGGTTTTCTCTTGTCAGGCAGCTGCTTGATCATTTTGGTTGGTTTTCTCTGTACCTGCTTTAAACCTACTGCATCCTTCCTGAGATGCAGAAAGCAGACCATGAACTGTACTCAAGTGTAGTTATATCAAAGTTATATGTAGGAACAAAACGATGCTTTCTGTCTTGTTTTATGGTACTGTTTTGGCTTGTATCCATAGCCAGAGAATTATCTGATGACTCTTTTTATCTGACATACTGCTGTCAGTTGTGTATTGAGCGTCATGTAGGTGTGGTTCAGCTTATTTTTCCCTAGATGCACCAAGTTACATGTATATACTCTGAAGCTTATCTGATACCCATTTGCCCATTTCATTTTGTGTGGTCTTTCTTTGCTGATGGGGTTCTTCACCATCAGCAGAAGAGTTGGCTGCCTGAAAGAGAGTTCAGTGCAATCTGTGAATTTGGAAATTTCACTGTGGATTTCCTTCACTAGGTCTCTGATGAGCAATTGAGTAAAACTGATTCCAGCATTTTTCCTCAAAACTAAAAATCTCCATGAAGCCTTACCCTTTGCTTCCTATCCTTTAGTCAGCTTTTACTTTGTAAGAGATACCTTTCTTCTGACCCTATGGCAACTGAAGTTTCTTTGAAAATACTCTTTCAGCATTATTTTGACATGTCTGTATTTTCTGTGGTTTTATAATTGTAAAACATCCCAAATCTTAGTATCCCAAACCTGTCTCAAGCTGCTGCTTAATAGAGATGGAAGAGCCACCCAGTGGCTGCTAAGACTGCCCTTACCCCGCTGCAGGGTTTGGAGTCAGGTGTCCTTACAGCTGAATCAGTTTTGCTTTCTTGAAAATTTCATAAGGGTGTTTTCTTCCGGAGCAAGCCCAGCTTTACTTAGGCTCAGAGACAGCAAGGCTTGAGCTTCCTGGCTGCATTGCCGCTTCCTACACCTCTGTGTGGAGAGAGCCTGGAGAAGAATAGATCCAGGAATAAAACCACCACTCTGACCACAGCTCCTATCCCTGTTTCTTCTCTGTCCAGAAATGATTACAGTAAGTCACTGCGAGCCTGTATCAACACAGTAACTTCTACCACACGGTCACAGATACGCTAACCACTGTTTAGAGAGGAAGAGTCAACATTCTCCTTTTCTCTCTATATTCCACCCCCCCCCCCCCCCGCCAATTTTCTTCCTCATGATTCTCTGTCCATTTTCTACACAGTGATACTCGAGTGAGTGCAGAGGCCCATCAGCTCTCATTCTCAGCAGACAGGGATAGAGGATGTTCTTCCTGTTCTCACTCCTTAACATGAGTGTACACTCATTACTTTGCCAAGTAAGGTAAGGCCAGATAAGGGCATGAAGGGAGATTTCTTTTTCCCCTGCAAGTTTCTGAGTTAGGTTGAATAGGAATAGCTACGTTTTTGCATGTGTTTGTCATTTCACTTGTTTTATGTCTTTATACTAAGTGGTTCATAATGTTCCTTTCATGCAAATATACTCCCAGAGGAGGGTACAACAACAAAGCAATTCTGAAAAGTCACCAAATAAATTCAAGAGCATAACACTGAGCCATGTATTCTTGAAAAACCATAAGAGCAGCCCAGGGAAAGGCGCTCCAACTGAGGGAGCCTCCAAGTGCAGGGTTGGAGGTAAGAGTCTGAAACAGCTCTAATTTAATGTTTAAAAGAAATGGGTGATTGCATGGCCATTAGTAATATTTACGACTAGGAATGTAAAGATAATGGCAAGCATAAACAAATCCAGTGCTCCAAGAAGTAAGTTGGCCCTGTAGGCATTTGGAACAATGTTTTTCTTCATTGTGTTTTGGTCAGATCAAATACTTGTTTGTGATAGGTTTTCTATACTTTTATTTTTTTTGTTACCTTTCCTTGGGCTTGAGGCATTAGCCATTGCTGGGCCGATGGTACAGGGGTTCCTAGTGGGACAGGGTTCCTAATAAGGATCTTCTCTTGTTTCTAAGTATTGCTGAATATTTTCTGCCCCAGGCAGAAGAGAAAACATTATCTTGCTCTGGATGTGTTTCGGTGAGGAGACTGAAAAACAGCAGAGCGCTTGCAATAATAAAGCAGTCCATAGAGACAGTGTAAAGCTATTTATTATAACAACTAGCTTTTCTGTGCTCTGCAGTTTCCCCATCCTTGGGCAGGATTAGCTCGTTGACCTTTTGTTGGTACCATGGGTGCAATAGATTTCTGCGAAGTGCTTGGGAAGAAAAAGAGTGGTGATGTTATGAATCAGTCCAGTGGTTAAGCTCTGGATCAGCCTGGTGGTTGCATTGCGGATAATCTCAGTAAGGAGTTGAGTTCCTGATTGTTGGACATGATGTTAGGGCTCTACAGGCATAAGCTGATGATGTGGAACAACGTATCTCAGTAGCTGAAGTGATTCTGGGTGTCCATGTGGCTGTAAGCGTAGTGCAGGTAGTGACGAAGGGTTGCTTCCTTTTGAGCTGTTTGATTAGAGAGTGGCAAAGGGGTGAAGATAACTATGGGATTCTTAAATGAGGAATGTGTTAGAACATAATGCCTGTTGAGAAATGATCATATACTTGAACTGTGGTTTGTAGTTTCTAAAACCCAATTTATAGTCATCATTTGTATACTTCTAGTTAAAAACATGACTTTGATGTTTCCTATTTCCTTTGGTTTATATTACACAGTACTACTAAGTGTCAAGTAAGATTGTTACTATTTTCTTCCAGCAAAAGAAAAATAAGTGTGTTTTTCTGCTCTTGTTATTTTAAAACCTCATTTCAATCGGTTGGGCAGAAAATCTTGTGCTTGGTAGATTGTATGTAAGACTGAAAACTACTGCACGCACTTCCATCTCTCCGGTAACTCTTCAGGGCATTACAGGGAAAAGGGTTTGGACAAGGTCTGTATCTGATAAGAAATCCTCTGAGTAGGTGGTGTAAAAGAAGACTAGAAGATTGCTCCCTGAAAGCCTCTCCCTGCCCTCAAGCCTTGAGGTGAAGAATAGTGCACAGGCTGGGAGAACAAGGTTGTGTAAGCAGGACTGTTGTAACGCCATCCTCTTCTTTCTACATCTCATAACACATATCAGAGAGATAATTACAAGTTAACATATAACAAAGACACAGAGACCAACAAGAGCTTCTCCAGAAAATCAGCAGCCAAACACCCCTAAAAGTTGTGTGTAGCTGGGTGTTACGATACCACCAGCCTGTTGTGAGGAGAGCACCCTGCACACTGCTGGGGATCTTCTCTGAAAAAAGGACACATCTCCAGCAACTTGAATATATATATATATATAAAAATATATATGGGTTTTTATGAGCTACTTGAACACTACATACACATTTACTGCAACAGGAAGTTGAAGCTCTTCGTTGATTGAGTTGATGATCTTTGTTGCAAAGTGCCTGAACTGGAGAAGATCACAATTTAGGTATTCTCAGGTTCCGCCCTTTTACTTTCAGGCATCTGTTCCCTGAGCCACAGCAAAATCCTCACGAAAAGCAAACATATCCTGTAGTCACCATAACCCAAATGGAACTAAACTGCAGCAAAGAGCCCCTAGTGCGTCACCAGAAACACTGCAACCAGTACCCCAGGCACTACAGCCTGAGAAACAGAGCACCAAACACCTTTGTATGAGTGAGACCAGACCATCACTATAAGTCACGCTCTCAGCAAGTGGGAGGAACAGTGATTTTCCAAGGCAGACGTACAAAAATTAAAGAGGGAAGTAATGTTCATAGCTAGGCTTCATAGCAAATATTACAGACTTGGCAGGAACACTGGTTTCCCAGAATATTGCAGCTTTTCCTAACGAGTGTATTGCTGCTTGTACCCCATCTTTACACTGCAGAAGCTGTGGCTCTCTCAGATCTCCTCTTCCAAACCTTTCTTTATACCACAGAGGTGAAAACTATCCTTTCCTTTAAAGTCTTTTATTTGGTGAAACTCAGCAAATATTGCCTGTCTGCAGCTAGCCTGAAGCTTGCTGTGCTCTTTCAGACCTGAGGAGATGCTTATCTATTCCAGAGCTCACCCCTCTTTCCCAGGTATATTAGCTGGTGTGTAAAAGCAAACCCAACCGTACTCACAATCCCAGATCTTTATGGCTACTCCCCCTTCCCCATCACCCCCCCCAATAATGTTACCGCTGTGGGATGCTCTTCTTATCTATGGAAAAGTGTCAATCTGTCTTTATTCTTAATGAGGCTGTGGAAACGGAGGGTGGTTCAGGTGGGAAGGGACCCCAGGAGGTCTCCAGCCTGACCTCCTGCCCACAGCCAGCTCAGCTGTGAGATGGGGTTGCTTTTAATGATGCTGCCTGGCGGTAGGATGGGTCTGAGATTTGGAGAAGGAAGACAAAGGCAGAAATGCTTTAAAGAGCTTTTTGTGTTTGCAGGTGTTGCACAACTGGAGCATCGTGTCTGTGTAGACCCAAGGTCAAGTTCATACATCTCACTTTTTCTCTCCCTGTTGGGTCCATATCTGGAAGGAAATACGAAAGTCCCACCTAATTGTCTGCTGCCAACCTCTATTAATATTGATGTAGTCTGAGATGCCTACATATGTCTGTTGGATTTCCCTAACTGAAATACTGCTTTCAGATCTCTGTCCTGCATTCTACATGCATATTCAGTTGTGCCTCAGAGGAAAGCTCCTTTCTCCTCAGAAACTGTTTTTTTAAATTTTTCCGGATTTATTTCCTTAGAACTTCGAAAACACGAATATATTATAGAAGCATTACCAAGAATCCGAAGCCTTTGGACGCTTTGTGTTTTAATTTTCTACGAGGCATTTCCTTTTGCTGCAGCTCTCGGTGTGAGTATTTATGGCCCTTGAATGCCATCCAGTGGTGGGAAGGCAGGGCATTTCCCAGCCTGCTGATAAACTGCCTCCAGCCACAGCAAGTTCACACGTGAAATTATTTTTACATTAAGAGCATATCATTCCTGTGCCCTGCTTGTAGTGAAACCAGAAACCATGAAAATGTATTTTCTATGGCAGGTCACAGCAACGGAGAAGCCATCTGCTGTTTCACAGTTCTTTAAAATATGAGACAGACATACACCCTATTTAAAATTTGAATTTGTCTAGCTTTAAAGCTCAAGCTTTAAACAACTGCAAGGGCCGACTTTTTCATCTTCATCACGATTTTTATAAGGCAGAATTTTCTCTTGGGATTTGCTAGACCGGGAGAGCTAAAATGTGAGCTCATGTGGAAGGGGACTGCTTCGTTAACCATTTCCATGCAGGGCTTTGCAATAACTGTGTATTTCAGAAACTTGACATGCAGAGATTGCAAAATATGCCTTTACTTACTAAAGTAAAAGTACTGTCTGACTTTCCTATGGTGTGGATTCAGTAAAGATTTGATCCTATGCAATTACAAAAACACAGACTGCAGGTAACAACAAATGGTCAGTTCAGGCTGTCCAATAAACAGATTGTTTGGAAGTTAAAAATATGTACTGTTTTCTGAAAAGTTTGTTTTTCATAAAACCACTCAAACAACAAATGTACAGAACAAGAACATTTCTTCAAATAGTTACCGTTGCTCAGTACTTCAACCACAATTTAAAAAGTCAAGTTTTTACTGTTTTCTTTCCTCACCCAGTTTCTGCTTTTCCCAATCCCTGCCACTTAATGATGGCAATATAGAATGATTGAAGAGATAAGTTACCAGAAAACAGAAAGAAACAAAGAAAAATCCACTTCAAGACTACAACAAAAAAGAGCAATTACTTATTTTCTTACTTCTTCTTGCAAAGAAGAGCATGTTCTCTTATACGACTGCAAAAATTTCATGTGGAGTCTTCTAAAAGTCATGTAATTTGGGGAATATTTTCCCATTTAAAATATTTGCTGCCCAGTCGCCTTTCCTTTTCAACGAAATTCATGTCCAGCAAGATTCCCCACTTGCACCCTGAGCTGGGGCCACTTATTCTGCCCAGTGCTGGCCACCAATTTGACAATGAGGGTGTCCTGGTTTCAGTTAAGCCATGACAGAGGGTCAGCCCTTGTCCTGAAGCCTCAGGCTGCTATGTAGACCCTTCCTCACCAATTGCCTTGCAAGGACTTGGAGTGCAGAGATGAAGGGATGTTAATCCACCTAACAGTTCCCCTCTCCCTGTCTACAGTCAGTGCCAAGGGACATCCTTAGCTACTTGGTCATTCATACTGGTGACCTGTTAGCACAGTCCATGACACCGTGTCAGTTTATGTGTTGGTTATTGAGCACAAATCCCAGACCTGGTTCAAGAGGGAGCATTGTGGACTGTTTCAGTATGGCTCCAGTTTTGGAGGGCAAATTTGGAGAAGGACAGAGAGTTTCCTGAGCTGGTCTCAGGATCAGGGAGCAAGGACTAGTACTTTTAGTTGGATGAATGTCTGTACCTTTTGTGTACAAGTACTGGGCTTCTAGAATATAGTACTCAAATATCTCCTGAATCCCAGACACTGTTTACAGTTGTGTTTGGCATTGGCATTAATGGCTACTCAAACCTTACCTGTTTGTGCACAAAATAGTACATACTCCAGTGTTCATTTCATCTTGAGTGTTTGAAATGGAGGCTCTGGGTTCAGCAATGCCATAGAATTCCCTAGGTGTAATTTTCAGAGAAGCTAGTGCAACAGCAATGGCACACATTTTGTAATGAACACTCCAAGTCTGCCTGTCTCTGAACACTAATCTCAGTTAAGAGGTATCACTCAGTTCTGTTGATGTTACTTCTCTTTACCCTTTGCTTTGACAGACAGATTCCCAAAGCCTTTTCATGAAGATCCTGCATACACTTCTCTTGATGAGGCAAATCACATCTCTCTTTTATCTGCCACATCTCTCAAGGAACAAAGTGCTTTTAGAAACCAGGGTTTGTAGCAGTTCTCCAAGTGCTGCACAAATTGAGTCCTGAAAATTAAGAGCCTAGCATAAAAGTAAGGAAATCATTAGCAGCAATAGATTGTAAGTTTATATGTCTGCTAGTTTTACACCCTTTAGTGGTACCATTTTAAAGCTTCTTTGCCTTTTTTGTATCCGCACATCATGGAGGAAGGCACCCAAGTGGACAGAGGCAGGCAGAGGGAGGCAGGGCTGCCTGTGGTCCAGGGTGCTTGGTCCTTACAGCATTCACCCCTGCTCCCCACTTCTGACTGTCCTCTTCAAACTGCCATGGGGGTCCAGCATCTCCCCCATTTTGGGGGTTAGCCTCTAATTCCTGGCAGAGGGATAGAGGGAGCTGATTCAAGAAGCAGGGAAGAAATGTGACTTCTACACTGAGTTAATCCTGGCACAGGGACCGTTTGCATGGGTACCTGCATGGTACCCTGCAGTCATTGCCATGTTTCCTGCTGGTGCTCGGGGCGGCAGCGATACCAGCAGGCAGTACAGATCTTTATTCTTGGCAAAACCAGCCCCAGTTTGTGCTATACATCTGCTTTTCTGTCAGTCCTGCACAATCAAAGGCCATGGCTGTCATGTCTGAAGAAGCCAATGGGTACATTGTGCAGCCACATGGAGCTCTGTGCTATCCTAGTGCTGCGCAAGTGTTTTCTGCCTTGTAACACGGTTTCTAATTGAATCCTCTCCTAGAATTTCTGAGTCTGGCTAGTGTTGCACTGCTTGGCAACACAGTGTTCCTCTCTATTCGCATGAAGTGTAGTTAAATCTTGTTTCCATCAGCACAGGCACAAACTTGGATGCTGGGTAGAGATAATTTCCTCACAAAACATCCCCAGTTTCACCAGGATCTATCCTTACAGTTCTGTCTTTCTTTGTCTTTTGTTGTGGGGGTACAATTATTCCTGTTGACAGTCTGTGTCTGGCTCCTGGCTCCTCTCTACTTTGCAGTAGCATATCCCCTCTCTGCCAGCAGATGCCATCAAAACTAATCAAACGCAAGAAGCTACAGGTTCACAAGGAAAAGAAGCCGTGCTTCTTTTCCGCTTTCTCCTCCCTTCTCCACAACCAGGCCAGAAAGGGGAAGAGTGATTAAAGACTAGAGTAAAAATAATTTAAAGAACGGGTTAAAGAATAGGTAACTTTGATGTCTTGAGGCTGACCGCGTCTAATTAAACAAGCGTGGAAAGAACTGATCAAAGCCATCTCAGTGTAATTAACAATTATAACAGAGAATTAAAGGGATGTGGAATTTCTAAACACGTGCCTGTGTTTAGAAAACTGCAAATAGGGCTTGAATAATATCATTCCTAAAAAAGAAAAACCATCTACAGGCCCAGCCAGACTAAGACTGACACCTGAGAAGATGTAGGACACACTTTTAAGCAATCAATCTCTATACATCTCCTCGAGTAAAAAGAAATAGTTATCATTGATTTGTTGAAAATAAATTGTGTCAAAGAAAACTAGTTTCATTCTTTGACAGGATAATGGCGTAGTCTATGAGGGGAAATGAGAAATGTAATTTACCTTGCACTTAAGTCAAACTTCTGTAACAGCTTTTGGATATATTATTTTCAAATCATGTCTGGGTCTAGAGAAAATTTTAATTCCTAGATGACTGCAGGAATGACAACTAGCTGAAGAACTGTGCTCATAAATAAATTTCAAGGATTCACTGTCAAAGAAGGAGGACTTCCTAAATGCAGTCCTGTGGGACAAGACCTGAGGGCAGCTCTAATCATTATTTTTATTGATGACTTGGGTGATGAGCTAAGTGAGATATTTGCAAAGTTTGCAGATGATGTTAATTGGTCAGTGGTTTATGTACCTTGCAGGAGAAGAATTCACACTGTTTTTAATAAATTAGGTAAATGTTAAAAAATCAGAAAATTAAATACAAGCAAAGGCAAGTAAAAGCACACCACTTAGAAAGTCTAATGTAAAACACATGTAAAAATAATTATCTGCATAAAAGCATTGCAGCAACAGAATAGAAGCTTCTTGTCACAAGCTGCATGGAGTAAAGCTGGCATTGCTAACTCAATTAAAAAAAAGCACCAAATGACACCTTGTACTAAGTTAGCTGGGCAAGAGTCTGTAAGAGAAAAAGGTATTTACCTGGCTCTGTTCAGCTCTGGGGGAGAATGCATTTGTGGGCAGGCTGCGTCTCATCATGTGGTGCAGGACATGGGGCAGTGGCTGTGCAGAGTACAGGAGATCCTCTCTCTTACCTGGAAGCTGCACAGCCCCATCTGTGTTCCAAGAAATGATTACTGAATTCATTGAGTTTCCTTCAGTTGCACTTGAGTTTTATTTATGCCCCATTCATGTGATCCCAACCTGCCCAGTTTGAAGTCAGCTGGAAGAGGTTTTGTTTCTCTTCCGTAACCGTTTCCATCGTTATGGCAATGCAATTCAGCTGTTCTCCTGAAGACTTGTGGTGAATTATCTGAGTACATGGCTGGGGTGGATGGATAGCAGATAAAAACCCGGAACTGCAAAGTAATCCCAATCCAGCAGGAGAGAGAAGTCTGACTCTAGTTAGTGCAGAGTTGAGGTTCTACCCTGGTGGTTTGGGAATGCTCTTGGGAAACAGGAGCTTTAAATGTCAGAAGGCTAAAGACTGTCATCATTGGAGACCCCAAAGACCAGGAGAATAAGAACTTAACCCCACAGGACAACAAACTGAATCAGATTGCACTCTGGAAGGGTCTTTCCCCTTGTAGAGGATGACCACACCATTTTTCACTTAGTTTCTTTGTCAAGAGAAATCCAGAGCTGAAACATCTTCCCGTAGAAGGTAGTTTGTCAGAGTTTAGTGCATCAAGGATGGATGGGAGAATTTGCACAAGAAGCTACTGATTTGCAGCTGCCTGTTAAGTTTTTAATTAGGAACTTGTCCTGCTGCCTTACTGGAAAGTGCATCAATACTCATGTCTAGAAATCATCTGCAGAGCTTCCCTAACAAATGCTACCTGTCAATGCTCCACTGCAATGCGAATGAATGGAAACTTTAGGTGCCACTTCATTAAGTCATTTACTTTTCTGTTGCTTCTACAGCCACAAATGAAGCCTAGACTTTGATTTTCTGGGGACTTTGCCAGTTTTGCAAACACATTTTCACAGTGTTTCTTCCACCTGTTTCATGGAAACTCTTTTCAAGAAATTGTTTAGATCTGACAAATAAACATTAGTGATTTAACACTGGGGTTAATTGGTTTCTTGCTGTTTCAAGATGCCCAAAGCATGATTGGTTGATGGCCATACTACTGGTTTGTATTGAAAATCTTCTCAAATAGATGTCTTTGTCTAATTTATCTCCAAGGGAGGAATTAAATATTTGAAAATGGACTTAAGGAAACATTGTTGTTCCAGTTGTCTTTGTTGTCCTTTTAAATTCCCACTGGTTGCAGCTGCCACAGCACTGTGCAACCATGTAGGAGGGGGAGGAGAATATATATAGTTGCATTAATGCTATGTTCTATACATTATTAAATCACTGAACAATGAACTGCTCAAGAGGAGATATTTGTCCTTTTTAGCCATTTCTGCACCTGGGGAAGAGAGGTGGGGAATGTGCACAGAACCTACAGCTGTGCCAGCTGAACTCATTGAGAATGTCACCTGAGGATAAATAGCATTTTTATATATAGGGCTTGTGTACTTCACTGAAAAGCAACTTTTTTATGCATATTTGTAAGGCATATGCAAAGTGATGTACCCCTGCAGCTGGGCCATTACCTAAAACTGATACAGGAGTGAGCAGAGAGCACGGTGTAGGACTGGTTGCCGAGGATCAATATGTTCGCTTTGAACATGTTCAAGACCAGGTTGGACAGGGCCTTGGGTGACATGGTCTAGTGTGAGGCGTCCCTGCCCATGGCAGGGGGGTTGGAACTAGAAGATCTTAAGGTCCTTTCCAACCCAAACCATTCTATGATTCTGTAATCGGCTGTAAAGCCCGGAGCTCAGAAATATAAGTAAGAGATTTTTCTTGCTGCTAAAAGTAATTTCTTTTTCTGGTAAACACATACTTGTTTAAGTGATGTGTTTCCTGGAATACTTTTCTCCTGGAATAAGAGTTACTGAAGAGTATTCTGATAGTTAAATGTATGCTGTGTGGTAAGTACTTGTAAGTACTTCTTTAATAGGCACTCAACTAAAGAGGAATAAAAAGAAAGTGTGTCATTCTGAAACACTTATTGAATGTAGGCTGATTTCTTGTCTTCTACCCCTGTTGACTTGAGGGGAAGTTGATGGTCTTTTTTTGTGGGTCTCAGGCTCCTTGTACACTGAGATTTGCGAGAAAACAAACATCTTAAGAAAAGGTAGTTGTCTGTGCAGTGACACTTTGATACTGACCTTGACCTCTTCATTATTAGGTCTGAGATAGTCCTATTTTGTTCAAACTCTGCTCCTTGTTAAAGTTTTGTGGGAGACCGTATGAAATTCAATGGCTTTGCATTGATGATGGAAACTATTTCTCTTTGCTAGGAGTGGAATTTGTTAAATCACACAGGGCATAGGGCTACCTCTATAACCAGTGGAGAGAGACACATCCCTGTACAGGGGTCATTTGTGTCCTTGGTGTAGTGAAGAATACTACAGGAGTGACTCAGTTGCCTCATTTTTGGATGGCCAAAACTATGTGAAACATAGTTTTGAGTGTTTGAGTGTTCCCTGCAGCACTAATCGCTAACTGGTGAGACAAACCTCAAAGTGCTGCCACCATTATACATTGTGACAGTAGAGCGGCATCCACCTTGTTGAGCTGTGCTCAGCTTGCTGGTCTGGGCTTTGCAATGGCAGTCATGGGGCTGAGGCAGAGAGGAGGGCATTGAGGAATAAGAGGTGGTTGATGGTGCCTCAAGGAGAAGGCTGATGCGTCAGGAGGTGCAGAGCACTAAGGAGCCCATGAGGCAGACCTTGGGAGAGGGTGCGGGTAGTGGGTGACAGTAAAGACTGGCGTTCAATAACTGTTTTGCAGCATGTGCTCTCATGCTCTGAACACTGAATGTCTATCTGCAGCCAAACATTTTGGCTTGCTTCCTATATATTTTTGTGCAGCCAAAGTTTACTCAGCCAATATTAATATTAAGCAAATTTGAAATTTGCTGTCAGCAAACACTCTCAGTAGAAGCTGATGTGTAAGTATTAGTGTCTTCTTCCATGCCTGAACCGAGCAGAAGAGGTCTCAGGGAGTCTGTGAAGCAATTGCAGCAGAATGACAGTCTTCAGATTAAGCCTTAAAAATACATGAAACTTTGAGAGAAGCTTTTCCGACCATAATGTCTGAATAGTTGCAATCTATTTATGGCCAAGACATAAGCAGAATAGGAAGGAAGATTTGTCAGGTGATAAGTGTTCAGAGGCTGCTGCAAAGAACAGTAGAAGAGATGAAAAGCACCATGCTTCAATTGCAGCAAGGAAGATTCAGGTTAGATAGTGAATAAAGCTTTCTGTTGCTGAAGGAAATGAAGCAGGGAAATAGGCTGTCTGAGGAAGATGAGGCTTCTCCATCACTGGAGGACTTTAAGACAAACATTTGTCAGAAGTGGCATGGCTATAGGTGACCTTGCCTTAAGGCTAGGGAATGGATGAGACCCTTCCAGCCTTATGATCTGCTGTCTGTCTGAGATGGATTATCTACTACAGACAAGTCTGTTGGCATCAACACCACAGCAATATTTTTGTCAGACTGTTAGACCACTGCAAGTACAAACAGTAAGCCACGAATTTAACACTTCATGTTTAATTGGGGTTAATTTCCTGAAATGAAGTGAGGGATTGGGGAATCTGTTTAGGAAGCCTATTTTAAAAGGTCGGAGTGTAACATTTGCTGCTTCTAATATTGCAGGCTGGGTCATACAGCACCACGCTTTCTAAAGAACTTGGGTTGGGAGGGTTTGTTGTTATTTTTGAAATGTGAGTTATTCTTGATTCAGGTAGGACCAGAGTGGAATAAGACAGACCTGTGTGAATTACAGCATCTTCCTGACACTGCCTTGTGCACAGTGCCCCTTTCCCACGTGCTCTCTGTGCTTCCCTTCCTGGCTCTCTCTCTCTTGCAGGGCTTTTGAACAGCCTCAGGTGACATGGTGTATGACCCTTACAAGAGCCACATGGACCAAAGCTGCTTCCACCTGCTCAGCACCTGCTTCTCACCATTTCCCCATAGTGTGTGAGGTGCACGGTTTGGTCACAGTGATCTAGGCAGCCTGCTTGGCTCTGGCTGGTTTTGTATCTAACATCAGTGGTCTTCTGTCAATCTGTGCTTGACAGAATCAGGAGGAAAATGGTCTCTCTCCCAGTGAACACTGTGTTTGCTGGGATGGCAGAATGGTGGTAAAATCAACAAATGCCATCATCGTTACACCCTAGGTGTCAGTATAGGTACACGTCTTAGAGAAAAAACAGGGCTCCAGAGTATGCCAGCATTATATTTGCAAATGATGTTGATATGTGTGAATTATGGTAGTGACTGCTGGGGCCTGAGTGTATGAAGAAATTGCTCCTCCTGTTATTGTGATAGTCGTTACTTCTCTTTGTGGGATTCTAGGTGGGATATAGATGTCCAGTCAATGGCTCCAAAACAGTCTGGTGTACTGGTTGCATGGGAGGGATGGTGAGGCCTGGGCTGGGATATGAGCTGGAGAAGGCAGCAGATGACAGTATGACTTGCAGGCTTCCATGGTAAGGATGGCCACCATGATGGTTGATGGTTAGCTCCTAATTTGGGCCAGGAGGGATAGGAAATTGATGTGACCAGCTTTCAGAGGAGAACAGATACCCGTATCATTACAGGGACTATGGCTGGATATTGGTCAGCTGCCACTACAAAGCTGGTGGTTGCTCTGGGTCCAGGACCATGGAGACCAACATCCTCAAATTAGTGGCCTAGCATTCTCACATATTAGAAGTATAGGGTAGTCCCAACAGGGTGCTTGTGGTATGTCTATAATGGCCAAGACATAGTAATTCATGGCAGCAGCTCCTGGCAATAGGCCATGCTTCCAGTGCATGAAAGACTGGCTGCGGCTGGTGTTGGTGCTGGGGCACCCGCTCCTCAGATGCCCTTGAGATACCTGCAGTACGGGTGACAGCATTGTGGCGTGACTCCATGTGCCTGGCGTGTGCAAGGATCTCCTGCTGCATTTCTCTCCCTTCTTGAGCAGGCAGGGGAGGCCGACACAGCAAGATCAGGACCCTGTGGGTGGGCAGGAGCCTCAAATTGGGCATGAGACAAGGATGGGAACCTAGCTGTAGTGTTAAAACTACCCATGGGGTAGCTTCTGTGACGGATATTACCCTGTCTGTCCAGCAGTGCCAATGTGGTCATGACAACCCGATAGAGCAGTGAAGCTGTGGTCCTGGAGACTCATCCCCTAACCATGCTGCTCCTCAAAGAGCTGGTGCTCCTCTCTTGTGCAGTTGTGCAAACCAGGCTGTTCTGGAGAGCAGCTGCATGAGGCTGCAGCTCACACATGCATTCATGGCAATTGCCAAGGAAAGAGTTGCCACCACGTTTGCATTTCCTTTCTCTGCCTATAGACCAAAGGATGTTTCTATACAGTCATTAGCAAATATTTCAACAATGCAGGTACACTACCAGTTGAAAATAAAAAATACCCTCAAGGAAAATTGTATTAACACAGCCACATGTAGCACATGAGCTTGTGAGCAGAAAATATGTACTGCCTTGGCTACAACAATTATTTTTAAGCCTCTTTTTTTTTTTTTTTTTTTTTTGGTGCAGAAACTTATCCTTATCTCCATTCCTTTTCCCCTGTGTGCTTATGTATTCACTGCAAAAAGGAGGCTATTTCCTTCATCTGAACATATATTCTCACTTTTATTTCCTTGGGTAGCCTTGCTGTTTCCAGCACCCTGTTGATCTACATGACTATCTTGAAGAAGTAAAGTAGAAGATACTTTTAAGTGATTCAAAGACAGACCAAAGCAAGTGCTTAGCGGGAAAAAGAAGAAAGCTGTATCTCCCTAGAAGACAGGCTGTTCACATGGAGCATTTTTTTTAAAGACTTTATTTTAAAAAGGTCAAACTAGAAAACTTTCTTGGCTGACCATGTTTCAGCGTTCAAGTGCGTACGTGCAGTTGCCTGCAGACAAGCAGGAGTCCAAGCTCCCATCAGAGCCAGTGAGAATCTAGAGCTTAATTCAGTTGCCCACAGGTAGGCATCTAGTGATACCTGAGGTGCACTAAAGTGCCTTGCTGTTGCTTTGCAAAGGTACAAGTTTGGGAGATCTGTGTCATGCCTGGGTGCAGGTTTCTTTTCCAGGATGAAATTAATCACAACCCCTGACTTCAAAGGCG